>NC_081250.1:47747325-48056573 GCF_030490865.1 Poecile atricapillus | reverse complement strand
TTTTAAATGTTGGATCTTGTTTCGGGGGCCATTTTCATATCCAAGGGTTTGTGCTGGTTTAACTTGTTTAATGGATGCAGAATTTATCTGCATGTAGCAGAGCTGCAAAGGCTGGCAAAAGCCAAGCTTTGCACCTGGCACAGGCCAGCCTTTTTGCTAAGGAGATAGTTTTGAGGGATAAATATCATGTGCCTCCCCAATATATGACAGAAGCATGAGATGAACCACAAACAATCATTTCTGTCATAGGTTCCCGTGGATGGGAAAAGAAAATCAGACTTTTGGTCATGTAGTGAGTGTTCATAGGTCAAACAAAGTGGTCACTGGGACAGAGTGTAATAGTCACTTGTGAGCAGGAATAGGAAGTTTTTGTGCTGCTGGTGATGTATTTTTAATCTATAAATGAAGGTCCTCCTGGAAGAGGATGATATAGAGCAAGCCTGTGGCTAGATGACTCATCCTATTTGTGAGCTAAAGCTTGGGTTTCTCCCGGGGTTTCCAGGACAGTGTGTGCTAGAGGATCAGAAATCACCTCTGAGTCATCTCAAAACCAGATTTGTCTCTGCTGTTGTGGTTTCCTGCCTGTGTCCCTGCTGTAAGCAGCTCATGGGTATGCTTCATGTGCATAGGAGGTGTTCCTGGCTGCAAAGATCCCTACTGTGCACAACTCCAGTGCCAAGCACCCTGCTAGTCCCATGGGATCATCACAGAGGTTGGAGGTATAACAAACTTGTTTTCCTTGCACAGGTCTTGAACACAAAGACAGATATAAAATACCTATATATCCAAGTGAATTATCCTCACTGATCAAATTTAATGGACTTCAAGACCAAATCTAATGAATTTCACTGTACTGCTGAACTGAAAGTTTATAGTCTTCTCTCTTTCCATGCATATTTTAGTTCTAGAGCTCTGTGTGTTACTGATAACAGAGTATGTAAATATATAAATGCACTTATAATGCCACCATGCCTATCTGGGAGACTTTTGCTAATAATTTTTTGAAAATTCTTCTCCTCTTCTACATGTTCAAAACCTCTCTCATCTTGCCAGCAGCTATTTGATCCTTAAATGAGAGAGGTTCTATCTTTATTTCAATTATGGAAATAATTATTATAGGTTATAAAATAATAATCTTGTAAGTGAAGGGTTTTTCAGATATTAGTTTCAGTGCTTTCCTCTGTAAAACAATCCAATAGTCTTGTACATGTTTCCACATTCAGTATTTCACATCTACTCAACAGGTCTATTTGTTTTATAGGAGTAGCTCTAAATCTTCCCTCACTTTCAACCTGGAACACAAAGATAAAATTAGTCTTAAAATCTCATTGCACACAGTTTTCACCTGCATTTGTTCAATGCTCTCAATTATGCCCAATTAATATATCTCATAAGTACTTAATAAGCTTTCATTCACTAAACCTCAGAAATGTAAGACTTTTGCATGTCTCCTCCTAATTTCACCACTTTGCCTGAAATTTTCAGCATCAGAAACACGCAAAGAAGCAGAGAGTTACTTTAGTTACATTTGGCAGAAGTGCATTTTTCTCTTGTATAAAATTTGTGACAGCTGTTTATTTTTAATGCAATTCAAGTGTTGTTTATAGCACAATGCAGTCATCAACACATCCAGAGTTTTAATGAACACACTTTATGAAGTCAGAAATTTTTTCTTCTGCGTCTCAAACTCACTAGTAATTTTCACATTAAAATATTAATGCTGTATTCCGAAATAGTTACAATACAAAACTTCATCTCCAGGCCCAGTATCTTACCACATCATTCAGCTTCAATTGTTTTGTTTCCCTGTGTGATCCACTTTAGACAGGGGTAGTGGTAGCGACCTGATGGGTTCAACACACCTTAATCCTAGAAAGTTGTTCCAAAGAGAATATTTGATATTAAAAACAACTGCCTAAGGAAGTATCTGGATTACAGAAATTTGTCTTTGTTGGATGCTTCCCCCTGACTTGGCCATTTAGCAAGACTGAAACATTCCATACAATATTTAAAATATTTTATCTGTGTATGTGTAGGAAACCTGGCAGTAAAACATAGCCATAGCAGCAAGTTACAGTCATACTGAGAGAAAACATCCAGAGATGTCTGCTCAAGCCAAGTGGAAATTCTCAGATTTTCTTGTTTTCCTTTTAATATCTTTCCAACATCCATTCTGAATCATTGAACTCTGGTTGCATTTATACTACTGAATTGAACCACGTGCAAGAATAATCCCTAGTGTCAGACCTCCTTAGTAAACCTGTAAGCTCTTAGAATCATCCGTAAATGTGGTGAGAGGTCTCAGAAAAGTATTTATCCCTGACAGACAGCACTTTTCATAAACATCTGCTCATGATGTGAAAGTTAACAGGGCTCTAGGGACCCTGCTGTTCCTACAGCAGGCCATACTTGCTTTAACATGGTGCTCTGGCAATGTCTTAGTAAGCCTCAGTCTGTGCTCTAGGTTCTTCTGGACATACCAATGTCATGCTATAAAAACACCTTTCTGGCTTTGACCTTGAATTGAAGAAGAGCATGGTGCTAGCAGGATGTTTGCCTTTCTTCTAGCGAAAGAGGGTCTGAAACAAGAGTAAGAAGAGTTAATCTCCATCTGGGACTCTTTGGGGACCACAGGTGCTCTAAATATCATGTCCTGTTTTCTCAAGACATAGAAAATGACAAAGGTGATATTCAGAAGAGCACAGAGTTGAAATGTCAGTCATCTGAGGCAAGTGAAAGTCACTGTGTCAGTCTCCAGTAGGTCTTCAAATCTGAGATCTGGGTTGGAAGGAGAGCATCCCGAGTACACAGTCTCCAAGCTTCTCTTTTGATTTTTACTTTGTGTCACTCTTCTCCAGTAGCATTGTGCCAAGAACAACCCCCCAGAACAACCCAGAGGCCTTTCTCTCACGTGCTGGTGTCCTGCTCAGACTATCCTGCTCAACAATAAGATCTGGCCTGGGGCCTCCTCCAGTATAGGAAAATTGAGGTTTATACCTTAAATTTTCTCATGGGAGAGAGGGAACTGAATGCTGAGAAGACTTAGAAACAGATGCCTTTTTATGTGAGGCAAGCTATTCAGAAGCAGAATGTGCTGTAGCAGACAGGAGGATGGAAGGGGGGAAGTCAGCAGCACCTCCTCAACAGAGATTCTCCTATGGCAACAGCAGCAGAGAAAATAGCATCAACCATTGCTTGCCTGCTGGCAAACAGCCGTGGGCCCCACTGGGACCTCTGCTCCCTATCGTGCTTGGCACCCTGATGGCAAGCCCTTTAAAGTGGGTACAGCTGCCATCTGAGGTTGACTTTGGCAGTGGCATGTGGAATGTGTGTGGGTACATGCTACCCCTGAGGCAGGGACTTTCAAAGCCTGTCCCTTCTTCATTTGCATGTGGGGCTTCCAGGGCTCTGCCACACTCTGACACCACCACAGACCACATCCTTGGTCATAAAAGAAAGAAACAGATGAAGGGGTGCAGCCTGTCTTCATCTCTAGAGAAAAGCCCAGGGAATGCCCACCTGTCATGTGCTATGCTGAACATCAGCTCCTGGGTGGAGGAGATGCAGGTACAGATCTGCACCTAGAGAAGGACTATGTGTAAAAGATCTGCCAAGGGGGAGAACCAAACCAAATAATTTTCAAAAAGTGCAGGCAAGGTGGTTGCAAGGCTTTGATGGTTGTGTACAGTGATTTATGTGAGTGCTGTGGTGAGCTAGCCCTAGCCCTAGCCCTGTACCAAGTGCATCATTGTGGTTGTGCAGCCAAGAAGTGGCCTGCTGCACCCTGAACTGCAGTGATCAGTCACCAATTTCTTGTGTCTCCACTTTTTTACATGGCTCTGCATACAGAGGAAACATAATTTTTTGTAGCATAGACTGCTATAACAGCAGCATTTTATGCTCTCTTTTGCTTAAATTTACCAGCAAGTTCTACTACAGTTTAATTTAAGAGGGCCTGGAAACATCCAACACTGGAGTCTCATATGATATGGTAATGATGTAAACTCTATATTGCACATTTAAAAAAGGCAGATTATTCTGTTTCCCTGGCCAGCAGCATGTCCTTGGCTAAAACTGAGTGAAGATTTGTCGTTCTAATTAGGAACGGCAGAAAAGAACGACAAGACTCTCAAGGGAGTCAGAACAGGAGAAAATCTCCAGTTTATTGCTACAGCCATGTTATATAGACTAGTTTGTGGAAAGTACAGAAAGGAAACTCTTATTGGTTAGTAAAGTGCTACATTACCATCATTGGTCAGTGGGGTTCACCACCCCCTGACTTTCTCCTGCAAGGAAAACAAGAGGACAGACAAACAGCACCTGGCAGTTGTTTTCTGTCTCTGAGGATTGTTTTGAAATCCTCCTATGAAATTCCCAGGCTAGCTTCTCAGGCAGGCCTGGCAGGCCATGGGGCCTGCAGGTTGCTCCAAAGCTAGCATCCATAAAGATTAATTGTGAAACCTGTAGTGTAATATAAATGTAGTACTATCAATACAGAGAAAGGTTGTATATGATATTTATGTGCATGTGTACACAAACAGAATGCAAACTTACAGAAAGGATGCCATATTATTTTTCAACATTTGAACTTAATTCAGCAAATCACTGTTGAATTTTCAGCCTTTTTCACCTATGTCATGTTTTTTTTTTTCCTGGAGCTGATTTTTGAGTTTTGTATTTAATTTCCTCTATCTTGTCCTTTGTTGTTTTGTTTTAGTGAAATAATTTATCCTGCATTTTTCACTAGATTGTTCTTTGATAGGATTAGGGAAATAAAATGTATACACTTTGAAGTAGCTGCTAAAACATTGTCTCTTGCAAATAAAAGGATAAACTTTCCAACAAATGCTACAAGTCCTACAATAGAAGTAATTTTGAATTTCATAATGTAGCATCAATATGCATATACCTTTAAGAACAATATCCTGGGAAACTCAGTTTCATATTTCCAGCTATGTGCATATCAAATGACAAAAGTAATTACCTTGAACTTCTTACATAAATTAAATAGAATCTTTTGCAATCCATTTGATTAATTACAAATAGTGCCACTTGCAAATTTTCATTGTGTGGAATCCATCAATCATTTTTGGATAATCAAGATTTTCATCAGCCTAATTTTTAACAGATGAAGTAGCTACATGTCTTAAATGAGCCTGTTATGTCTTAGAATGAAGATAGATATATTTTGATCACCTGCTGCCACAACAGCTGCCAGGGTTGCTAGAGATGCCTGGAGCACCATGCGGCAGGCGCAAAGGTGACTTTTGGGGGCAGCTTTATGGGTATGGTGCTTACTAGCACGGCAAGCTCATCACAAAGTTTATCTGTATCACCATTTAAACCTCATAAGGTCATGCTTGGAAAACATATCTTTTTCTTGGCCTTGAAATGTGGTGCATAAATTCTAGAAGTGTCAGATTGAGTAAGCTGTCTATGAGCTAAGCAGAGTTGCGTCATCCACAGCAAGAAAGTTTTTGCACGTAGGAATATAATGATGGATAGTCTTTTCCTTTAATAGGTACATTTAGGTTTCTGCTGTATATTCAGACCTGAGCTCCTCAAAATACTTTCAAGACAATCTGAGATTTTATTATTTTGAGGCTTCCACAGGATTGGCCACTGTGACTTTGTGAGTTTTATTTCTGTGGGGAGGAAGGTGAGAAGGTGGAATGCTGCCCAGAATGTTGAAAATTTCTAAACAAAAATATAATAACACATTAAAAAATAAAATTAAAGGTTTTGGCTCTGACTAGAGTAGTTCATCCTGCCCTCTCTTTGTATTTTCTTTTTTTTTTTTTTTATAAATTGTGAAAGTTCAAAACAGTAAAACAGAGGAGTTACGTGATGTGGTTAATGCCAGAGTCTTGTGGTTATGAATAATTTCAGAAGTTTTCAAAAATTGATATAATCTATCTTGAGCTGCTTGTTAATTGTGTTAATACCTCAGCAGAACTGTATCCTGGAGAGAAATATGAATGGTGGAGGAATGGAGAGAGGAAATGGTGACAGCTGACAGAATGGTAGCAAGTTTGTACTAAAACTTCACACTTGCTTTCTCCTACTGTTCTGGAGTGATAGACAAGTAATGTCACATAAACACCCAAGCAGCAGTGCAGCTATCAGTGCTTCTCCCTTCCTGTGGATTCTTTCTTTAGAGATTCTTTGTCCTCAAAATAAGAACCAGCTGGAAAAAAGGAGAAATAAACTGTTGAGTATTTGAGAATCTAGGTGGATTATTCAGATACATCTCAGGTTTTTTGTTTTTTTTTTTTTTAAAATATTAGTTATTTAATTAACATGCACTTTGGAATAATCTCCTTAATGCTACTTTCTCTTGAGCATCTTCATTCTGTGATGCTTTTGTCTGTCATATTCACATTTTCCTACAAGAGTAGGAATTTTGTTCTGTAACAATTAAGAAAACACTTGTATAATATTTTATTTATTATTATATTATTTAAAAAAACTAGACTGCCTGCAAGTTGCCAATGCAAATGTGGTGTTGATATTTCCTGTTAATCTGTCTATTTCCAGAACTGGTAGACTTCAATATAAAGTAATTTTTTTTATTATTTCTCTTTTTTTGGTGGGGGGTGGCATGGGGTGGGTGATTTTTTTGTTGTTTTTTTGAGATTCAGTTTTATCATCATCCTAATTTCCGAATCTGCTTAACTGAGTGGAATGTCCTGAGCTTATTCTCCAGAGCTGAATGCATCATGGAGAACTGTACTGGCAGCAGAAAACCAGCAAGTGGCATTAACTGCATTGGAAGAGACTGGGAAAGGGTGAGCGAAGAGCCAGCAGCTCTGGCAGCTGGAAATGGGCATCCCTCAGGAGCACACAGGTTGTGAGTAGTGGTGCAACAGCAGTTTGATAATACCTGTGGATGCAACCCCCTTCTATGGCAAATTTGAAATTACCCTTCAAATAAAAGCCACCAGGGGCCAAAATTTAGATGTCTCAATATTAAGGCTTGAAGAAATTATTATTTTTTTCTGTTTTCTAAGGGAATGTCTGTCTACTTATATATATTTTTCAGATGATAAAACAGTGATTTTGAGAATAACTGTAAAACCAAAATAAAATAATGAAGTGCGGCTACCATGTAACCCCATACATTTTTCATCCTTCCTTTTTCTGTCCTAGAAGGAACTTTACAAATGTTGTTTAAAAAGGTGCCACAGAGTGGCAGTCTCTGTTTTTGTGGAGGAAATGTTTCTTCCTTTCTCCCTTTTATTTCCAGTCTGAGTGTATGTTAAATTTTGCTTTTCTTACTTTCTAGTGCTCTTTATCTTTTGAGTTTGGATTGCATTTTTATCATCCTTTTGTATCTTTCAGGTTCTAGAATCCATGCTGCCTCGCTGAATTTCAAGCTGGATAGTTTTGCTTCATGTATGTGTATTTTTGTCTTCTGAAGTTTTCTTTTGAGTCAAAGTTCAGTTATAACTGAAAGAAGGGTTTGCTTTTTTAAAAACAATTGATCTATAGCCCATATTTAACTATAGGTTCTGGCTTGCTTTTAAATCTTTATTCATGACTCATTCAAATGCTTATTTTACTAGTAACTTCTTTCTGCTTAACCAGGCTTTCTGTCGTCACTCATACTGCCTGTTCAGCCAGAAGAGAAAAATGCAAAGAATGATAATATTACAGTAGCACTGATGTGCATTTCCAGAGCTTTAATAGGATAAGTGTCAGCACTGATGCACTTCAACATCATCCATTGCAATAATACTGAGAACTGGAAGAAGACAGCAGAGCTGGTTGACATTTAAGTATATATCTTATGCATGATCAAATTAGCATTTGCTCCCAATTGAAGGCAGGAGTATATAAAGGAGAGGATTATGTAAAGTGAGGATTACTACTCTAAACACAGCACTTACTAATGTAAAGCTATGAATGGAGAACTACCTTTCTGTGAGAAAGGACAGCAAGGCTGATGCAGACATGAGAATTCACTGTGTAGCTTTCTAGCTGACTAACTTACCATTTGGAAGGAGAAATGGGGAGGGAAAAATAAATGCTTAAAGCATCTCAGTGAAGCAACTCGATTACAACTCATCTCAAATTCTCATCTCCTTGGTTTTGCTGACTACTTTTATTTTTAAATATAGTGACTTCTTTCAAGCATATCCTGACTCTACCTGCTATGCAGCTTGGTTGTTGTGATTAGTGATCAATATTGAGGAACTTGAGACCAAATTCCATCTCTTCACCAGCTTCAGTGTTATGTGAATAACATAATTTATCACTTCTGCATAGCTCCTTTCAAAGACCTCGGGATTTATCAGGATTTCACTGTCTCCACTGTAGCTCACTTTCTGTAAGTAATTCTAAAAGCATATAAAAAAATATAATGAGGCCATGAATAGCAAATTGTAAAGCACTGGAAATTAGATCAGTTAAGCAATTTACAATAATTTGTGTAATGTGAAGGGCAGAAAGCTTGAGTGTTTGATCTGGGAGTGTCAGAGGGGTGGCCTCTCAGTTTGGCTGTTAAAGCCAAGAATGATGGAGATTGGGTGGGCTCCAGAAGTTAGACAGAATAGGGCAAATGTCTGGACTCTCTCTGTGGTAATGACAGATTGGTGAGTTCAGATGTTAATTCTCCTATTTATCTGAAACACCTACTTTTGAGAGGGCTGGACTGCCTGCTGAAAGTACCCATCTCTTCAAGATAAGTGGCTTAAACTACACAGATATCTTTTGGGTGGCCATGGCAGCAGTGAGTGACTTTGTGACGAATGGGAAGTTTAAACAGTGGAAAAACAGGGAGAGATAACACCAACCACAGAGTGATTCACTACAGCTGAATGGAAAAAAGATTTTTTAACCTTCTCTAATCTTTTTTTTTAAAAACAGTCTGTTAAATGTTATGCACTGGTGATCTTTTTTACAGTGTGCTTTCTGACCAGTAGATTACTTGACATATTTGGTTTGCGGTAGCTCTGCTGCTATGAAGGATATTCTTTGTTTTTGTGGTGGCTGTGGAGAATAATGAAACATAAACTGTTCAGAGGCCAACTCAGCTCATGGTGAAGAACCTGACAGCCCTTCTTTAAAACCAAGATGTTGGAAGCATAGAAACTATCCAGGCAAGTTTGAGAATGCCACTTGGTGCTTAGGCTACGGAAGAAACACATTTGAAATTTTGACATAATTATGTCAAAAAGGCTTCTGGTGGTGTCACATTTTGAGTCATCTAATGTAAATGATTATGGTATCAAACATACAAAGCAGAAATTGGAAAACATTTCTGAGTGACTTAATAAGCTATAAAATTTCAGAATGTGGTGCTCTCCATGTTGTGATAGCTATTGTCTATGTACATACAACATTCTGCACAATAAAACTAGTGTGCCACTTAGCATGACAATGCTGAGGACTTTTTAAAATTTGTGACATTGCAGGAAAAACTACTTAATAAAACAGAAGTCAAGTCAAAAGAAAGAAATATTTATGTGGCTGGGTTCCCAGTTCCTACACTGCTTGTCACCTTTTTAATTAAAAAGCAGGTGTCATTAGAGTCTTAAAAGAAAGGCTGCTGGACTACAGATACTTCCAGAAATATTACACACACCCCGCTGCAGATTTGCCGCAGGGCAACAAGATATTTCTTCACCTATGAAATTAGTGTGCTGTATGATCTTGTGCTCACTTTCATCATCATCAGTGGATCAGACTGTTAGCACCACTTCTGCATTACTTCCAGCAGAGTTTATACTGACAGAAATGAAATGCTTTAAAATACAGCTGTGAACTTCTAATTTACATCTATATTACCAAACTGCTCACGTTTTCCTTAGACAAACTGGGAGGACCTCTTGCCTTTTCCAGTCTCAGGGCATGAATATTGTAACAAATAGCCCCAAAAAATTTGACATCATTTGTGGTCACCACTGCGTGTTTTTTCAATGTACAATCACCTGGGGCTGATGCAAATCCTCTTTTGCTTGGCACATGGAGATTATATCAGTCCAAAGCAAGAGGCTCACCTGCAGAATGTGCATTTGGAGGGGATTGCTGATGTGGTCTCGTGACATAATCTAGACCATTTAGGTCCAAGAATGCTGCCAGGGATCCGCAGCAGTTTCATTCTTCCTGACCGTTGTCACTTCTTTCCCTGTAATAAGAAAACTATCAACCATCACTGCCACAACTAAGTCCACAGCTGCAGGCTGCTGCATATGAAAACATGAAGCTAAAGCCAAAGACTGACAGGGTTACTTGGTGAAACTCTGGCTTTTTTGTTCCCACTAAGAATTTAATGCTAGATAGTTCTCCGTAGCTCTCAGAAAGTTCTGAAATAATTATTTTTTTGTGACGAAAATTGGGGTTTTGTTCTTGCCAGCAGACTGTATCAATGTCTTAGTGATATAAGTGCTGTTAATAGTTTGTGCCATCTAGTCTCTGCTGGCAGCAGCGCTCTTATCATGCAGACCTGCTGATCACTTCCTTCCTGCAGAGGACATGAGGTCCAACACACCCAGCTTGCACCTGTGTTTTAGACATAGAGAGAAACAGTCTTGCAAAATGTCTGCCTTCCCTGATCATTCAGTGGGGAGTGGTTGGTGTATTAGCACACCATGGGTAAAGCTTCTCCAAGCTCAGTTACAGGCACCAGGCAAGTAATTTATTGACATCTCCTTCCTCTTACTTCTTTCCAGATAGATGTATCATTTCTGAGACACACCATCTTCATATGCAGAGAATCTTTGGTTGGTCCCGGCATTTTCATGGAAGGGAAGTGGAGCCTAAACATTAGACAGGAAAAACTAGGTGCATCAGAACAGGACATGGGCCATTCTTTGTCTCTTCTTCCCATTGCTGGAACAGAACAATCATGCAGCAAGAAGTGCTTGGGCCTTGGTTCATAGTGAGCCAGTCTGGAGCTGTGCAAGGCAGAGCACTGTGATAGCAGTACTGCACATATCCATACCTAATAGTGTCAGTCTTCCTCAATATCATTTGGAAACAAACTACTCTCGTAATGGAGTTACACAACACAAGAGAGTTTGGCAAGAGAAGAGGGGGAGTTCTCTACAGCTCTGATAGATGGGGATAAGTGAAATTAATACAGTAAAGAAGTCTGCACTGTTAATTCTTTTAAGAATCCTGAAAATTATTTTCCTGTATGCATTTTTACGGTGCCCACTGGTTTATCTGAGGACATATAGTAGCAGAGCCCCTTTAAGAGCAATAAATCAGAGTGACAGGATGTTTTCATGGTATTGTGGTGTGGCACACTTACTCTTCAGTTTGGAGGTTAATGAGTTCTCTCCTCTGAAAGCTAATGCAGATTTCATAAGGCATTCCCCAGAGCAGCTAACATGGCAGTTTAATGATTGTCAGACTGGGAGCTTGCATCATTGTCAGGTCTATTTGAGATATTCTGTCAGTGCCTCTTCTAAACCTTTGTAGAAAGGGTTTCTCAGGCTCCCACATGGATTAGGAGTATATTTCAACTCCTTGAAGTCTTATCATAATTTTTTATATGCATTCACATATTTTTCTGACTGGCTAGAATCCATCTCATTTAATTCTCTGAAAGTGTGTTTTGTGGGTTCTGCTAGCTGCTTATACACCCATATACCCACTGCCCTCCCTCCCAGGAACATGTGCCCAGCTGTGTTCCACTGGCCAGCTGGCAGCATCTCGTGAAATGCTCCTACTGCAAGGATATTTCTCACTAGAAAACAAAGGCAGGGGCTTACCCTTAGCAGGAAGGAATGGGGGATGTTTTCTTCTGGTTTTACAGGAAGAGCTGATGATCCAAAACTTGCTGGATTGCAGCCGTGTGTAGATTTTATAGATGGGAAGCCCTTTGGACTCTCTTCTGGCTTACAAACTCAGCAAAACACTTCAAGCTCTAGCTTACCTAGTTATGTGTCAGAAGGCTGTTTCTAAATTCCAAGGATCATGGCTTTACAGCCTGGTGACTGGCATAACCAGTAGCTATTGTGTGCTTGAATCAGACCACCTCCTTACTCATCCCTGGCTCCTCAAGTTGTTTCTGCACCACAGTCCCCCAGAGTCAGAGGTACCCCAGGCGCAGGACTGTGCTCCATATCTGGATTACAGAGTGATGCTGCTGGGGAGGAAATGCCTCCTTGCCACCTGACCTGTAGCCCTATTTGATGGATGCTCAGGGAAACGTCAGCACATGGAGACTCTTCAGTGTCTGTTACCTGCAGACTTCTTTACTGGATTAATTTCACTTAACCTGCTGGCTGCTTTGATCAGATCCCTGCTGGCTCATGCGGTGTGGGTGTGCAGGAACAAAGGTGAGCTGACAGCTTTTTCCCAGGAGCAATTTCATGAGGAGCTCACCACTGCAGAACTAGGTGTAGAGGATGTATTGCTTTCCTATTAGATTATTATTCTGTCTGATCAGACAAGATCTGATTAAAAAGATTTTATTCTGTCTGATAATGAGAGGAGAGCATTCCTTTTTAATTGAATTCCTTTTCAAGCTCCGGGAGCGCTAGTAGGAGAAAAATTCTAGAAGAAAACTAATGGAATTTGTTATCGTTATACTTAATAATAGAGATATTCTGATTTCAGAGGTGATTTCAGAGGGCAATTCCATTCCTGCAAGGGCAATCCATGGTTTTGGTCTACCAAGACTCTCCTTAAAAATGACTTTCATATGTCCCTTGCATTTCATCTTTCAACCATCTCTATTTGTCAGATAGCAATTTTTGTCTATTTTTGATCCCTCAAATTTTGTTAGCGTACTTCGAAGACACATTTTTAAGCTGCCTCTTTTCTCTTTTTTTTCTTTTTATCGATTTCTCTCTTGCTCTCTCTTAACTTCTTTGTTATTTTAAATAATAAACAAGTAGATAGTTATGAGTTACACAATTCCTTCTTTCCCATTCTCCCTTGCACTGTTTTATCTTGACTTTTAATGAACTAACTTTGGCAATTGAACTGTTTCTCTTTTGTAAAACCTAAGATTTCATTTTTGTTGTTGTCTCAATTTTGCAGATGTCTTTGTTTCTTCCTCTATGTGATTTTAATCTTGCCCTAATGCTTCACATGCAGATACTGCTGTTGTGAGATTATTTTGTTATTCTCATTGTTATACAGAGGAATCCACCATCAAGGCTGTTTAGGTATTTCAACAAAAAGCCCCTGCTTTGACAC
This sequence comes from Poecile atricapillus, assembly GCF_030490865.1. NCBI lineage: Eukaryota > Metazoa > Chordata > Aves > Passeriformes > Paridae > Poecile > Poecile atricapillus. Next base: position 48,043,418 of record NC_081250.1, on the reverse strand, counting down.
AAAGATTGTCTTGTGAGTCAGAGGGCTGTGTCCACTCCATGTATACGATATGGATCTTAGAACAAAGCTTTTGAGTTGAGATGGTTGCATGGTGGGAACCTTCTTAAACTGCAGATGACACATCTGTGGTCAGACACCTGTTTGAGCAAGAGCTTTTGTTAACCGAATGAGCTCTAAAGCTGTATAAAGCTGGAAAGGGAATGTAATCACACTGTGACTTTGGTTTAAGGCAATGGTTCTCAAACTTTATACTCTCCAGCTTCCTCCTGCCAGAACTTGGCTGGCAACAAATCAAATAAGTCAAGCATTAGGGTAATCAGTAACAGAGTAGCTCAAGTCTAGAAACCTGGAAAAGTTACACTGAACCTTCTGATGCTCAGTAAGTTAGTTTTCCTACCCACGAACAAAAAAACAGTATTTCACCAAACAGATGAGAAGGAAAGGAAAACAGACAATGAGGAGATGAACAATGTGCCCTATGATACCAAACCACTCAGCTTTAAAGGGGGTAAGAAGTATTTACAAAGGGCTCTTCATTCAGGTATTCTGAAGAACCACATGCTAAATTCATGTTTTCAGCTGGGATACTGAAACTTTCAGGAGGAAAGTTACTTTCCTTCTTAGTAGCTAATGCAGTGCTGTGTTTTGAATTTGGGATGAAAATAATATTGATAACGCACTGCTATTTTGGCTGTTGATGAGCAGTGCTTACCCTAAGTCAAGGACTTCTCAGTGTCTCACTCCCTGCCAGGTGCACAAGGAGCTGGGAGGGAGCATGGCCAGGACAGCTGGCCTGAAATGGCTAAAGGGACATTCCACAGCATAGACTGCCATACTCAGTATGTAGATAAACAGGAGAGAGTTGGCTGGAAACCCTCTGATTGCTGCTGGGGGACAGGCTGGGCACTGATCAGCAGGTGGTGAGCAATTGTGTTGTGCATTGCTTGTTTTTCTTGGGTTTTATTTCTCTCTCTCCCTCTCTCTCTCCTTTTCATCACAATTATTATTTTTATAATAATAATTAGTATTATTAGTACCATTATTATATTTTACTTCATTTTAATTATTAAACTGTGTTTATCCCAACCCACTAGTCTTGCCTTTTTTCTAATTCACCTCCCCATCCCACGGATAGGGAAGGGGAGGAAGGTAAGTGGCTTGGTTGCCAGCTGGGGCTACACCACACACACACAGTAAGTCATTAGATGTGATCATCTGCTATAAAGCAAATGGTGGAACACAGACATATTTTGTTCATCAGCTTAAAATTTTAAGAACTTCTAACTAATCCAGTAGCAACTTCTGCTGATGTTATGCCTCTCAGGGACTTAGAGGGTAAAATGTCAAGGGAAGGGGGAAATTCAAGACTAAAAGGACAGGCGGTTTTCATGTGGCATTTGTCTGAAAATTTATTTCTCCTTTGAAAGGTTCTATGGGCTAGGGGGAAAGAATAGTGACTTCTTATAGAGAGGAATGTTTTTATGGCAACTGTAGAAGGTAGCAGTAGGGCTAAAGCAGAGAAGTTCCTGCTGATTTATGTATGCTGCACAGCCTCGTTTATGGGACAGGCACCACCAGCCTGTGCCCTGGCATTTTGTGTTTTCACAGCAGAATCAAAGGACAGTGAGAGAGACACCAGGAGCAGGAGATGAGTCCATGAGTCATCTTGGTGTTCCTCATTGTGGAAAAACCTCTTTCCAAATTTGTTTCCCCATTTCCTCTGTCCAGGATAGATGGGCAGTCACCTGCTTAGGTTAAGTTTTGGAAAGGAGGCTGGAATGATAATGCCAATGGAAGAACAAAATGTGGAGCTTGTGAAAATTCCCCTTTTCTTCCAGCTTTTTTCCAGTAGGAAGACTTGTCACCTGCTGGTTTCCATATTGCAACATTTCAGAGGGGGTTTCCACAGATAAAGGATATAAAAATGAGAGGAAGAATTGCTACCGGAAGTGGATTTATTAAAAAATGTGACTGAAGGATGTTTAAAATTTTTTTTGTCTTTGAGTAAACTGTAGTGGTGTGTTAACGTAAGATGCATCACTGGGTTTGATAGTTCTGCCAAGCAGAGTATGGAAATAAAGTAGCATGTATTTTATGATGTATTTTGATATAATAGAAAGGTTCTACATTTTCATAGTGTTTTTTTAAATTTTGAGACAGTTGCTCAATAGATTTATTTCCATGGAGTTTTAGAGCTTACAAGGTGTTTTATGCAGTAGTACCGTATCTCGGAAAGCACAGATCAGCCTTTCCAAATATTTGTGGGAAATCATGAATGAAAGAATCATCATGCAAGTCAATGTCTTCTAGTCTATCTCCTGCAGCCTTCTTTCCTCTGACACATTTGTTGTCTCTGTTCTTGCCTGCCAGGACATAAAAGCAGACAGCTGTTGCTAGCACTACTCTCTTGCTAGGACTAAGGCACTGAGAATCCCCGTCACATCTTTCCTTGTCAGAAGGAAAATTACTTCATCTGGAGCCCAGATATCCCCTCTTCTGTTGAGTGCAAGTCTGCTTGTGCGTTTCTACGTGTACCTTGGTGCTCCTGCGAGCTTTTCCATAAATGATTGCATACATCTCCTTGAAGCAGGAGAGCTCCTGCAGGCAGGGATGCCATCTCAGTCCCAAGAGAGTCAGAAGCTGTAACTCTTTCATCATGTACAAGATCAACATCCTTTTCCTGAGTGATGACTCTTGTCCTCTGATTGTCAATCTTATCAGAAAATTGTTGGCTGATGAGCAAGATGTTTCTGCACAATTTACGTGACATCCTTTGTGTGACAACACATGGTCTTGACTTACCATGCATTTAATATGTGGGTCCTCATTGACAGCTGAAAACAGTGTTGCAAAGAAGGCATGAAGAAATTGTAGAGTTTTTTTTTGGCTAGTCTTTTGTAGCTTTGATATTTTTTGAAGTTATTTTTGTCTGGTATTTATTCTCTGTGCAACAATCATTGCAAAAAATGCTGCCCCCTGTAAATTTTCTTCAATGTTTTCACCCATGTGCTTATGGATAAAGCAATTTTCAGTCTCTTTCATAATTTCACCCACCTGTAGTTCTGCTCTGTATGCCAGATAGCTGCTCTGTGGCTAATGGTGGCATTCAATGCTCCAAACTAGAATGTATGTGATAAAAGGCAAGGACTGTAGTGTGGCTTCATGTTTAGTGTTGACACAGAAAAAAGAAAAAAAAAAGAGAGATCGAGATAGTTCTGACACTATCTGTTTGGGTTAAGAGTGTCATTGTTTGAGTGAAGAAGAATTAAAAAAAAAGGAGTGGAAGTGTTTCTTTGTTTCCTCCTAATGCATCTATTCCTTCTGCTTGTTTGCAGAAGGGCACGTCAATCTGACAACAGCATCAATATGACTTTTCTTTATAGCAGGCACAAGGAAGAGATGGATCAGAAGGAAGATATGAATTAAAACCAGATATGTCACTTGTGCATCACCCTCTTCACCGCTGAAAAGGATATGCTCAGGTAAGGTGGGAACAGGCCACCTGTAGCAGCAGGGCAGCTGCGGCAGCAGTGAGCACACTCATTTGTATGGTGAGAACCACCTGTAGCTTTCCATCAAACTAACTTAGGAAGTCAGGGATACAAGTGGGATTTTGGTTTTGGTCTCCTTGCCTGCTCTGTTCATGCAGAACTTCATGCAGAGAACAAAACTGGAAGATATTTGATATTTGCTCTAGAACGTTTGAGGATTTTCCCAGTCTTCATTGGATAACATTAAAAATGAATGGGGTGACTAAATGGTTTACAATTTTATATGATCCTTTGATGTGAAAGCTATTATTAATGTCTATAATTATCTCCAGAATTACTTGGGTCCTGCAAATGGCATTCAAATCAACATTTTTAACTGTTTTCCAGAGGGTGTCATTGTATAATTCATAGTAAGGAATAGTACCCTACAATCTGAGCTCAATATCATTGTCCTTTCAGAATTTATTTCTTAGCCCATCCTTCTGAAGACTGATCATTTTTTATTTTAACCAGTTTTTAAAGTGCTTTTAAAGCTCTCAGCTGGGGACTGGGTATTGAATAGAGCTTATCTTTATCACTTTAATGTGAGTCTTAGATGTAACAGCACTGAGATCAATGCTTAATCCATTATCCTCTGAATTAGGAGGACCATAGTGAGATCCACACTTCTGCTCTCCCATTGTCTGCCTACATAGCCTACATACAGTGCCCATAGCCACTGTGGGGCAGAGTGGGAAAGAGAGAAAGCCTTGATGCTGTGCAAGTTCACTGCATCCCACCCAGAGCTGGTGCTGCCCCGTGGCACCCAGGCAGGGCAAGCAGCGCAGGCCCAGTGCCAGCCAGCAACCAGTGGCTACCAGACAGCTGTGATGGGCAACAGAGCCTCATCATCACACCAGAAAGTCAACTCAGTGCATCTGGGTTATTTCAGCAAGGTAAAAAATGTCAGGCAATATGAAAGCAATGCTGTCATGACATGATTGGTTCACATGGCTGAGGACATGCATGTAATTTCCCTTTTTCTCCCCTAGACTTGCACAACATTATGGTAGACTGATCATCAGCAGGCTCACAAGCAGGGTCAGACTATTCTGATCTTTACCAGGTAGGTCACCTTGGAAACATTGGTCAGTGAGAATAGGCAGTGACACAGGACATTTCTTCAAGGAACAGATATTTTATTTAGCCCCAGGAGTACAGTAAGGGAAAAACAGTGTACTTGTTGCACCCCCTCCAGCTTTGTCAGTTTTTCTAAAGACTTTGGAAAATCCAGCTTTAAAATCTGTCTCTTTGCACTTCATCTTTGTAATATTGAGCTCTGGCTCTAGCTGAAAATCATGGACTGATCAATCTACTGTTTGAATAGGAGTGGACATGGTAATTCTAGAGGAGGCCATCAGATCAGAATTTTCAGATTTCGAGTCTTACTGCTGTATCCCTGACACCTCACATTTTTTAAAAGAGACAGAAAGGATCCTGAAACCATCAAGAGTTTTCAACAAAGTTTTTTAATGGAAATGTCAAGGCAAAATCATCTATTCAGGTTTGACAGAGTAAGTGTAAGTCCTTCATTAAAAGAAATGTCATCAATCTGAGGTATTAGCAGCATTACTTTATAAGTGTACTTTATTATCCTCCCAAATAAAGCTTTAATCCATTTGAATCTAGGGATCATAGCACTGTCTGTAGCAAAGATTGCCAGACTAAAAATTATGGGAACTTAAAGGGCTGTGAAGGAGGAAGTATAGCCTTGTGTGACTCCTAGGAGTCTGGGGTGGGAGAAATCTGGCCCCAAGCTGCTGGGATTCAGCAAATGACAATGGGGCCTTCAACAGAAGGGTTACAGACTTTATGCACTGAGCAGAGCAGGAAGAATGAATCATTAAAATAACTTTTAAATCATGAAGATAAAACAGAGACTCCCAAAACAGATGTGATTCCCAAGGAATATAATCTATCTAATAGAGAAAAGATATACTTCAGAACAAGTTTGTATACAAGCATATGCTGAACTGATTAAGCACTGTTCAGTAACTTTAGTTTTGTTTTATTATATGCATAAATGGAAAAAATATGGTATCTGATAATAAATCAACAGAGAACTGAAAGTGACCAAACATCAAAGGTTTTTGAAGGCTCATAAAGTATTTCCCTGTCCTGGAGAGGGTCTGATCCTTCCCCTTGACTGAATTCCAGGTCCAGTTATGGAAGTGCAGCAACACTTTTGGCTACAATGTATCTAAGAGATAGCAACCACAGATCCAGTCCTGATGGGAGAGTGACATAAGGCAAAAGTTTTGAATCCTGTTCAGCTCTCATTCACTCTAAATATATAATTATCACAATTTAAAGCTCCTTGTGCCTTTGGCATAACACAAGTAAAGGTGAAGTTGTGATAATGATTAGTTTTCACATAATTTCATTTAATATATATTTTGTATAAATTATACAAAGGGAGATTGGACCAGATGACCCACTGTGGTCTCTTCCAATCTGACCCATTCTGTGATTCTGTGAATACTTCTCATTTGAATAGAGCTTATTGTCCTTGCTGTCTAAAATCACTAGTACAAATATCCTGTAAAGGGATTTCTTTCTTCCATCTCTTCCCTTCAGTGTCACAATTGCCAGAAGAAGTTAGACCTTCAGAGAGGACAACTTATTTGCCACAGTGGGTTGTGGTTACTGAGACACTTTGAGGAAAAAAAATACAAAGGAATGCATACCTGTGCTGTAATTACTGGAGAAGAACATAAGGAAAATATTAATGAAGCTTCAGGGCATGACTCTTAGGTCAAGACTAGAGTAAGACTCAAGTGTGTCTGCTTTCTAGAGGGAAGATAAAAAAAAGAGTAGCTTGTGAAAAAGGAATCTTAGTGGCCTGCAAAAGTCAAACAATGCTGTAGACCTATAGAGACATGCCGTGAACTCACCAGTCTTCCTAGCTCTGGAAAATCACAACACAGTTTGTTTCTCTAAACAGCCAGTATTGACATGCTGCAGCTGGACTTCCTGGTAGTTCACGGTTCAGTGGGCTATTCCTGCTATGAAGCACAACATATCCAGGCAGCACATCGTTGTTAAAGCTAAAAAAACCTCATTGTATAGAAGTAGTTTATGGTCTTTATCGAGGTCATAGTTTTGGATATAATATACTCTGAATACATGATGAGGCACGAAGCAGACTAACGTTACCAAGATGAAGAAGAAGCTCTTCGCCTGAGCCCTGAATTCCACATGAGAGTTAATGTCAGGCCAGTATTTCACAGCTGCTCTGTAGATCACAGTCAGCTGGATTCCGGTGAGCACGGCACACACCGCCACCAGAACCCCAACCAGGCAGTAGTTTACGATCACCATGTGAGCCTCCTGCAGCTCCCTGTGGAACTGGAAGCACTCAGAGGGGCGGTACGTCTTCGAGGTGCCGTAGTAGGAGAGGAGAACGGGTGTGATGACCAGCGCTCCCAGCAGCCAGACAGCCCCCACCCAGGCTGCCGTGTAGCACTTCCGAAACTCCAGCCGGAGGAGGCGGGCGATGATGATGGCTACGTAAAAGGCAAAGGTGGCGTACATGTGCAGGTAGATGATGGCGCTCGTCAGCCTGCACGCAAACCTCCCGAATTTCCACACCCCCGAGATGTAGTAGCTGAGGCGGAAGGGGATGCTGAGGAGCATGAAGCTGTGCAGCACTAGGAGGCTGGTGATTGTAATGGTCATCACAGACTGGGATCTCCTTTGAAACAACAGCTGGGCCATCATGATGACCCCCAGGGTGCCACCAGCCAGGTTGATGATGTACAGGATGATCAGAACAGTGTGGAGCTTCTCTGAAGAGTCCAGCACTGTGTCATTGGAGGAATGGTTCTGTTGGGTTATGCAGCTGTTACGCATCCTCTTAAGCTCCTCTTTTAAAGGTTACTGAAAAGGAAAAATGGGAGTGAAACATTTTCTTTGGTATTTCCTTCATTGTTAACTGGAATATCACAGATTTCTAAAGTGACACTACTGAATTGCATCTGAAATTATGTTATCCCATGTATTTTACAGCCTTATAACTGTTGAGATCCTGTATATGACAGCAATAGCCCATGCCTCTCAGGGTTGAAACTACATTTTGCATAATTATGAATTATATTTTGATTGACTAATCTTCATTCTATGATTTCTTTCCAATTATTTGCCTCTAGATACAGCCATTTGTAATAACAAAGACACTGTTTGTGCATGTTTTATCTGCACTCATATTATAAAGCTAAAATTGAAGGCGAGAAAATACTGAAATATGAAGATGTACCTATTATATGTGGATACTCTGTGATGACACCCAATCCATCTTTTTGGCATCTTGCTGGATGGGTACAAAATACACATAAGGTCGCAACAGTTTGTTTCTAGATACTTGGAGAAAATTGAAAGTAAAAGTTTGCAGATGAAAATTCGATTATTTCTTGCTTCATCTGCAAGTATTTTTGTTACAGAATTTCACCTGAACTGATCTACTATGAAAAGTGATGAAAAGGTATAAATTATTTAGGAACATTCTTCTGAGAGGTATAATTCATTTGGCTCTTGTTACATAGCCATATCCAGCTGCATTCTTATATAGACTTAACTCAAAATGCGGACTTGTATAAAGATTTCTGTACAAATATACGGGGACAGCCCACAAAGTAGATAGATACTTTGCTAATGAAATTTATCCTTACCTTAGAAAGAGTTTTGAAAGAACAAAGTAAGACCTGAAAAATTCTCTCTTAAAAAAGCAGTGCCTTTTCTGTCTGATTTGAAGTTTGAAATCAGTAAACTTGTAAACACTTGAAAACTTGTAAACTTGTTTTAACTTGTAAACTTGTTTTAACTGTCAATTCTTAATTCTTTGCATTCATCTGTAAAGTGATAGACTGCATGCAACTGTAAAACATTTTCAGAGAAATTTCTTATTTATGAAGCATCAGACAAAACATCTTTAGAAAGCCAAGATCGGTATAAACCTTTCTGTTCACCTCCTTTTAAAATTCTTTTAAACATTTTAAATAACATTCCTTAAAGCATTTAAATGTTTAAAATTTTTTACCTGCCTAATATTCCCAAGAAAAGCACAAGAAATTTCCCAGAAACTTTGCTACATGAAAAATTTTACCAACTAATGAATTTTCCAACGTATATTGTTAATATTTCAAATTTTGAAAATGTACAAGTTTTAGTTCTAGACAGCATAATTACAGCTTAATGGCAACATTTTATATCCCTTTGAAATAGATTATGATTTTTTTTTGCTATTTATGGCAATGAAATTTTTGAATTTTACCTTACAATCTCTTCTTTTTGTGACTTCACCCTGAAATGTGTCATTTCATGAAGCTGTAGCATGTGGCATACATAAGCAGAGTGAAAAAACAGCTTTTGACCTGTTTGACCAAGAAGAACTAGGGTTCTCTCAGCCCACACACAGGAAGGAACAAGCCTTCCTTTTGCTTCAGTGCGATAGCAATCTCATATGTGCGATGTAGAATGATCTTTTCATCATGCAGAGAGAACCACAGAAAAGTTGCTGAGCTGCCAGAGACCATCATTGTGCTGGGACATGTAGAACACATCAGGTCAGCCCTGCCTCTGACCACAGTTTGGTCAGTCTTAAAGTTCATGTGGGCAAGGATTCCCTGAGCCCTACAGCTACCACAAGGTACTAGGTTTTGCTACTAAACAAGTGAGAAGTGCCACTGATCAAGGAAAGAAATGTGCACCTGAGCAAAGGATTTTTTCCTTATACATCCACTTTCCCCCTGAATTTTATTATTGTTTAATAATTAATCTAAATGTTCCAGAATAATGGTGTTTAGCAGAGTTAATGGGGGGTTTCACCATGTTATTGGATCGTCAAGAATTCAGAGATTTCTCACTGTTTAAATATTACACATAAAACAAACTGCAGACATATATGAAAAGCAACTTAAGAGCTGTTGGCTGCCACCAAAACTGCTGAAGATCAGAAACTGAACTTCTCCACTGATGTTTTCATACTTCTCAGTCTCTTTTTCTTTGAAACATTCCTTAGAAGTTGTATGTTAATGCTGGTCAGCGTGCTGACCTTGTATCTTCAAGTTCTTCTGTTAAATAAAATAAATTTAAAAATCACTCAAGTCAGCCCTGTAATCTAGGTTTAGTTTTTAGGTTAGTTTGTTATTTGAGTGCAAGAGGAAATTGAATCAGCACGTAGCTTGCCTTGACCAGTGGTGAGAATAAAGATTGAAAGAGAAATGCATCTATACACAGCAGAAATCCAGGTCAAGACTAGAATTACAAATAGAGTTTAAGGAAGGAAAAGACTCGGCATGTCTGGTTTAACAGTGGGGTAAACGGAAGACAAGGAAGAAGAAGAGTGAAGATTTCGGTTACTGAGAAGAAAAAATGAAACGGAAGTAGCAGTTGAGAGAAGAGAAACAAAGCCTGTTGGATGTTTGGAGATGGGATGGATCTCTGTGGAAGTGTCAGAAGATGTGGAGCCACGCACAGATGTAGCAGACTTCTTCTAAGCAGGGAGTAGGTCCATGGTAGAACTCTAACTTCTCCATTTCATGTCTGCATGATTTCCTCTGTTTCCCACGTCAGTCTAAAAAATATGGTCTTTTCTGGTCAAGCAACCAAGGTTTCATTTTTGATTTCAAGAGCTTCTTTCTGTCTTTGAACAGTCATAAAACTGTCCTGTCTTTTGTGACTGGTTAGATTTTCAGTTTTAGATACTTCCAAACTAAGGTGATAACTGCTGATAATTTAAATGATTTAATAATATTAATCCTCTATTGTTAGCTGCTTACAGGAACTGAGCTATGCATAGGCCATAAACAATGGAAAAATAGGGAATACCTGTGTTATGCTTTAATATACTGCTTTTTCTGGGACTACAGGTGAAATCACAGTCCTTGCTGTCTCAATCCTGCCTTGTCAGACATGAGTCACAGGTAATGGATTGTAAGAAAATCATACTCCATAGTTAGGGAACATGCAGGATAATCCCTTTAATTTGCCAATCTCACCCACCCATGTATCATGAATAATTTACTAACTTCAGACAGTAAATGGTCAACAAGTTTAGCAGAACTTTTCAGATTCTCAGACTACTTTTCTAATTAGTCGATTGCAGATTTACTGAGAGATTTCTCAGGCATTGTCAGGATATAAATACAAGCAATATATAATGGATTTCTGTGAAGGAATTTGGCAGATTATATCACAGGCAGGCTATGACTTACCTTTTAAAACAAAGCTATTATTTATTTGGTTTGGTGCAAACAGAAGAGGTTTATTATTATAAATTCAGGAACTTGTCGTTATTCTCCTGTTTTGGTACATTCCAGTTTAGAAGGTAGAAGATTTATTAAATAGTTTTGTCTCACTATTTGGTCTAATTTCCCTCCAACACCTGTAGTGGCAAGTAAAGTTCTTGTTGCTTTAGTTTACTCCAGAAAATTGATATTACTGTCTATATCAATAGACAGTAATATAGATATAGTACATATAGATATGATATCTATATCCATTTTAATTTGGAACAGCTGCAGAAAACCACATGTAAGTCAAGGATCTGGCACCAGCAGCATAAATTTTTCCTTATCCCAGATTCTTTCCTTTCTGCTTGGCCATGGTACTACTCAGTGCTCTTTTCAAACTTCCTATTGTTTTGCTTTTTTCAGATGTCTGTGTTTCAAAGAATAGCCCCACATAATGCTACCATACCTGGTTTCTCAGGTTCTACTTGATAAATAAGATCACAGCCACAGCATCTGAATTCTTTCCTGATACTTATACACAGAATCAGCAAGCCTCTTCGTGGATCTTTAGATCCCTGAAACTAATTTTTGCTTGACACAGAGCTTGGTAAATCTTTAATAAACTAAAAAGCAATTAGAAAGGAAGCACATAAACCAATTAACTCATGCAGGAAAGCAAGATAGCAGTTTTCAGCGAGTTACAGGAAGCATGGAGGGTGCCCAAAACACAAAGGTGGTGCTTTCAAGGTGGGGTGAAGAGGTTGGTCTGGTGAGAACCCACCTGGAATACTGCATCCACATTCTGGGGCCCCAAAATACGAAGGATATGAAGATGATTGAGCAGGTCCAGGGGAGGCCAAAAAATGATCAGAGGGATGGAACACCTCTCCTATGAAAGCAGACTGAGAGAGTTTGGGCTGTTCATCCCAGAGAAGAGAATTCTCAGGGAACACCTTAGAACACTTTCCAGTACATAAAGGGGATGTACAGGAAAGATGGAGAGGGACTTTTCACAAGGGCAGGTAGGGGTAGGATAAGGATAATGGTAATGGCTTTGAGGTGAAAGAGGAGAGATTTAGATTAGATAGGAGGAGCAAGACCCTTTTCTGTGGTGGTGGTGAGGCACTGGACAGGTAACACAGAGAAGCTGTGGATGCCCCATCCCTGGAAGTATTCAAGACTTGGATGGAGGAGCCTTTAAGTGATGTAGTCTGGTTGAAGGTGTTCCTGCTCATGGCAGGGGTGTTGGAACTTGGTGATATTTGAGGTCCCTTCCACACCAAGGCATTCTATGATTTTATGGTTTGGTTTTGAATTTAGGTTGTTTTCACAAATTCTCATTGATCTTAAACTCTCCAAGATCTTACAACTGTGCGTTTGTGACCACATTTCACAAAAAGGAGCCCTATCTTTACTGAGGAAAGTTTCTCATTTTTCTGAAAGAAAAGCAAGTGCTTATGTTCTGAGTGAAGTTGCAGAGAGAGCACTAGAAGACAAGGATGAGGACCCTAAATACTAAAAATGCTTTCATTCATCAGTAAATTAGTTTATACTTTAGATGAGTCTGGTATCTAGAAGGCCATCATCCCAATTTCATCAAAATACACATCCATAAAATCAGTTATTCAAAAATAAGAAAATAAGAGGATTTTGAACTATTGAGAATTTGAAGTATCTGATATCAGCTCCATAGGAATGAAACCTGTGAGCAAAATGGAAAAAAAAGAATTAGCATTTATCCTTGTGAGTGTTGGGCGGGAGTGGGAATGAATATCAATAGTGTGTGTTCTAAGATACAAAGGGAATTAAATATATTAAATATGAGTACAAAACAGAACAGCTAGAGCACCTCCAAAAGATAGTGATAATGTTTTCATTCTGTTCTCAGTGGTATAAAATGGACTGGTTGTGAAAAGAGAAGGTTTTTTAGTTCCTATCTCTAAAAAGAGAACTGAATGCAAAAACCACACTGCAAGTTATCAGACTTTTCTAATTTAATTTCCTGTGAGATATTTCAAGATGCCTAAAGAAGCAAGAGTGAATCTGAAATTTAGAGACCTTGGCTGGTGGATGCCACCACAGAAATTGCTTCCTTTAAGCCTATGGAAGACAAGGCAGGGTTAGTCACACAAACAGAGGAAATGCCAAAGCTGAGGCCATTAGGCACTGGACAGAGCCCTGTATTTACAAAAACTGATGCTCTCACCTGCAGAGAGCCTTGTCCATAGGATGACTGCCATTTGCAGAAGAAAATACAGTAGAGAAAAAAGCAGGTCTGCAGCACTCAGCGACAGAAGTGGCTTAAAGCATTGTGCAGACAGGAATAATTTTAAGGGATTTAAAAAGAGATGCTCACTGTATATTTAAAGTGTATTTCCTCCCAGCCCCTGCCTTGGAAATGTTTCTGTTGGCTCCTTCAATTACACCAGTAGCTGCCAGGAATGAACCTCTGTGCTGGCAAGTCCATCATCCATGGTTCCAGGAGAACAGTGTAATTTCTGCTGCCTTTTTTGCTAGTTGGGAAATCTCTATGCTTCCATTATGCACACTGTTTACAGGAATGAAATGCAATGAATGCCACATGTATGTCTGTTTATAGCCCATACTTTCAGCACATGGCAAAGAGAATACATGCAACCAACAAAAATGCTCTCATGATAAAATGATCATGATCCTAAGTGCCATCAAACTGTCTACATAGATTCATTCAATAGCTTTCACTGTTTCTTTGTTTCCTCAGTTCAAGGATTTGAGCAATTACTGTAATTGTAAGAATATTTCTGCTCTAGAGCATGGATGGGCCATGTAGATAATTAACATGTTTTAACCTAACTCTGTGAAAATGGAATATGTGGTAGGTTCCAACTGAACTGTTTATCAGAGTCCTGTTAAATTTATCTTTCCATTATGACAAAAATAGGTTGTAGAACAAAAGAACAGGATGGAGAGGAATGTTTAAAATGGAGTGAATAACTTAATTGCTTTTTATTCAACCACCAGTAGCTCCTAGAAATGAAAGATGTGAGAAGCCATTTATTTATTTATTTATTTGTTTATTTATTTATTTATTTATTTATCTCAAGACTGAGAGAGAAAAGTTTGCCTTAAGTATAATTAATAATAATTTGATCTAAAGTGTAGATGAAAATGAGGGAGGAAGTTTACCTACACATTTCAAATCTCATAGACTTATGTGCTTCAATTGTACATTCTCAATGTACAAAATAGCAGAAATAATTGTAGTAGAAATAAGCATTTTTAAACACATTATATTTAGCTATAAACTTAAAGGCCTAATTAATCCAAAATTTCAAAATTTGGTTCCTTTGCCTGAGAAGATGTAAATTCTCAAAAATAAATCCAGGGACTATGTTCTCAGTTCAAAGGAGGACACTGAAAGGGCCAATTCATTTTCTTCTTACTTTTTTTCTTTTCATTAAGTATGCTTTTAGGGAAGACTGTCAAAACATTGTTAGCCAGCATAAACCAGTTGCTACCCATGAGAGGATAAAGATTAGTTAATTCAAAAGCTGTTTTTTAGATCCTCCTGATATTTCAAAATCCTCCTGATTAAAAAATGAATAAATAACAGGTTTTTCCTATTTGAGTATTAGGAATTTTTTTGCTTTACATGTTCAAATTTAACAATTTGAATAAAAATGAGATTGTATTAAAATCCAATTTTATTTTCAAAACTAAAGGTCTTTGGTACAACTCAAACCACAAGTTTAAGGAATTTTATAGTCTTTTAACTCCTTCCTTAAAAGTGTGGTTTAAATTCTGGCTGGTAGCTAAGCTCAGCCCTCACTCATTTCCCCAGAGGGATGGGGATGAGAACTGGAAGGGCAAAAGAGAGAGGAAAACTTTTGGGTCAAGATAAAGGCAGTTTAATAAGTGGAGAGGGATAAAGAGAAACATTAATTAAGCAATGCAAAAGCAGTCATTACTAACCACCAGAAAATGATGCCCGATCTGTCTCTGAGCAACAGCGACTTTGGCAAAGCTGCCCCTTTCCAGTTTTGCTGCTGAGTGTGTTGTTCTGTGGTGTGGAAGATTCTTTTGGAGAGTTCAGGTTAGCTGTCCCAGCTGCGTCCCCTCCCTGCCTCCTGCCCACCCTCAGCCCATGGGCTAGAGGAGCAGACTCAGAAAAGAAAGAAAGTGTTGGTGTCATGAAGTCCTGGCTCATCAAGGGCTACACCATTGGTCTGTTATCAACACTATTTTGCCACTAATTGAAAACACAGCACCATATGGGCAGCTATGGAGAAAAATTGCTCCATCCCAGACAGAGTCAGCACAGGAAAAGAAAAATGCAGTTGTGAAGAAAACTGTTTAAATATTCTGGATATGTAGCAATATATAAATAATTTCAAAATGAAAGTTTTTGTTTGGAAAAAAAAATTAAAAGTAAGTTACAAAGCTTGTCTGGAATATGGATTAATCCAGGAAAAAAAAAATCTTTCTAGGTTAAACCTTCCTCTGAATGAAGCAGTAATAAGGACAATTCTTAATATTTTCCTAAAAGCATCCATCTCTGGTAGCAAAACTCTCACTTGGCAGAAGAAGAAGACAGGGACAGAGTGGGGTATGTTAAAAGGAATTTGATCACTGGAAGATGGGGCAAGGGTGTGAGGGTCAAACATGGCACTGAAACACTTCCAAAGAAGGGCTGCCAGGAGTAGCTGGCAGTCAGAGAGCAAAGCTCCCCAGTGCTGGGTCTGGCATCCTGCAGCATCCTCACCATGAGCTGTGTAACAGGACAGAGCTTTGTGGGTAACATTGAATGGGAAGAAGCAGTAATGTCCTGGAAGCTGGGGCTGCTGTTCAGAGGGACCTCAGCAGGTCCCTCTTGGGGGAATGGTGGTCAGTCTCCCCCCTGCTGTAATTTAGCCTCTAATTAATTGTGCCCTGGGGCAGCAAGCTGTGTGGTAGTTGGTAAGTTATGCTTTGTAAATAAGAAAAAAGATAAGATTATGGAACCCCTCTTGTGTTGTTTGTCAGATCACTTTATTCTTCTTAATAGGGCTTTGGGTACAACAAGTGAAGTTTGGATTATGAGCACCTAGGGGAAGCAGGAGGGCAGCACCAGTCTCTTCTCTCTGGTGCCCAGCTATAGGGCCAAAAGGAATGGCTTTAAGCTGTCAGAAGTTCAATCTGGATATTAGGAAAAGGTCCTTTGCCCACAGAGTGGTTGAGCACTAGAACAGACTTTCCAGGAAATGGTCATTCCTGAGCTTGCCAGAGCTCAGGAAACATTTGGACAATGCTCTCAGGCACACGGTGTGATCCTTGGGGTTGCCCTGTGCAGGACCAGGAGCTGGACTTTGTACCCTGTGAGTCCTTTCCGGTTCAGGGTATTCTGTGGTTTGTCCTGGAGCTGTGGTAGAGGAGGTTTAAGCTGCATGTTAGAAAAGGCTCTTCATCCAGAGGGTGGTGGTTGGGCGCTGGAACATGATCCCCACAGAAGTGGTCAGAGCCCCAGGCCTGACAGAGTTTAAGAAGCATTTGTACAACACTCTCAGGTACATGGTGCAATTCTTTGGGTGTCCAGTGTAGGGGCAGGAGTTGGACTTGATAATCCTTGAGGGACTCTTCCAACTCAGTGTATTCTATTGAATCTGTAATTCTGTGGTATTCATAACAATTTGAGAGTAGTGTAGTTGTGCGCCAGGAAGCCCAGAGAAGGTGTTTGGATTCTCCATCCTTAAAGATTTTTGAAACACAACCAGACTCAGTCCTGGGCAAGCTCATCTAACTTTGAGTTTAGCTGTGCTTTGAGCAGAGGATAGGGCTTGATGATCTCGAGAGATCTCTTAGTATCCATTTCTGGCTGTGATTTAAACTCATCTCAACAATACAGAGGTGAATCTTACTTCCACATCTTTACTTTTTGTTCCCAAGTTTGTGAAGGTTCAAGTTACTAAATTTGGTTACTAAATGTAGTTACTAACTGGCAGCAATTACTAATGAGGAACATTTTGTAACACAAATTTAAGTTATCATTTGCTCCTACACATGTCCTGACCTCCAGAACAAGATTTTGTCCTTGCTATTATTTTATCATCTCAAGATTTTACTGTTCTAGCAAAAATACCCCTTGACATTAAACTACATGAAACCACCTTGGTCCAAGATAATTATTACTTCTGTCATTTTTACTTCACAAGTACTGCAGTGGTTTCATACTCCTACACGTTTTTGTAAAAGGTGTTGTTATGGTGATACATTTCACATGCTGTATTTCTTTGTGTGTCTCTGCTACCACTCTTTTGTGTTCCCTGTGTACTTAAATATGCTCAGGAGTGACCAGTTTGGGGTATTTAATCAAGAAACAGAGACAATATTTTTGGCAGATTCTATTTTGTCACAGCTTGGCTTTTTTGATTTCTCTGTGAATTAACTGCCTTGTCATGTGTTTTATTTTCTTCTAATTTTGCAGCTTCCTGTACTTCACATTCATTGGGGTGTTAAGTTTGGCAGTGGTGTTTGCCATCCTTGTTTACTGTCCACATCCCACTGCTGCATTACAAAGAGCTCTAACTCTTCAAAAGAATGAGAGAAGGCTCAGCCTTTCAAACTGCTTAGTCGGCTGAACATTAATACTGCTCAGTGAAACAGGTATGAGATCAGATTTACAGTCTCCTGTCAGTGGCAGACAGAATGAGAACTCCATTTTCAAATGTGGTTATTTTTCATTTTGTTATTTGTGACTGAGTTTTCAGGCTGATTATTGTTAGGACAAAGTAAAGTGCACAAAAGTGTTCAACTTCCATTCAGCAGCCCTGAAAGGAGCATATTCTTGAATATCAGAGCAGTACCACAGTAAATTGCCTCTTTATTTATATAACAGAGCATACAGAGGAGATAACGGCAGAGTTAATGAGACTCTGCATATATATGGGTTACATTAGTAATGAGAAACAGCTCCACTAATTAACTCTGCTCCCTAATGAAATTAGATTCACGCTGTAAAAGACTTTTACAATAAAGTCAACACAAACCTGAAGTATATCAGTTTCTAACTCCTTCATTACGGTAGGTTGACATAAACAATATCATGATTTTATATTGGCATGGGACAGTAAGCATTTTTGGTAGGCTGAGGTTGTTCCACTTCCCACAAAAAACGCCAATATCTTCCTTTCCTCATCCCTTCCTTTCCTGCACACATGCAGACTGGTAAATCAGTGAACTATTGTTTCTATTTTTAAGTTAATTTTGAAAAAAACTTGATATATAAGTTTGCCCATGTAAATCCATTAAAAGCAATAGAAGCTGAAATTGTAAGTCTGAATTTTCTTCCCAAGTGGTGAACTGAGTTCTTAGAAAACTGCAGAAAGCATATTCCCACTGACTGGTTATACAAATTATCATCTGCCTGACACTGGTTGAGCATCCCCTTAATATGCTGTTTGGATGCTCTGCTAGTTCTTTCCTTCTACAGTGTCCTGGTTTTCAGTGCTCAAAGCTGAGCAGAGACCACAAATACTTTCGTTCTTGCATTACCTGAGTAATGAATTAAGTTCTATCATGATTCTGCAACATAAAAGGGTCTTCAAAAGCAAGAGAGATGTCTAGAAGCTGTCAAACCACCTCAGCTACTTTTTTTTTGTCATAAGCAGATGGAAAACACAAAATTTGGTGATGCATTCCTCATGCATCATTATTCACTTCAAGCTGCCCAGACACATGGGCTGCATATTGACAGTCAATTTATTCCATGCTAAGTTCTCCTTGTTCAGAACAGACCAGTCAGGAAGCCATTCCAAGTAGTGCCTTCTCTCCTTTTGGCACACTACACAGAAGGATTTGAAGTGCTCACCAGTATCTTTGGTGATGTTTGCATACTTAGACAATAAGTGTTTCGTGGCACAGATTATATCATATATATCCTCGATGCTCACGTAAAGGAGACTCCTCTTCTGTTTGCCTGCTCTCAATCAACTTCTCAGTGTGTCCACATGTAGAATTTCATATGTGAAATGATGCAAATAGTAAGCAGTTTATTAGAAATAATCCTGTGTATGTAAATGGGGAAAGCACTGATATATACATTGAGACTTTAAAAACCAGAGAGAGTATGTTCTCCATACTTACTTTCTAAGCAGAGTATTCATGGCTCAACTTTGACTTGGGATTCTTGTCTTCATTCCAGCAACAGTTGCACAATGCTCTCTATTTGGGATCATGTACATGGAGAATTTCTTATTCATTTTGTACAGTGGTTCTCCAAATTTAAGTTGAAAGTCCTGGGGCAACTTCAGAAATGATTACTCAGCAATTAGAGAGAAATCTGATTCAACTCCTTCTGTTTATGTACAGCTGCTCTTGCACCAGTTTCTGACATACGTTACAGACATATTGTGAAACCACACATTTGGCAAACTGAATAAATTTTCAATCATTCCTCAGAATGACTTCCAGTAATTTTGCAAAATGACAGAAAATAGTAGGCATTTATTATGCAAAATATACAACCTCTAGCTTTTTGAACTTGTTGGTTTAAACAATAACAAGAAGTCTTTTCATTTTACTTCCCAGACTGTTTAATACCCCTCAGTATATTACAGAGCACACTATATATTAGATTTTCTAAAATAAAGACTCTTCTGAGGGCAACTTTGTAAAATGTACAGATGTTTTTAATTTTTTATTCTGTTGGATTGATATTTGACCTGACCTTCCCTACTAGAACAGCAGTGATAAAAGGTGACATTTTGTGAAATGCTGGAAACCGTTAGGTATTCCAGGTGATGACCAAACAAAGAATGTGGTCCAGGGGTCTAATAAAATGACCATTATTTTCTGAAAGAACAGAAAATGACCAATTTTTTATTTTTTTAACAGCCCTTTTACAGGTTCATTATATTATATACAGATTGTCTGCTGTTCAGGTTTAAACTTCTGAAGGCCAGTTCACTGTAAAGAGAGTTTAATTCTTGTAAGCTGAATTGAACTTATATACTGCTTTTGCCTATGTGAAACTGTGATGTTGTTTCTAGTGTACAGACACATTTCATGTCTTGAGAGGATTCTCATTCAGCTGCTCCTTCTGTAGCAGAGGACAGGGACTGTGCTCTGTCTCCATGTATGCGGAACTTACATCCATTTGTGTTTCTCTCCATGCAGCCTCCAGAAAGGTGAGACTTTCCAAGGATATGATTGAAGGCTGTCCATCACATTTTCCCATTAATGCAGAGGTCTGTGAGGTCTTGCTCCACTGAAGAAAAGTACTGGGAAGACAAAGCCCTACTTGCAATTCTTACATGTTGTTGTTAGAGATCATGGTGCCGTCACTCCATGTGCCTCCCCACCTCAACCAGTGGCTGGTTGCTGTGTTTCTCCATGCTGTAGAACTCTGAAGCAGATCAGGGGCTATGAGCTCTTTTCCATGAGTCCTTCTCTCAGTGTGTGTTCCCCGTGGAGCACAAGTCAGGGTCTTCCTTCCTGCAGGTTCAGTGAAATCTTTGAGGATGCTATCAAATTTATCTGCCAACATCTCTCTTGCCTCTATTGCTGGCACTGGGCATGTGTCCCTTCCTGACTATGACCCTGCTATGGGTGGGGATGCCTCTGGAGCTGGTAACTGAGCCCCAGATGGCTGTGCATTACCCTTCCCAGCTGTGGGACTGGCATAATTTCCAGTAGAAAGACCTGAGTTTTGTGAGCCTACTCATCCAAAATTCAACAAAGGCAAACGCAGGGTCCTGCACCTGGGGAAAAATAACCCCCTGCACTAGCACAGGCTGGGGGTCAACCTGATGGAAAGCAGCTCTGCAGACAAGGACCTGGAGGTCCTGGGTGTCCATGAGGCTACAGTGCCCTTGTGGCCAAGATGGACAGTGATACCCTGGGGTTCATTAGGAAGAGCTTTTCCAGCAGGTCAAGGGAGGTGATCCTGCTCCTCTACTCAGCTCTGGTTAGGCCACATCTGGAGTGCTGTGTTCAGTTCTGGGCTTCTGGGTACAAGGGAGACATGGAGATGTCGTTCTAATTGGGAACGGCGGAAAGAACGACACGGACTCTCAGGGGAGTCAGAACAGGAGAGAATCTCTAGTTTATTGTTACAGTCATGTTATATAGACTAGTTTGTGAAGAGTACCGAAAGGAAACTCTTATTGGTTAGTAAAATACTACATTACCATCATTGGTCAGTGGGGTTTACCACCCCCTGACCTTCTCCTGTAAGGAAAACACAGGAATCAGAAAAACAGCACCTGCAGGCTGTTTTGTGTCTTTGAGGATTGTTTTGAATCCTCCCATGAATTTCCCAGGCTAGCTTCTCAGGCAGGCCTGTCAGGCCATGGGCCTACAGCCTGCTTCAAAGCTAGCATCCACATGGAGCTCCTGGAACAGGTCCGGTGAAGGACTACAAAGATGAACACCTCTACAGTTCTGCTAGAGCCTCTCCCTTAGCAGGCCAGGCTGAGAGATCTGGGCCTGTTCAGCCCAAGAAATGATGTCTTAAAGGGGCCCTCATCAATGTCTATCAGTGTCTGAAGGGAAGGTGCCAACAGGATGGAGCCAGGCTCTTCTCAGTGGTGCCAAGCACAAGGACATGGGGCAATGGGCAGAAACAGGTGCACAGGAAATTCCATCTGAATATGAAGAGGAACTTTTTTACTAGACTGTGACCATGCACTGGAACATGTTACCCAGAGAGGCTGTGGAGTCTGTCTTACTGGAGATATCAAGAACCATCTAGATGCAATCCTGTGTTATGTCCTCTAGGGTGCTTGAGCAGGGAGGCTGGAAGTGATGACCCACTGTGGGCCTTTCCTACCTTACCCAGTCTTTGGTTTTGTGATTCTGAGCCCCAGTCACATGTGACTGACACACAATTCCCTGAGGGTACTGCTGTCAGAGCTGATGAGCAAAACCAGCCTGGCATTCACAAACTGGAGGTATTACTGGGAATGAGGGAAGTTACTGGTCGAGGGTGAAAGCAGCCAGCTGGCATGCCTGCTGCCTCACCAGAGCAAAGATATTACTAATATTATTACTTATTATTATTACTATATAAAAAATATTACTAATAGTCAGACTCCAGGGAATGGACACTCTATATTATCTTTACTGGTTTTTCTCTGTTCAGCAAGACATTTGGTTTATTAAGCAGCTATTTGCAAGTGAGGAAAATTACATCACTGAGTGTCAGAAAGTTTAGTTTGATTTTCTGAAATTTTTGTCTGGGAAGTCAAGCTGCTGTTTTATTAATGACTCCTTGACTTTTGAAACCAACCCTTGCTTCCAATCAAGTCTTAGCCATAGGGTTTACTTACAGGGAAAATGCATGCCAAGTCCTATTTCTCTAAAAACAGCAGAAATGAGTGACTTTGTGGATCAGAAATGTCCAATTCTGCAGTCCTGTTGAGGCTTTTGTTCAGGACCTGCTGCCTCTGCTGCCTTCAGGGTTTTTCATGCCCATCTCTGTCTATCCCTGGAGAAAGCATCAAGTGCCTGAAAGCCCCAAAACCCCTTTCTTGACCTGCAGCTGTGGAAGTTCCTCAACCAATACTTTTAGTCTAAGGCACCCTGGTTATTTGGAATACATGGAAATGGAAATGGAAATGTCAAGTGACACAGACTGTGGAAAACTGCCTGGAAAGAAAAGATCTGTGTCCTAAGGGGAATTAGACAAGTAAAATTCCAGTCTGATAAAAGCCTCAGATCAGGATTGCTGCAAAATGCAGTCTTGCTGTATTTGTCCTTGCCTTGACTTTATTTTCCATGATTCCCTGGTGAGCTAGAGAGGGAACTGATGCAGCTGAGAGACATTCAGCAGGCAAATTCCAGCCATATGGAAAGAGTGATGCAGGAGAGGGAACAAAGAGTGTCTGAGGGTAAGTTTGATCCCATCAGTGAGAAAACCACTTTTTAGCAACTTTAAGGATTAAATAAATAACCTGAGATGAAGGCCAGAGACACAGTCACCTTACCTTGTTGCTCTGTGGCTGAAGAATGCTGGTATTCTCCTCTCCTCATTCCCAGTCCTATTCTTCAGATTCTATCCCCATTATGTCCTTCTGTAATAGTGTGTTTGTGTTCATGATTGTTTCCTAGTCTAGTACTATCCTCTGTCATCCAGTCAGCAAAAAAGAGTCTCCTTCAGGCTTGTGGTGCCTCTGACCAAGCAGATGATTGTAGCTGGAAATTCCCCTTCCTCTGTTGTGGCCAATTCCTGGCAGAGTTAAGAGAGTTCATTCTCTCAGGGCAGGAGAAGGCTTTCTCTGCCAGACACTGACTCTCACAAAGCAAGACAAGTGGTAGACATAAAGTTTGCATAGACAGTCCCATAAAAATCATGACTTGTAGCTGGATAACATCACCAACTTAAATCATGGAATTATTGGACCCCCTAATTTACTCATTATCACACTGAGTTAGTATTAACATTGTGGTGTGGTATTTTTACAAGAATTAAATTACTTGTGATTTTAGCACATGGATGAACAAGATTAGTTGGGCTGTATAGACAGGAAGTACTGTTTGTAAAATCATGGTTTATGTTTAATTTTAAATTCACATATAAAGTAATTTTAATTTATGTGCATTTTTTTGTAGGGGGGACTTTACGTTCTCAGCACATAGTCATTTTGTTTGTTAATAACTTTATTATAGTAGAAGGGTTATAATATAATGTTACAAAGCTACGCAGTGCCTACGGAATGCATGCAAGGCATTTTCTTAAACCCACCACGTTGCTATGGGAGGAAACAAAAATGTTATGCCAATTTCCATCCTCTCCAACCACAAGGAGAATATGATTTGTTTGTGTGGCTTTAAAACAAATGTGGATCATAGCAGTTTATTGCTTTCTTAATGACACACAGCTAGCTAGCAGTGAACTACACATTCAAGTTGACTCCTTCCATGTTTTGAAAGTCTCTGTAGCAGTTGTCACCCTTTTTACTGTGATCTTTTAGGAACAAATGCCTTCTTGGACAGATTTTTCTCAGATACACACACACACTGCAAACTCTCACATTTCTTTCTTAACAGATGTGGTCCAGGCTGTTTGCCAAGGGTGAGCCATGAGAGCTGCCCAACACCTCACCTATGTTATGAATTTCAGTGATTTCCACCTTTTGATGTTGTGTAGCATGACTCATACTCTGACCTGAAAATACCTTCTTATGATCAAACATCCTGATAAACATCCTGATAGACCTTGAAGCAAGAAGGAAGAAAGATAAGGTAGAAAGACTGTTGAAGAGATGAGATCCCATAAAGTGACCATCTTGGTGGGACCAAAAACAATGAGCATAGCAATGAGATTGCACAGGTACAACAAGATCAACCAATAGTTATTGTTGCTGTCTGATGCGCAAGATATGTTGAAGGTGAAGCAGAAAGGAATGGAAAGGTTCACAAGGGTGAAAAGTGGATTTCAACAGCATTGTGAGGAGACACTCATGGAAATTGATCAGCTGATAACCTCTAATTAGTTAAATGATTAAATTATTATCCCACTAACTCTAGATGAAAAAATGTGGCCTTATGCAGATGGCAAAAGAAAGATACATTAGCCATTGATGTCTTGGATTAGAGGAGTTGGAGATTTATATTATTTTTTGGGGATAGATGTAAAGCAGCTGAGCTATGAAAGCCTCAATATCTTTCAAAGAAATATTTTACCAAATTTTGCATCTTTTTTAGTGGAATTTATTTCTGTCTTCAGAGACAGCAACTGACCATGTCTCATTGAGATATAATACACTTTTAAGCTACACTAGGTCTATTAGCTTTTTCCATCCCTCCATTCCAAGCAGTAACATTTTCATTCCTTCTACCAGTACAGGGTATAAAATTTATAGAATTACTTTTTAGCTAAAGATACTGTGATTAACTGCTTATAAACTTCATAAATGCACAAAATCAACATAGGATTTTTTTTAAAAAAACATTGCTACCTTGGGTACCTAAAATATTTATCTTTTGAAGAGAAGACAAATGCTGTCTGAATGATCCAAGAAAAAATTGTCCTGACTATAAAATATTTTTAATTGAACAATTTTGTGAATAATAATACAAAATTTAACAATTTTGTGAATAAATTGAATTTGCAATGTCCATTTCAGTAACAGTGTATAATTTCTTTTAGATATATTTTCGTAATGTGGAAAAGAAAAAAAATCTGCTGCAGTGACACTATCTCAAAAGTGATTTTGAGAAAATATTTTAAGAAATAACTATCACTGGTTTAGTTTTAGATAGCTGGTTTAATTGTTCAATTCACTTAGAAAGTTATGCTTCTCTTAACAGTAAAGAAACAGACCTACTCAGGAAGAACAATATCTTCCCCGATATTTTATGAAAGCTTGTGGGAAATAAATAAGAAATGTATGGGAAAATGATATAGACCTTTAAGTTTCAAAAATCTGTGCCTTAGTCCATAAAAACCAGCTTCTTTATTTGTGTTTCTACACTGCAATTCTCAAGTCTCCTCCTAGTGCCTTTAACTTCACAAATCTTGATGTAAAAACAGTAAGACAGAAGAGCCCATGACCTCTCTTCCCTCTTATCCAGGTCCATCCACAGCTCACTGGATAGCACCATGAAGAAATTGCTGAGGTCACCTTCCTGTTTACCAGCTGAGAGCCTGGAGGCAGTTTGTTCCATTACTTCAGGAAGTTGATGTGCAAAGCCCTGTGCGAGTGTGTTGTGCCATTTCCAGAGCACACCCACACTTGCTGGGGAGTTTGCCATGCCTGTCCATCACTGTCCTATCCCAGGTCTTGCACATGCTGCAGGAGGCTGATGCTAGCAGCAAGGCAGCCTCCTGTGGAGCATCCCCACATTTTGCTTGAAGAAACGGCTTCCGCTCAGCATGAATGACAGCAGGTCCAGACAGCTCAGGGCAGTCAGGCTCAAAAAAACCTCATTGTAGCTTTCTAACTGGTCAAAATCACTCACATGCTGTATGTAGTAGGCCCTGAACAGGTGATAAGGAAGGAACAAAATTATGATGACCCAGATGAAAATCAAGTTTTTCACCTGGGCCCAGAATTCTTGATGTGAACAGAGGGAGGTGGAAAATTTTCTCGCCACTTTTACCAGGATTAAAATCTGCAAGCCCAAGAGGACACAAGAAATGAGGGCAACAGCTACAATTATGGTGTAGTTCAGGGCTTTCACACTCTGGTGCTGTAGTTCTTTGTGGAACTTGAAGCACGTTGTACTATTGTATAAGCCTGAGCGTCCATACTCAAAGTAGAAGAGCGGCACCCCAAAGACCATGACGAAGACCCACACGGCAGCGCTTGCCGCAATGGCATGCAGCTTCCTGTAAAACTCCACCTTGTCCTTCCACTGGAAGAAGATGAGCCACCGGATCACCAGCGTGATGACATAAAACACGAAGGTCAGGTACATGTGGATGTGCACCATGGCACTCACCATTTTGCAAAATGGCATATCAAATACCCACTTCTTTTTGACGTAGTAGTGGAGGCGGAAGGGCACCGTGAGGAGGAGGAGGCTGTGCACAACGACCAGGTTAATGAAGGCAGTGGTGGTCACAGACAGAGTGTTCATCTTGAGCAGCACGAAGGACATTGTGATGGACCCAATTCCACCTCCAGCTAAGGCAACTGAGTAGACAGTGACCAGTATGGCACTCATGGTGCTGCTGTGAACGAAGGCAGAAGAGGAGTCACTGCTGTTCCTGATCCCTTCAGTCATGTTCCTGAAATCCTCCTGGTACATATTCTGGAAATGAAAGAATACAGAAAGACTAAGATAAGGTAGGAATGAGATGTCTACCTAAAAAGCCAGAATGGCTTCCCACCTGGCTCTTGCTCAAGGAATAATCCTGAAATCTCACAGATGGCATCAGTAGCTGTAACCTGCACTTTTATCCAAACATCCTCCAGCCTAGGGGGAAATGCATGAGAAGGTTGAGCAAACAACCGCTCTAGTCTTTAAGACATTTCCAGCCATACTCCTAAAAACAAGCATGAATCCATAATATATGGGGAGAAATGATCCTTAGAGAAATTACATCATTGTGGTGGTTTTGTGCTGTGTTATTTTTTCTCCTCTCTTCTGAGCATCTGCATGCTTTTACAGTAAATATCAGAGATACTGTTTTCATTCTGCTACTCATTCATCAATTTGTTTATTTGCAACACAAATCTGTCCTTCTTAGGGCCAGACAACAACCATATGTTGTTCTATCTAAGATACAAATTCTGTTTGCTACTCTGAGAGCTGAGTTTTGAACACATTACAATCAACTTCTTCTCCATGGACAGTTTCTCTGAACAAGGGATTAAACACCATGTAAACCCAGACTCCATGGAAATCCTGCTTAGATCCTGCCAGGCCAAGAAGCGTGGGCAGTACTGTCCTGGTTCTCAGGGCCATTTCATATCTTACATGTAGTAACTGAGTGTTATGAAATGGGCTTCTAGAAAACATTAGGAAAGGACATCCTGGGTGAGTGTAAATCATCCTGTCTGACCCAAGCAGAAGCTAGATGCAAGTCAATAGCAAGCATAAAAAGTATGCTATACATTTTTAATATATTACTCTCTAAAAGAGAGATTAAAAATAATTCTTATAAATCTAAATGCAGCTCCTGTTAGTATTTTAAGTACTACAAGATCATATAGGAGGGGGAAGAGTTCAGGTAGGGTGCTATCCTGAAGCATATTTGCATCTGTAAAAATGTCCAGGGAATGCTCACATTTCAGTTACAGAAAAGAACTAGGGAAAACTGAACAGTGTTGGGCTCTGCACTGTCAGAGTTAAACTGCTACTGCTACCTGAAATGTAATTTAAAACTGACTCTAGTAAGAGTCCATTCTACCAGTGAATCCCACAACACAAGAAGGAGTTTTCTCCCAAGTTTTTATGATTTTTCATTTAATACTCAAACGCTTTTCACTTCAGGAAGTAGTTCCTCAATTTCTTTGTATGAATGGTGTTTCAACTTTATTTTAATTTTTTTAGGTAACACAAACTGCCAAGAGTTGGAAGGGGGAAAACTTTTTTAGCAGTCCACTCATTTTATAGAAAAGAGAAAATGCTGCAAACAGAAAATGCTTATATACTGGTTTTGCTCATAGTGGGGAATGAATATCTGTTATTCACCTCAGGTGTTTTGTGCTGTTTCTTAGAAATATTTCTAAACACTTACCCTCACAGTAATCAAGGTCTCTTCATACATTGAAAAGTTATTCTCTAGCTATTCCAATGCATCTGAGATGCCAGATATCTTATTATAATCAGCATAAATATAAGTTCCATATCTCAAACTGATGTGTTGGTTGCTGGCATTACTGACCTTTTGTATTTGATCTTGCATTTCAGAGTTATGTGGACAACTGATTCCAGTACATTAAGAGAATTACAATGGGTTGCAGTGAAGGAGCTTTTTATCAAAGACACTGAAGATTGGCACACTGCAGCTCTTGCATCAGAAATGGTGCAAGTTCCTTCCAGTTCTGTTTTTGTTTCTGAGACAATTTCATCCTTACAACCATGCAGGTCAGAAGGGATTAGCAAGGGCTCTTCATTAGTTTTTCCAAGTTGTTTAAGAACTTAAGTTTGAAAAGATGTCTCTAAAAACAGGCATTACCACACTATTTTGATTTAAAAAGCATATTTAAAGTTTAAAACTTTTAAAAGTGTCACAGGGGGGGAAAGGCAACACTCTGGAAATGTGGGTTGGTGTGAGCAGACCCAGCAGCAAGGCTGCACTTGGGATCTCCTCTTGATGTCGCCCTTCGGAGGCCAGAGAAACTTGAACTGAAGGCAGTAAGAACAGATAGGCAGAAGTCAGATAACCAATATTTTCCTCAGACACTCCAGTGAAGGAGGCATCAAGAGACTTATTTCTGTCTGCAAATAGGTGACTGAGTCACTGAAATGTCGATTTCTGCAGAATTCTCCAGTCATCATTAAATCCCTGCATAGTAAGATTCTGCAGGATATGTAATTTTCATTAATCTTCAAAAAAAAACTGACAAGCAGCTGTGATAGCAGATTATCAGCTCCCCAGCAGTACAGGCACCCCACTGGAATATCATTGTGTGATGAATACAGAGTGTAACATAACACAGAGCATGTTTCACAGAGGAAATGTTGCTTTCTGGTGAAATGAGGTTTCCTATTGTACTGACATTAACCATGCTATAACCTACTGATCTGAAATGCTACCTACAACTCCTTTTGCCAGAATTTAGCAGGCGACACGTGGAAAAAGAATTAATATGGACCTTACAAGACACAGCTGTTCTCGTTTCTGTGCCTTCCCACCCCCTCTAACAACTACCAGTCCAGTGATACTGCTCAAGTCTTGGAGCCAGGTTTGGTCTTCCTCTGTGTTAAGCCTCTCATGACTTGGCTGAACTTCTGCCGGACATGAGCCTGGAGCAGCCACAAGGCACAAGTGGGCACTGCTTCATTTGGATGCCACAGCAGCTGCTGGTGGCAAGGGCTGGGGGACAATTGCAAAAATAGCTGTTTCAGTCTGACAAAGGAGGTAGGTTGCCAACAGGCCAGAGGCTAGTTTCTTTCAGAAATGTGATCAGCAAAAAGATTCTTGTGCATTCAAGATTTGTCAGTTGTCAGTGTGGATAATGCCATCACACTCATTTCATGTGGCTGTCTGTGCAGCACCGTCTGTGGGACTTCCCTGGACTGCTCTTTTCAGGACAGAAAAAGTCACAATGCTCAGTCCCTGTCTGTGTTCAAGGTCAGGCTGGATGGGGATTTGAGCAACCTGGTCTAGTGGAATGTATCCCTTCCCATGGTATGGCTGTTGGAACTAGATGATCTTGAAGGCCTCTTTCATCCCAAATCATTGCGTGATTCTATGATTTATGAAAACAGTTTATCTCTGTCAAAATTTTCCAGGTAAGAAATATTAATTCCAACATTCAGGAACTTGTTTTTCTTTTGTCTTATTGCTATTTATCTTATTATTTAAAAAAAAAAAAAAGTAAGGAAAAAAAAAGATTAACCATCCTTCTGGACAGAATCTGTACAACCTCAGCTTCCAGGCATTTGATGTGCTTCTGCCTCTGTCTTCAGATTTGAAAACCTTCTGCTAAATTTAGACTTCCCCCATAGATACCATATGAGACAGAAGATTCCAGCCATACCTGTGTCTCCTCAGTGAACTGCCATTACACTTGTACTTGGTTCTTAGATGAAGAACTTTGCATTTGGCAGGGGTAAAATGCTTCTTCTACTTCGTGCCTGATTTAGCAATCCAGATCAGCCTGTCACTGGCTTGTTCCCTTCATTGCATGCTATTTTCCATGAGTCACCATTATGTTACATCAACATTATATCAACTTATTAAAAAAAACCACCTCATTTGTCAGGAATTATGACACTCTTACAATCTCTGTCAAACAGTGAGCTCTACTCTGTATAACAAGCATTTGCAAAATTTATCCCCCCATACATGTCTGCTGAGAGACTGGCAGGCTTCACACAGATTTTCATGTGTTCTGACAGTTGGGTTCTGCAGAAGAAGCATTTGCTGTCTGCATGCACCCAACTGAGAAGTTTCATTTGAATTTGGAGGAGAAAAAAGTTCAACTCAAATGAAAGATTTCTATTTTCGACAGGCTTAATAAATTGAAAAATGAGTGTTCGACAGAACTGACATTCCTGCACTGAACTAGACTAGGTTGGAGGAAGTGCAAGATACAAATAATTTTTAACAAAATTGTGTTTAAAATCTGCATCTGTTTCACAGAATCCTCATTTAGTCGCAAAGATGTTTTCTGTTGAGGGCATTGTAATTGCATTTAATTTTGTTCTAATTCCATGCTGTGTTATGGTAATGCAGGCTATACCACTAGAATAATTGCAGAACTTCTTTAATTTCAAAATAAATACACACTGCTGAAGTCTGATGTATAAAAATCTGCTTAATGGAAAACACTAAAAATAAAATAAGGTTAAATATCAAGCACATTTTTACATTTAGACATTGACTTTTTCGAAACAAGTTTTCATGATTCCTCTAATTCATTCGGTAGCTTAACAGCTCATGTCTTGCAGGCTGTGTCAACATTATACTGATATTTTGTGGTTTCAATTCAGTCCATTGAAGAACAAATGGGACAGAAAAGCATGTTGTGTTAGTCCCTCTTTCATTTGAGATTGTCACTATTTTTACACAAAAAATTGGAAACCATGAAGTGTTGCTAAAAAGGATTATTTACCTCCTTAGCTGTATCTTAACAGACAGAACAAACCCTTCTTGTCCTTATAGAGACTGGGTGATATCAAACACACACAAAAAGATAGATGAAAACAAAAAGCACTGCCTCCCAGTTCTAGAAGAGAGTGTAAAACTACAGGATAGCAATATAGAAAAGAATGAAACAATGCTCTCCCTTACTAGGAAATTACCAAACACCATGAGAAAACATTTGTGCAGAAAATGGGTTCAAAATAAAACAAATTGACGACTGAATGCTTTCCTCCCTGCCCTAAACTTTCAAACATTCTTTTAAAAACTTTGCAAACCAAGGCTTTTTTTTTTTAATCTGTGTATACTTACAGATTAGCGATTATCTCCACTCTTCAAGTGTTGCTTACTTGGTTCTTCATTCTATGTAAGCTCTAAGAATAAAAAGCAAAAGACCTGATACTTTAAAGAGTCATTGCCTTACTTCCTTCTTTGAGCTTATTTCAAAACAATAACCCTGTGCTGTGTGAGGGTAGGGCTGCCCATGGGCACACAACCTTGGAAAGATTTTTAGTTGCATCACAGCATCCCTTACCTTGCAGCTGCTTCTTAGCCATCAGAGGTCTTCTAAGCCTCCCATTTCTGAACAGTGCTTTATACTACTGCCTAAAATGATAAACTATACACACAGAAGTGAGCCTCACAGTTCACCAAGACACATGTTTGGAAGGGTTGTTCCCCAGAGTGGAGAGGATGATTTGAAAGTGTGTTTTGAGAAAACAGGGCAGGACAAGAGGAAAATATTATCTGGATTGTAACTGACTAAGTGTGGGGTTGGATGTGGTCAGAGACACCAAAGTGTAAGAGATGAAATAAAGCTCACTCTACAGCCCAGCACCATTTCTCAGCTCTGCTTTCTGCCAAGATTTTAGCTCAGTGTCTGGATCTCAGGACATGATGCCATCACTACAGCTGCACAGTGCTAGCAGAGGGAAACTAGGAGATTTAATTCAAAAGCAATTAGCCATGCCAGTGTCAAAGGCTCATCGAACAATGTTGGTTGCCGTGAGGTGTATGTGTGGTAAAGGTTGTCTTACTGTGGGACTGAGTCTCTGTAAGGAGTCTATGCAAGGCCAGTTTTGCCCTCCTGATGGCTTAACATGCTTCTGTCAGAACAAATGGTTATATTTGAGTATGGTAGCTTTGAAAGCAACAGTATAGACATACAACTTTTAAGTGTAATCTCACATGAGAACGTTTTACCCGACTGCATCCTGTTGCTTCACATTTGGTTAAAAAGCACAGGGGAAGTCCTGCTCTGCACTACTTCACAACAGACTGGTATGTGATGGAAATTGTCTTTTTGCATTTTGCAATTTTAGCAGTGGCTGACAGCTAAAGAACTGTTTAGATAATATTAAAAGGAGGTCATACCACTAATGCTTGGCTCTTCTCTAGTACTTTTCTGCAAGCTGGTCTCAAAGCTCTGTTGAAAGTCATACAGATAAAAAGCTGAAAACTCCATGGCAAAGCCAGAACTAAAGCTAAGATATCCTTGAATCAAGACTTGTGCCCTCTCAAATTAGTAATTTTGTCTTGGCTTCTTCTAGGTCTTGTTTTAGAATGAATACATCCCAGCGGAAAGAAAGCTAAAGTCCTTTTAAAACCTTCAGGTAGCATCTGTGGATTTTTAAATTACACAGTATTTTTGATATACAAAATAAGCTAACACATAGTTAAACAAGTTAAAACATGTGTAATGTTTTAATGTTGTATATTGATGTGTCTTTTTGATGCAATATAGTAATTACATAACATACAAGTTATTTAATTTTGCTGATAAATAACAATGCTGTTTTCTCAAGCAGTCAAAGCAAATAAGAGTTTTTCAGGCTGACTTTTTCCCACATGTTTGTAGTTGGAAAATCTTCAATTCTTTAATCCAGGATTAAACCAAATAATGAAATACTGGAGTATTATCTGGGATAGACACCCTCATTGCCCTTGTTGGTATCTAATTTGTTGTTAGCATAAAGATCTAGATAGGTATAGAATGCTTAGTATACATCATTGCAATTAATTTTCCCTGATAAATTGATGCAATTTTGCCCAGGATTTACCAACAACATGTACAATGGATTCCAGACTGGTATGTTTAGATTTTCAGCTGTAATGTGGTTATTTTAGAGTATTACCGGTTTTAAACAC
Source organism: Poecile atricapillus (assembly GCF_030490865.1). Classification (NCBI taxonomy): domain Eukaryota; kingdom Metazoa; phylum Chordata; class Aves; order Passeriformes; family Paridae; genus Poecile; species Poecile atricapillus. The sequence goes on along the minus strand of NC_081250.1, from coordinate 48,010,293 downwards.
AGGTACTAGAAATGCATGAATTTTACAAGTTTTGAGTAATTGCTGGTAGTCTTAGCAATACCCTAAACATCTAGAAGTGTGATGGTGTGTTTTCATAGTACTGTTGTATCACATGGATTCCAACCATCACCTAGTTTGAGTTTGCATTACAGCAACAGTTTCAAGGGCCAAGGTTGTTTAATAGTAGATGAGAATCTGGGCCAGATTTCAAGGACCGCTTGTCCTGAGTCTGATTAGCATCAAGATACCTCTACTCTGGATTGTGGAAGATCCTCGAGGAAAGAGAACCGTGCCCTTTATGCTCAAGCATAATACACGCTGTTAGTGATTTTTCAGCTGTTCCAAACGTAAAGTTGTGCACAGAATAACCACAGCAACACAGGTGTTTTGTTTGCCTACATTTATTTTGCCAGGACTCAAGGATTTGGGGTGCTAATTCAGCAGTGGACTGCACAGGTGGCATGGTGGTTGGGTCTTCTAGAAAAATACTCTTCTTCACTTATTTAAGTGGGACAAAGCAAAAAATAAGACTGACCTGGACACCTTAAACTGACTGCAGGTAACCTAACTCTTAGCTGTGGGTAAAGCTTGAGTGATGGTCCTGAGAACACTGAAGTGATGTGGATTGTGTAGAATCAGGGAGAACGTAATTATAATAATTTGTACTCCTTACAAAAGCCGGCTTTTTGATCTGCTCAGAGTCCCTCCTAGTGCCAGCTGTGGGCCTGGGGCTAGTGTGTAAGACTGCCTAATCAGTTATTAAGTTGCAATTGTGACAGGTTATTTGCAGTTTATTATTAAGTAAAAGATCAGCTGCTAATATGAAGAACTGAAAGGCAATATGAAATTAGAAAAACTTTTAGCTGTTACCAACAAAATCCTATTTTTGACTCATATTTCTAGTGTGCTTTACTATTTCAAGTACCTGAATAGAAAGATATTAATTACCAAAAAAAGGAAAAACATTCAGTATCAGCCAAAAGACATTTTATAGATAATAAGTTTCTTAAAACGTCTCTGTCTGGGTTCTGGATCAGTTGTGATTTGTCGCTGTCACCCAGGCAGTGCAAGGTGTCCCATAAGTGAGAATTACTGCCTGTGACACATCTGAAAGAACATTTTGGAAAAGTACAGGGAGTAAAATGTGGCTTGAAATTCCTTGTTTCACATGCCTTTGCATAGCAGAGCCATAAATTTAAGCTCCTCTGAAAAGTGGAAATGCATCTGGTGTCCTCCTCCTAGTTTTTTACTTGTTTTGGGGGAAAAAAATACCACTTTGCAAGTTATTATCCCTGGGCATCATTTCTTAAATTTGCTTAAATGTACTTGAGGAAAAGTGGCATGGAGAAAGTCTGTTTCCCCTTCAGCCTATCTCACTACCTTTTCCTTCTACAGAAATGCCAAAATTGCACCATGTTGAAGCATAGCATATCAGTAAAACTTCCTCAAATTTCTGTTCAGGTCTTACCAGAATCCAGATCTTTCAGAAAAGTACTGAAAACAAACCAAAACTTAAGTTCACATCAAAATCTGCAGTATTTCTCCTTTGATAGTGTGGGAGGGATCCCAGATCTAGAAACCAACTGTTCTAATACTAATAACACTGGCAATTTGCCCAACTTCTGCCATACCTTCTCTTTTCTATTGGACTCTGCTTTGGCCTCAGTGCTTGTCACCAAGGGCAGGAAGAGGAATCAGAAAATCATACAAAAGTCATACAAAAGGTGTCTGTTCAGTCTCCAGCCTCAATGGACTTTCTGAGAAGGTGTCTTACTTATATTTAACTGCACACTTCTAATAGTATATCACCAACTTAAATATTACCTCTTTTTTGAAGGATTTTACTAGCTCCTATCTGTTGCAAGCCAGTAAGTTTTTCAGGGGATGTGTCTTTCATCAGGAATCCAGCACAGCAATTCACTCATTATGGGAACTTGTTCTTACCAGGGTAAAAAAAAAAGGAAGGAGGAGCTGATTGACAAGGAGATGTATTACACCTACCATAAAGATGACACTAGACTGCAGAGACAGAAATCATATATGCAGCATCAATTCTATAAGCATATATACCTCTTCAAGAAAAAAATTCTTTCTCTTCATCTTGGAAAGACAGTGCTCATCCTAAAATATTTTTGAACTTGGTACTAACCTCACTAATTGCCTGCTGGGTTAGGCAGCATGCTATAAGGAAGAATATATTTTTAAGAAGGATTTCAACACAAGTCTATTGCTACTCACCCTCAAAATGTGTACTGCAACTACTAATACTGTTTTATTCCCAGATTGCTTATTTAATCTGATTTCTGACTGCAGACTCTATCAAAGTCTATCATCAGGTGCATGGAAAAATAATTTTACCAAAAATCACTTTCATGATGAATATACACATACAGATATTTATGAAACAGAATGCTAAAATGTGTTGTCTGAGGAGCAAACCTCCCTGCATTAGTCTAAGCTCCTAATGCCTAGGAGCAGTACAGAAAACAAAGCTTCCTGCCAACACTGATTGATAATGAAGATGATTTCCTACCTTAGCATAAATACAATTAAATTCATGATGTGCCTGCTACAGTTGGGTTAGAGAAGAATTCAGGTTCCTACTGTCATTTCAGAAAGGAGGAATTTACTGCAAGGGAATTTTTCCACACTGCATTCTCAAAGCATACTGGTTTGCAAGAGCCTTTCCTTGATCAGCACAGCTACACTGCATATGAGAGTGAGGTGCTCTGGGCACACAAGTGCTCTGTTACATCAAATTGTTTGGGCTGAAATGGTTCATTTTGCTGTTAAATCTGGAAGTTTCCATTCTGAAAAAATGCTAAGCAATGATAACTTTTTTATATAAATGATAACTTTAGCTGCATAAAAGATCTTCAGTGCATATACCAAAGTGTGAAACCAATTGTGCTGTCAATAAGCTCATTATTGATGCATTTTTAAAAGCTTTTGTCTAGTTGGAGTTCAGTTGAAATATTTAAGAAGGCAGCTAGACAGCCCTGCCATAGGTGCAGAAGCACAGTAAGTGCTGCTGTTCTGGGCTATGGAAGAATACCCTCACCTGCTCTTTGTCCCATTGTCCTCCAAATATGTTTTCTCTTAGCTTCTCCCCATTTCATTGACACAGGTGCCCACAGAAAATCTTGGGCCATGCTGCTCATGGCCTTAATGATGTTTTGCCAGTCCAAATATTCTTCAGTTTTGGAGTGCCCTGTGCTGTGGTGTTGCACTGGGTCCTGTACTTGGCTGATCTTTAGACCTCTCTGCAGAAAAACAGATCTGAAAACAATAAGTTATGAAATAGCTTCCCTTTCTAACGTCCTTCTTTTTATTTCATCCAGGCTATTTAATGTTCTGTACATCTTCTTTACCACTGGAAAGAGTAAGAAGCCAATATTTTATGTCATTATTCACTGTAGCTCTAATGAAGCAGTAGCTGAAGACAGACTGACAGGACTTTATGATACTATGAGCCCTACATGATAGATGAAAAGGTAAAATAAAACTAATCCACATGTAGTCAGTGAAGCATCGTGTAGAGAAGGTACAAATAGCATCAATGTGAGCTGGTACAGAATGAATTTTGTAGGATGTGTACAAACCCTGATGGGTTTCCATGGCCAGGTTTTGGTAGCGGGGGAGGCTACAGGGGTGGCTTCTCTGAGAAGCTGCCAGAAGCTTCCTCTGCCAATGCCAGCCAGCTCCAGGATGAATGTACCGCTGGCCAAGACTGGGCCAGTTGGAAATGATGATAGTCCCTCTGTGATAACATATTGAAGAAGAAGAAGGAGAAAAAAGGGAAAAAAAGTTATGGCAGTTGTACTTGCAGCCAGAAAAGAGTGGGGTGGGAACATGCAAGAAGAGCAGCTCCAAGGTCAGTGGAGAAGGAGGGGCAGGGCGTGATCCAGGCACAGATTGAGATTCCTCTGCAGCCCATGGTAAAGTCTATGGTGAAGCAGCTGTGCCCCTGCAGACCATGGAGGATCACAGGTATGCAGAGACCCACCTGCAGCCTGTGGAGGAGACCCATGCTCGGGCAGGTCAATGCCCAAAAGAGGCTGTGAACCTGTGGGAGGTCTGTGCTGGAACAAGCTCCTGGCAGGGACCTGCAGACCCATGGAGAGAGGAGCCCACACCAGAGCAGGTTTCCTTCTAGGGCTTGTGACTGCTTGGGGAATCCATGCTGGAACAGGAAGGACTGCATCCCAGTGAAGAATGACCTGTGTTGCAGTAGTTGGTGAAGAGCTGCTGTCTATGGGATGGACTCACACTGGAGAAATTCAGAGTGCCATCTCCCAGGGGAGAAATGCCACATCAGAGCAGGGAAAGAAACAATGCATGATGAACTGACCATACCACCTTGCCTCATCTTCCTCTGACACTAGACTGAAGGAGGAAGTAGAGCTGAGAAGGAGGGTGTTTTTAAGGTCTGCTTTTACTTCTCATTATCCTGCTGATTTTGTCAGTAATAAATTCAGTTAATATCCCCAAGATGAGTCTGTACTGCTCATGACTGTATTTGGTGAATCATCTCTCCTGGTCCTTATCTCAACCCATGAACCCTTTTTTATATTTTCTCTCCCCTGTTCAGTTGCAGAGGGAAGTGACAGAGAGGCTTTGGTGGGTGCCTGGCACAGTGGGCATCTGTGAAGGTATGAGCTCTGGTCCCAAAACAAAACAGTGACAGGTGGGCAGTGACCTGACCTTTATCTTCTCAACAAGATAGGTTAGACTGGCCACAGTAACATGCCTCTTTAGCTCCATTGCTTCTGGTTCTCAAGTTAGCACATGAACCACTAATTCAAGTACATCTTCACAGAAAGGATTTCCCCAAAATAGTTTTCCTGTTGATATCGGTAAGAGTAAGAATTTGGGGAGTTTAAGAAAATAAAGCACGCAGTTAATGTGTTTAATTGTGCAACTGAGATGAAAATGAGAAGCAACAGCTCACTGAGTAGCAATTTCCACTGCTGTTTTTTTCTCTCTGCACCATCAAATCAGGATCATCAATGAAAGTGATTCAATGATTTCTATAGCCCTCATGGTGAGAGAGTTCACCATTTACTACTAAGTACCTCTAGAGCATTAAGTGCAGAGAAAGCAATGCCTGTTTTGTATCCACTCCAGATTTTCCTTATGTCTCTTATTTTAGTTAAAACTTTTTTCCTCTTATTTTAACTTAAGAGGAAAGATTTTACTCTCTCCAGTGAGTTTACAATAAGATAATAAATTCTGTATCAAAAGCTATCTCCACTTAGTTTTCAGATTTTTTTCTCCTATCCATGTTAGTGGGTGTCTGACCTCATTCCATGCCCACACTTAAGATTATCCTTGCATGAACTTAATTTCAGCTGTGCAACAGAGATCAGTTCCAGGCTAGGAAGAAGGTCATTAAAGTGGTGAGAGGTTCTAGCATTGCATTATGCTTTTTCTGAAGTATTTTTTCCCTGGACTTTTTTGTTTCAGATTCAAAAGCAGCCTGCACATGGTTTCTTTAGGGGTAAAATAGTAGAATTAATGGAGTCTTTCTGTACAGCATTGGATATAGAAGTTATGCATGTTGCCCTGAGAGCCTGAGGTATGTATGCAATTCAGAACACAATGCTGCATAGAAATATCTAAGCTAGTTTTAAAAAGGTAATTGGTGATAAATCTGCGTTGGAGTGACATTCCCTCATCAAATTTATCCCTGTTTTCCAGGCTTAGAGGCTTCTGCACTTCAATTAGCTCCTCCAGAGTCAGTTTTGGTACCTCTGCATGACTTTGCAGAATGTAACAGGCATATCTCAGTCTGGGTGGATTGTGACTGTTGAATCTTAAAAACATCCAGGCTGGCAGGCACCTTGAGAGATTTTACTGTCAAACCTCCTGTTGAAAGCAGGGCTATACACAGAGGTATCCAGGGTCTCATCAAACTGAGCTTTGAATATTTCCAGCAGGGGAAATTAAGCTTCTCTGAATTTTTCTATGTCTGTGTTGAACAGGGAAGACAGAATCTGGATACCACATCCCAGGTGGGGCTGAACAGGTAGTAAATGGAGTGGAATAATCACACTCCTGACTTGCCTGCTGTGGTCCTTGACCTACTGGTCTGGGCTCTTGTTGCTGCAGCCCATGATGAAGTTTCATTTCACTGCTGAGCTGTGTGAGTGCCTGAGAGCATCAGGGATGGTGTCTAAATGTGCCAAACTGAAGGCAGTTCTGGCAACCTTTTATGGGGGTGACTTGAGATGATCAGCATCTGAGCTGATTCTGAAAAATTTACTCATCATGACAAGTATCAGAGCCAATGAAGAACCAGTAGAATCATTATGGAAATTTTCTCCTCATTCTTTGTTCAAAGATTAATTGCAAAAACCAATAACACTTTCTTCTTTTAATGAATTTCAGAAAGGATTATGAAAGTGTGAATGCTATTGTTAAAGGAGACCAGAGCCCTTTCTGCAATAATAATATACCAAAATATACTTTTAACTACCACTTTACTTCCACTGATTTCATAAAATATGACATTCACAACTGCTGCAGTGGACTAAGAACCCAAAGTACTTTTAACTTCTCTCCTGTAACGTTTCCCCCCAGCTCTGCTAAAATCTTATCTCCCACGAGGAGCCATTAAGCTCCTTACAGATCTGCAGCCTTCTCTTTTGAGTTTAATACTATTTCCCTCCTCCTGGTCTGCCTCCAGTACCTCAGTAGCTCTGCTGAGGACCTTTGCAGCACTTACCCAGCCCCTCTCCAAGCAGCATAGCAGGACACTCGCCTCGCTCCGTGTGACTCCTGGACTTTGCAGAGAAGTGCTGCTGAGGAACTGCTACTGCAACCCAGCTCTGTCTGCTTCCTGAAGTGCTACCCATTGCTCATCAACCACAAACAGCTGACAGACAGGCTTGGACCAGTTGTTATCTTCTCACTTATCAAGTTCATTGGTGAAGATGTGTTATGTTCTGTTTAATATATGTTAAATACTTCCAGTTATTGCGAAATGTATTTACTTGTAAGTGGCTACAGGTGAAAGAGAGAGCTACAGGTGAAAGAAAGAGGATTAATTGTAATGAAAGTGAATATAATACATGTGTTTGAGGTTATATATAGACATAGGTATCTCTCTCCTGTGGTATGAAGGCCACTCAGCCTCTTGGCAGGACTTTCTCAGTTGTTCAGATAATACTAAGAGGAGATCTGACAATTTTCCTCAGGATACAGTGATAAAATATCTGTAGCAACCCTGAAGCCAGCCATCCTGAAAGGCTGGAAATGTTCTGGTTCTCCTGAAATGCTTCTAGTTCTTTATCAAACAGTAGTCTTCCAGAGAGATGTAAGCATCCACTCTGCATATGCTTTTTGTATACTGCAGTTGTTTTATAATTGAAAAGTACTGACTCAAACTTTTTATAAATGAAGACAATAAAGCATGTAAAAAGAAGAAAGATGTGGGGTGAATTTTCTATGAAATATCATGATCATCTTTATAAAACACTGCTGGCTTTATTCTTCATTGTATCTATTTCACACATCTGCTACCAGAAATCTGTCATCGCAACACAGGTATCCTCAAAGCTGCAATTATTCCTTGACCCCATTTAATTTCAAAATGTCATTCTCTATCAGTGGTATAGCAGAATAGCTGCAAAGTCTGGCCATGCAACAAGTAGCAAGGTAGGACAAACTCATATTTCAAAATCTTGATGTTGCATTCCCAGGAGCTCAGTATGAATAATAAAAGTGTTCAGAATAAGGATGCTCTCTTTCTTCCAAATTAAGGGCATATGCTTAGGGACTTTTAAATCCAAAAGCTCATTAAATGTTCTGTCCTATCCCCATGTTAAGATTCCACAAGATAAAAAGCAATCGTTGTTGTAGAAAATAGAATACTTTCCCTAGCAATGTCTAACTGCTCTTTTCAAGGTTTAATAAATAAACTGTTTTTCAATAACCAGTTAAGCTTAGAAATACTCTTTTAGTGATTTAAAAATTACAGCAAAATCAATGTTAATAAGATATAATAATATCTTTCCTCAAATAAGGAGTACAGCAACATTTTCCACTACACCTAAATACAAAAATTATAAACAGTGCTGAATTTGTCTCATCTGTGTAATAGCCTGCTAGTCCAATATTACATGGTATGAAAGGCATGAAAGGCTTAAGACATTTTCTTCAGTTTCTTAACAAGTCTGCTACTGAGTCAGAATTAGACTACTTTTCAGCCAATGTGTCTCATGCTTTAACCTATAAGCTATATTTTGCCTTCAATAACTGGAAGGAAGGTTTAAAAAAAAAAAATTCTCACATTGACTTGTGAAACTCAGTAACTCTTATCTCAAGCAAAAAGCAGCTATGGGTTTTTAAGAAGCTACTCATCCTCAGCAGTTAAATGGAGCATTAAATATTCCTGAGAATTTGATTTTTGAGAAACAAAGCTTGCACTTTCAATGAGAATGTAGCTCTATCAATTTTTTTTTTTTTCAAGACAGATCTATTTGCATAGTCCTAGGATATAGATATGGATTTCCAGAGGTCATCTGTGTTAGCCAGGCACTCAAAGCAGGGCTGGCTTATGTCAGGTTGCTCAGTGCCTGGACTAGTGGAGTCTGAATAACTCAAAAAATGGAGGTCACATCATTTGCAGGCTCTAGTCCCAAAGTTTGACTGCTCTCATACTGTAGTTTTCTTCCCTAACATCTAACTGGAATTTCCCATGCTGCAGTTTTATATCCACTGCATCTTGTCCCATATCAAGTCACCTCTGAGAACTATACTCATCCTTATTTTTCTGTTGCTTCTTATGAGTTAGGTGCAGAGAGGTAAGATCTGCCTGTGCTTTTGGAACTGCAGCCCAGGATGTGGCTGGTCTATTTTTTATTTTTATTTTATTTTTTAATTTTATTTTTTTAAAGGTCCAGTTTTGACACAGACAGAGGGATCCAGTGTATGCTCAAAAAATTCCCAGGTCACACCAAGTTAAGTGGTGTGAATGACACTCCTGAAGGATGGGAAGCCATCCTGACCTACCTGGACAGGGTGGAGAAGTGGGCCCATGAGAATCGCATGAGGTTTAACAAGACCAAGCACAAGGTGCTGCACCTGGGTTAGGGCAACCCCTGGTATCAGCACAGGCTGGGGGATGAACAGATGGAGAACAGCCCTGGGGAGAAGGACCTGGAAGTGCTGGTGAATGAGAGGCTGGACATGACCCAGCTGTGTGCACTCCCAGTCCAGGAAGCCAAACGTGTCCTGGGCTGCATCCAGAGCAGCGTGGGCAGCAGGGTGAGGGAAGGAACTCTGTCCCTCTGCTCTGCTCTGCTGAGACCCCACCTGCAGTGCTGCATCAGCTCTGGGGTCTCCAGCAGAGAAAGGACACAGACCTGTTGTAGTGAATCCAAAGAGATGTAGCACCTCCTCTATGGGGAAAAGCCAAGAGATTTGGAATTGTTCAGCCTGGAAAAGAAAAGGCTTTATTGAGAGACCTAATTACCTGCTTTCAGTACCTGAAGGGGGCTTACAAGAAAGACGAAGAGGGACTTTTAAAAGAACAAGTAGTTCCAGGAGAAGGGTCAGTGGCTTTTAATGGAAAGAGGGAAGGTGTAGATTAGATATTAGGAAAAAATTGATTACTGTGAGAGTGGTGAGGCAGTGGAACAAGCTTCCCAGAGAAGTTATGAGTGTCCCATCCCTGGAAGTGTTTAAGACCATTTTAGACAGAGTTCTGAGCAAACTGGTCTGGTGAAACATATTCCTGTCTGTGGCAGGGAGGTTGGAACTAGATGATCCTTGAGGTCACTCTCCAAACCAGGCCATTTCATGATCATGATTCTGTGATTCTATTGTTCTGTCATTTCTGGTTCCCAGATGGGCCCTGGTGAGTGTGTAGAGAAGGCTGTTGTTGGGCATGGAACCTCACTGCCAAGTCCACTCTTTGCATCACAAAAGCTGGCAGCCCTGCTGCAACCAAGGCTACGTACCTGTAGGCACTGACATGCCCACACTTCCTCCAGAAGAAAATATCCCTCAGGTAGGCAGTAAAAGATACAGCACTTAAGTCAACAGCTGTTGTTCATCTGTGTGATTTTGGGAGTAATTTTTCACCATGCCACTGTTCCATGCCATTAACTCACACTAGAAACCAGCCTTCAACGGCCTCCTCAGTCTTTACAAGGAAAACTGCCTGATTCATACTGTCACTTCCAGAGAAAAGCAGCAGAACTGTACAAAGTTTCCCATTAACTACAGATCCATGAAGAGAGAGAAAAAAGTTTGAACAAGTATGCAACCACTCTAACATTTAACTTTTGTGGCATTTCTTTGGTGTCAAGACACACATTGACACATTTTTGTCACAAAGACGCAAATGTGTCAACAAGACACATTTGGTGTCCAGTTCTTTTGTGTTCAAATAGAGCCTTACAACACAGCAGGGAGAGGATTAAGTATAAAGTATATCAATGGAGCAAAATGGGACAGAAAAGGGGTATGGGGTCAGGTGTGAAGACAAAGTCATTGTCACTAGAAGAACAGATCTGCAACTCAGTCTTTCCTTCTCTTTCTTGCTCCTTCCTGATCTTATCCTTCAGATGAGAAACATTTGATTCTTTTTCAGCTCAACAGCAGAAACACTTGAAGGGTCAAAAGCATATGAACATGATAAGGCATTCTTCTAACTCCTAGTTAGTTGTAGAAAGTTTTTATACTCAAAGCTTGGAATTTGCCAATTGAGTTATCATGGCCTTTGTCCAGAAACTGCACATTAACAGACCAGAAGTTCAACCCAATATCTGTTTGATGTGCTATGCCACAGGCTGTAAACCCCTTTCAATCTCCTGTAATTAATGTCTGTCTCACTGTGAAGAAGAAAGTACAAGCATCACCAAAGTGCTTGAGCTAGTCTTCAGTTAGGTGTTGTTTCCTACTCTGTGCTGCAGCACTTCTCTGTGAGGATTATTCCTGCATCTGATGAAAATGGGAGTTGTAAGCATATATCCATGGTGTTTTTCTGAGAGCAGATCAGAAGACCTGAGAATTCTATTTGAGCAATGAAGAGGAGAGTCAATAAGACTTTAAAGGACAGAAGCAGCCATGGCTCTTTGTGGCTTTTATCAATCCAGGAATGTTTTGTGAATGAGAAATACAGAACAGTCTAGATTGAGGAAGGCCTCTAGATGTTAACCCAATTTACAAGAGAGATGTCTTAAGTAATTAGTACACATTTTCTCCCTGTTCATAGACATTACCAGATGTATTCAGCACAGTCTGCTTGTTTGCATTGTCTTTTTACTATTTTCTTGAATGTTTTTCTCTTGGAATCAAAGTTTAGTGGATTATGTGCAGATTATTTGAACACTGAAAAGACTATTGAACTTCTAGAGAAAAGCCAATAAATTGCCTTCTTAGAGGAAAAAGGGTTATTGATTCCTGTTAAAACAGAGCACAGTTGATTTTAGCTGCCCTTTATTAGACAAAGGAGGCATGGATTTATTTAAAAAATATTTCTTGTATCTTCCACAAGACAGAAGAGCAACATGCGGTGGTCAAAAACAACTGCTCGAGTTATCCACCATGGCAGTGAATTCTCTGGAGGGCTTATCATGGAAATCATAGAAAGACTTGGGTTGGAGGGGACCTTAAATATCAGGAAGAGACCTTTCCCATAGCATAGGATGGCACATTTTTTGTTCCAATGTCTGAACGACAAAGTTTGTTTGCTCTGCTAGGAGTGAAATAGAAAGCAACCTTTACTTCTGCTATTGCAGTAGCCAGGTTTGGGAGCAAGTTTGTCTATGGGCAGAGAGCTGGTTTTGAGGCAACAACAATCTAATTCTGCCATTTGGGTTTTCCAGTGCTGCTAATCAGGGAAACCTGGTCAAAGTCTGGTCAGAAAGAAAAGGGAAGCAGCTTAGACATAAGAAGGGTAGATCAGATATTAGAAGCAGTGAAACCTCTGAAAGCAAAAGATATATTCTGAGAATTTACAACATGTCAGCTTCTTCTCTGCAGAAGTGTGTGACTTAATTTTGCAAAGAAAACTGTAAATTTAAGAAACTCCAAAGCTTTGTCTGTTAATCTTTTGTCTGTCTCTTCATCTGGAACAAGCACAGAAGGCTTGTTCTGATGGGAGGGTTACCAGTCTTAAGCATTGGAACATGCACCTGAGAACTCTTTAAGTTGAAAAGATAATCCAAGAAAGACATAAAAATATCCTTATTCTTTATTCCAGTTCGGATGTTAGCATGTGGTTTTCATGTTGCCAAATCTAGCCTAAAAAAAACCCCAAAAATAAACAAACAAAAAAACCCCAAGGGAAATTCAGGTCTTTCCAACAACATGGAAGAGAAGTGGAAGTACTTAAGCACTGTGTCTACTAAAAACAAAATGTAGGAATCCACTGTCTAAGCATTCATGGCAGACATCCTTTTCTGAGCAGACATGGATATAGCACCGTAGAATTTTTTAAAAATAAGATTGAATAAACAATGGGATTGAATTTTGAGAGGTCATGATGCAGTGTCAAAGCAGTGATGAACTCAGATTTGGAGGTTTTTTACCCATACACAAATGAGAAATCTCTTCATAAACGAAATTTAAGTGACCACTCAGCTGCAGAAATGGGACAGACATCTGTACCGCACAACAGTTGAAACCCTTGCTTTTTTTTTCAAGTGAGGCCCTCTGCATGTGGTAACCACAAGACTTCACCTTCCTCCAGAGGATGGGAGGGCTGTTCTGTGTGGGATTGCAAGTGGCAGCTCAGTACTTTCACAGAGTGAAGTATGTGGTCTGTGAAGAGCCAGAGCTGTCTCAAAGAAAGAAGACAGCCATAACATGTAAAGGAGCACAAGCAGAAAAAGGAATTAGAAGTAAAGCCATGAAGTCAGGAATATGACACTGCTGAGACTGCAAAATCAGACATACAAATTCAGGGAATGGGGAAATTTGAGTAGTGCAAAGCCAGCTCTCTCTTGTCTAGTTCCTTCTTAGAGCCATGTTCTTCCATTTGTGAGACACCATTTCCAGTTTTCTAAATGCTGGGTGAATGCACAGAGACGGGGAGCGCTGGCACTACAGCTGCCAGCAAGCTGCTAGGGTTAGCCATATCTGTCTGGGATGCTCAGCCTGAAGACCCTGCCTCCCTTATTTGCATCAGTCTGTTTTGGTAAAATCTTTAGGAGAGCCAGTGAATGGGATGACCAGGCTGATACTTTCCATCAAGTCAGCTGAGCACTAAATCTAAACATATTTCACCTGAGCTACAGCTCCTAAAACTGCAATCCTTGTGGATGTGTTTGTGGACTGGGGTTCAGCAGGAGAGCTCCATAGTGCTGATGGTGTTTCATGCATTGCTGAGTTGACCACTGCCTGACAGAGCTGGCAGTCTAATGTGGCAATTAAGACAATGCCTCTTCAAGGAAATATCTGTTACTGTTTTTAATTGAGCCAAGACAATATCCTCCTAATTACATAGGCCTCTTGTCTCACCTCCACCGTTACTGCTTCAGTCACTGCCCCTCTGTACCACCCTGCTAATGGGAAAAATGTCTTAAGGCTTCACTCTCACTACCTCTCTAGTTAAAACATGGCTTCTTCCTGAAATGCTGGATGCCATTCCCATCTCTAGGGCTTCTTAGAAATAGATAAAAAGCCAAAAGTGTCTTATCTTAGGTAGCTATATTTTGTTGCCTCCCTAGTCTTTTACATGCATGTATTCATGTACATACACAAACACAGCAATATCCTCGCTTTTACAGACTTGTTTCATAGTCAATAGCTGAACATTGTTGAATACAGGTTTTAGATGTCTGAACTAAAAATAACTGCTCCCTGCTAAAACATCACACACCTACACAGCACAAACTGAGTGCAAATTGCCATGAGAGCCAGCTCTCTGGTTCCCATTTTGCAGTCACGGCAGTGGACTTCAAAAGAAGTCTTCAGTGCTCTACACTAACCCATCCCTAGGAGCTGATGCAGAGATCCAGGATTGTCGTTCTAATTGGGAACGGCGGGAAGAACGACACGGACTCTCTGGGGAGTCAGAACAGGAGAGAATCTCTAGTTTATTGTTACAGCTATGTTATATAGACTAGTTCGTGAAGAGTACAGAAAGGAAACTCTTATTGGTTAGTAAAATACTACATTACCATCATTGGTCAATGGGGTTTACCACCCCCTGACCTTCTCAAGCAAGGAAAACACAGGAATCAGAAAAACAGCACCTGCAGGCTGTTTTGTGTCTTTGAGGATTGTTTTGAATCCTCCCATGAATTTCCCAGGCTAGCTTCTCAGGCAGGCCTGTCAGGCCATGGGCCTACAGCCTGCTCTAAAGCTAGCATCCACAACTCACCTTTTCGGTTTAGGAAAAAAATAAAAAATGTACAGTGTTTGTAACATCCTGCTGGGCCCTTGCAGGAGAGAGAACAAACACGGCACAAGTGGTTTTTTTACTAGATATTGGAATGGATACTAATTTGGAATTTTGGTTTATGATTTTGATGTTTAAAGATTGTTTTCCTTGCAAGGATTTGATGGTTGAGTCAAATATTCTTAACTTAGTGAACTAATACAAAACATTGTTAGTCTGTTCAAACTGACAGTCTAACTTGTCAATATAGTAGTTTAAAAGAACACTAAAGTGGTATAAGGTGAGCAAATTTGGGTCTCGCAGGGACCGCAGGACTTTGGTGCGGCTCACCCCCTGCAAGGCGGGGTGGAACGCGTGCTGGCCGGGGCACTGCTCGAGCCCCGGCACCGTCTCGCGGGGCGGCTCGGGTTCGCAGGAGAACCTGGCAGCACAAGGCTGGCAGAAACCAGCCCGGCGCCTGTAGCACGGTCCGCGCGCGCGCGGGCCACACTGACGGGCGCGGGGGGGAGCGGAGTTCGCTCCCCGTCCTCCCCGCCGCTTCCCCGCTGGAGCGCGGGCGAGCGCGGGGCAGCGGGGGTGTTGTGCAGGTCCCGCGGCTCCGCGCCGCCCCTCGCGGCTCGCTCCGCGCGGGGCGCACACGCGCGGGGGGAGCAGGGGCATCCGCGCGGGCTCTGCGGTTTCGCGCCGACCCTCGCGGCTCGCTCCGCGCGGGGCGCACACGCGCGGGGCGCACACGCGCGGGGGGAGCAGGGGCGTCCGCGCGGGCTCTGCGGTCTCGCGCCGCTTCCGGCGGCACAGAAGAGAGGAGCTCAGAGGGCGCGCGCGCGCGAGCGAAAGGGGTGCCTGGGCTCTCCCCCCCCCTCCCCCGCCGCTTTTCGGCCGGCACTTTGGATGGGTGTGTGGGGGGGGAATGCTCGCCACGGCTCCGGCCCCGGCTCCAGATCCGGGCTTCGGCTCGGCTTTTAGGGGGTTTTTGCAGCTGACCGGAGCCAGGGGGCCCGGCTGGCCGCCCGGCCCGCGGCCGGTGGCGGCGGGCGGCGTCCTGAGTTAGCTTTTTTTTCCTTCTTTTCCACCTTTTCTCTCGTTTTTTTCTTGCCGCTGCTGCTGCCGCTGTGGGGATTTTATCGGTGGCTGCGGCTCTTTCGTGTGCTCGGGCGTCTGCCCTGGCTCCGCGGCGGCGGCGGCGGCGCCCCCCCGCCCCCTGGGCGCGGGGGAAGCTGAAGAGAGGGCTTTTCGCGGCCGCACTGGCAGGCACTCGGGGCACCGGCAGAGGCTCCACGGCGGGCGCAGGCGGAGGTGGCTCTCGCGGCGCTGGCGATGGCGGCGCCTGCGGGTGCGGTGAAGGCAGAGCCGAGCGATTTTCGCTCTTCTGTTGTTTTTCTGCTGGTAAAACTTGCACGCCGAGCTCTGCGGACAGCGGGCGCTTACATTTTTCTGGAGAGGAAGATCTCCGGCTCACAGACTGCTCTTGCCCGCTGCTAAAGTTCTTTAAGGGTCTGGGCAGAGCTGAAGGACTGCTACACAGTTCGGTTTCACTGTTTTTAGGCTGGCACTGTTCCAGTGCCTTAAAAATCACTCCCCAAGTTGCTGCTAAGCTGCACGCACTGGTATCTCCCGCAGCTAGCTTAGTCCACAGGTGGTCTCCCACTGACCACCAAATCTCAAGGTTAAACACATAATTCACAGTCACAGCAAACTCCTGCGCTTTCACCCAGTGGAACAAAGCGCGTGTATCTTCTTCAGGAATACAGAGTCCCATGCTCAGCAAGGCGTCTTGCCATGCAAAGCTGACAAGTTGCTTATCAGCTAAATCACAGTCCTCCATTATGAAAAAATTTTTTATCTTGGCGGCTCCGCGAATGCAGTTATGCAAACGCTATCGGCTTGGACCCGGGATTTCAAGCTCTGCTTCACCAAGATAGCCGTTCCAAGCCCGCTCTCCGGCAGGCTCACTATCCCATTGGTTAAAAACCAGCTTCCTCTTGGAAAGCTCGGGAGAATTCCACTTTCCCCTCTAGGGGGAAGGGCCGGTGTTTTTCCCGCTCGCTGCTTACCCTCAGGGGATTAGCAGATGTCTTCACGTTCGTTGCTTTCTGACCTCGGGGGTCGGCTGTACATCACGTCGGGTTATCAGACCTCGGAGGGTTGATCTCTCATCACGTCGGGGTCACCAGATGTCGTTCTAATTGGGAACGGCGGGAAGAACGACACGGACTCTCTGGGGAGTCAGAACAGGAGAGAATCTCTAGTTTATTGTTACAGCTATGTTATATAGACTAGTTCGTGAAGAGTACAGAAAGGAAACTCTTATTGGTTAGTAAAATACTACATTACCATCATTGGTCAATGGGGTTTACCACCCCCTGACCTTCTCAAGCAAGGAAAACACAGGAATCAGAAAAACAGCACCTGCAGGCTGTTTTGTGTCTTTGAGGATTGTTTTGAATCCTCCCATGAATTTCCCAGGCTAGCTTCTCAGGCAGGCCTGTCAGGCCATGGGCCTACAGCTTGCTCCAAAGCTAGCATCCACACAGGATGTCTCTAAAATTCAAACAGGCACCAAAACAAACTCAGAATGAATCTAAAACAGCTTCAGTAGCAACAGCAAAATCATTCTTCCATTTAAAATTAAAGTGAGAAATTAATTTGGGGACTAGTGGAAATAATGCCAGCTCCAGCTGGTCAGACATGGATTGCAGCAATCATTTGATCCAGGTTATTGAATCTCATACATTAGCATGTAGGACCGCATCTAACTTTAGCATCTGTAGCTCCTCAGAGACTGTCTCAAAAAAGTGACAGCCTAGCTGGGCTGCTCAAAACAGACCTCAGCAACAGCATGGCAAATGAAGCTGTCATGAGCCAGCAGCTTGTTGTATCAACCACTTCAAACACAGGTGGATCACAGGTTTTGTTGAAAAAATTGAAAGTTTTGATACTGTATCCATCTCCTATAGAAACACATGTTTTAATCAGTAAATTCTTCCATTTATTTAATTTAGTTTATTTTGGGATGTTTCTGTGCTTAATTTAATAGAGCTGTACAGCTAAGATATCATCTGCTGGTCAGCAAGAGCTCTGAGGAGGTTAGTTGCATGATCCTGCTTGTAGACTATGCCTGTGTAAAAATATATCTGGCTTCACAAGGATGCATCACTTCTAATCACTCCCTTCATCTTTATGTGCATTATGTTGCAGATAACATCCTGTCTTTCCTGCTGTTCCTCGCACAGTTAATCCTTCTGTGACTCAGATTACTTTTTGGTGGACCTACTGTGATGCAAACTAGAAATCTGAGGACTTGTGAGGTCAAAAAATAGTTTTCAGTTTCCACTGAGATTGTCTCAAGGGAGGAGAAAAACTCCCTCTTTAGCTTTTAGCATATAGTCCATTTGCTCATTAAAGCACTTGACTGACTGACCCTGAAGTACCGGCACACTGAATTTTCTGCTTGGTAAAAGTTAGCAAGGAGTAAGCCAACATTATTTTAAGTCTCTGCTGTGTTGCTATTGAATGTTGATAGCTTTTTCAAGGCCCTAGGTGCATGTTTCCTCTTTTGAGTTAAGGAAGTCCAGGGCATGTATTTGGTAGCAGGAGCTTGTAATTGAGTAGATTAATTATTTGACTGGCATGATATAAGGCCCAATTTTAAAAGCACACAATTAACTTTAAGCACTATTATTCCCATTCAAACTGGTCATTATTCCTTAGCCTAAGTGCTTTCTTGAACTGGGTCCTGAATGTGAAGCAGCCCTGTGTTACAAAATTGATTGCTCTAGCTCCTGCAATCTCTGCTCCAGCAGCCTAGCTGCTTGGCTACAAAACCAAAGAGGGAAATTATATACACCCTTTGCAACCAGAATTAATAATGCCAGCAATGGGACAGGTAACTGGGAGAATGACCATCAGGAGAAAGATGTTGCAAAGCAAAGCTGAAAAATAACAAGCCCAAATCAACAATTTTTACACCTTTCTGGGGTGCATGGAGAGTTCAGGGTCTGTGAGCTGCTAAAGGGGGAGACCCCTAAGAGCAAATCCCTGCAGGTGGGGCTGGGAGCTGTGGTGGGATTGAGGGGGCAGTGTGAAGAGCAGCCCTGCCTGCCCTGCTCAACCTGCACCGCACACAATTCACCCCGTTCTGCCCCCTCCATGGGGGAAGATACTCCTCCATCAAGGACACTGGAAATTTAACCTACTTGCACCAAACCCACAAGTGCAAAAGCCACACCTGCGGTCTGTCATTGCAGGGGTGGTAGCAGGGATTTTTCAGTTGAGAGCAAAACTGATTCTTCTTGGAGAAGTACAAAGGCAAGATGCTGAGCAGTGTTTGTTAATTAAGGAACTATTATTTTGCACCACCTCACTGTACCCAAGGCCTTGGGGGGTTTGATATCACCCCTAACACAACTGGAACCATGCTTGGAAAATAATTCATCATCAGTAAGGCTGACTGGCCTCTAGTTCTAGATGTTACTTTTTACTCCATGTTTTTCTTAGTTCTTAATTTGCTATGGCTTTTTTTTTTTTTTTTCCTGTTTTGGGTGCAGGGTGCAGCTTTTTGGGTGATGTGTAAGACTAGTTGACAGAATGGTGTGAAAGTGTAGAAAAGTTTCTGGGATATTTTTTGTGCCCTTTTGCTACATTTGTCCCTCTCCTTGCTTGTCTAATAGGGATGAATTTTGGTGAAAGGTGGTGTGTAGGGTACAAACATGTCTCAAGGTCCAGAGGGACCTTCACTTCCTCCCCTCCACAGTGCAAATATTTAGTGAGTAGTACAGAAAATAAACTTTTAAAAATCAAAGTTTGTTTCTCTGCCTGGATGGCCATACTGGGAAGATTCAAGGTTCATAAAGCAGCTTAAATCAAGCAATTTTTAGAGAGAGGAGAAGGAGTGGGATGTCATCCTCTTTAGGATTAAAGTGTGAGTGTCTAGATTAGCTGGGATTATCCTGCATTTTAGAGGTGTCGTGTGAAACCTTCTTTATCTTTGTTCTCGTCTTGTTCTTATGTTCTGTAAAAAATTCAGTAAAAATAAAAATTATTTTTATGTAAGAGGTTTCAATGCTGCCGGACTGAGGCACTCACCTTTCCTCTGCCACCCTGTGTACACCCCCTATCTTTTGCCTCTCATCCTGTAAATACATTTGCTCATTTGGAGCAAGTGGGGGGAGGGTTTTGGTTTTATGCCCAGCTGCAGAGCTCCCAGTCCTGCCCATAGACCCTAACAGGGCATCCTGCATCCACAGCAGCAGCCATGCAGTTGCAGCACTCAGAAGGTCAGCCGTCCCAAGTCTCTCCCACAGTTTAGATCTGTCATCCTTGCTTTGAATGCCAGAGGAAGAGTTCAATCCGTTTGCTGTATAAATAGGGTGGGTGAGCTATCCATGGGAAATACCTCCAAAAGTTCCTTCCCTTCAGACTGCTATGTCCTTGCAAGACTGTGCAGAATTCCAGCAGAGCTTTTTGTGTTTGGGATCAAGGAGGGGAAAAAGTATAATTGTTTCTCAGCCTCACACAGTACTTCCTTCTGCTGAGCAGGAGTTGAGTGAGTGAGCTGCTGCAGCCTCCTCCCTTGCAGCATCCCTTGTGGCCTGGGGTGTAGTCCTGTGCCTGTAGCAACCTCCTAGCCAAAGCCTGAATGGAGATTGTTCTTTCTGGCAGAGTCCCCCATATTCTGTAGGATGGCCTCAAGCCTATTTATGCCAGAATGTCCTCTCAAAAAATGGGAATAGGGATAAATTCAACAGTTGCAGTACCAAAGTGAAAACCAGACTTACTGTGGCTTCAGAACAAGAAAAAGAGCCAAGAGGTTTTGTGTTTGTATTTTCCAGTTTTATGGCAGTAAGTGCTATGAAATAAATTACATGGCTCTATTAGAGTTTGGAATGGGATTGGTTTTGTACCAGCCTGTCTCAACATCTGAAAAACTCCGGTATTACAAATATATGAGACAACCCACTGTGAAGTCTGTCAGACATGAAAAATTTGGGAGAGCAAATTATGTAGTCCACCTGAGCATCTCATTCCAGCTCTGCAGGAGATGAGACATGACATAGTGTTTTCTGTAAAATAACAGATTTTTCTGTGCAATGTTTTTGTAGGAAGATACTGCTTTCAGATGTGACCTCATCCACAGAATGCAAAGACAGATCTCAGCAAGATGGGTTCCAAACTTCTTGAGGAAAACAAGCAGATTCTCAGTAAAAACCAGCATTTTGAAAGTGCAACCTGAGCAAATTCCCTTGTTATTCTGTCCTCTAGAGCAAGCAGAAAGCAGATAACACTAAACTGGGAAGATCTGTCAACTCCCTTGAGGGCAGACAAGTTCTGCAGAGAGACCTCAATAAATTAGAGATGGGCAACCACCAGCCATATGAAGTTTAACAAGGGTGAGTTCTGGATTCTGCACCTGGGATAGGGCAACCCTGGCTGTGTGCACAGACTGGGGAATGAGAGGCTGGAGAGCCGTGCTGTGGAAAGGATCCTGGGGGTTCTGGTCCATGGCAAGAGGAACATGAGTCACCTTGAGTGCTGGGGGCAGTTTTGGGTGACACAATACAAAGAAAGATATTAGGTTGTCCAAAGGAGGTCCACAAGGGTGATGAAGGGTCTGGAAGGAAACCATATGAAGAGTGGCTGAGGTTGGGAGAGGGAGAGGGAGAGGGAGAGGGAGAGGGAGAGGGAGAGGGAGAGGGAGAGGGAGAGGGAGAGGGAGAGGGAGAGGGAGAGGGAGAGGGAGAGGGAGAGGGAGAGGGAGAGGGAGAGGGAGAGGGAGAGGAGAGCTCATTGCAGTCTACAGTATCCTCATGAGAGGAAGAGGAGGGGCAGGTACCACTGACCAGTGACAGGATCCGAGGGAATGGCCTGAAGCTGTTTCTTCACCCAAAGGGTGGTTGGGCACTGGAACAGGCTCCCCAGGGAATGATCACAGCACCAGCCTGACAGAGTTTAAGAAGCATTTGGACAGTGCTCTCAGGCACAGGGTGTCACTCTTAGGGTGTCCTGCACAGGGTCAGGGCTGGATTCAATGGGCCTGATGATCTCTTCCAACTCAGCATTTTCTAGGATTCTGTGATTCTAAGATCCTATGGAGCAGCTTCAGAGTGCTTAGCATAATAAGGTTCTGAGGCAGACATTTTTGTGTATAAGGCAGGTCCAAGCAGAAGTACAGGCACTTCCCACACCACTCAAATCTCACTAGGAAAACACAATTTCTTTCTGGGCTTTTGTCAGCTTCCTTCTTCTTGTTCAGCTAAAATAAATGGCAGATAAGGTAGTTCCTTATATATCTGGTGAACCTATTTCTTGGCCGATTCAAACAATGAAACAGTACAGAAAAATGTGAACGCAATAAAATGTTTTAGAAAGCTCACCAAACCACTCATTGGTCAAAAAAAGGATTAAGGTGGTGTTATATTAGAGGGCTTGATCCACTTATTTTATCATCATCTTGTGTAATGAAAAGCATGGGGGAGCAGGAGTGAAATGCAAAATATATGGTGAAATTTGGATTACTGTTTTAATGCTCTTGCTCCTGGCTTGCCTGTTTTCATCCAACCAGGCCCAATATGTAAGCCTTCAGCTGACACTCTAATTCTGTAGTTTTCAGACATTACCTGCATCCCCAGGGACCAAGATGGAACAGAAAGATGCTGCAAGCTTCACTTCTCCGACAGGCGAGAAAGAATTGGATAAGCAGACAGAGGAGGTAGGATGGAGACATCTAATAGGTCACTGGCCAAGGACCCCAAACCCTCTTGTAATACCTGCAGCTGATTCATGGTGAAAATGTGAGCAAGTCATTTATACTGCCTTGGTCTCACTGCAGTTGGCAGAATTTTTCCAGGTGAATCAAAATACCTTTCACCCTCTGTTTCATGTGCTTTTGGGCAGAGAAGGGGGCAGAGCATGCGTACAATCACACATAAACATATTTACTGACAGCAACATGTCTAAAGAAAACTGGTGAGACCAGACAATATTCTACCTTAGCTTATTGCAAAAAAGGAATGTACTTGCATTATGTACTTTCCAAATGCTGTGAATTTCCTACCAATTAAAAACAACTGGAAAATAATGCCAAATACGTTTTAAAGTATTTAAGGACTTACCTTGAGAACAGCCTTCATCTTTCCAGTGTTCTTAAGTGACACCTATTGTTATCTTAATTTTTCAGGCATGCTTTATGGAAAGCATAACTAAAATGGCTGTTCCTGCAAAGACAATTAGAAATTTTTACAGTTTTGTGCAAGCTGATTTCATGACTAGGCTTCAGAAGGGAACTTTCTGTCATTTCTTCTGAAAAAATGCACAGCTCTAACAAATCAAAAATCCTTGTATAAAGACAATAGAGGGAAATCCCTCCTCTTCACTGCATTTTTTTTGTTCTTAAAAACATGTATTTTAAAAAAATTTTCATGAGATATATTTTATTTCAATTTTTAGATTTCTGTATACCTTGAAAATTTTCTCAAGCAAGAACATGTTCTGTGTTCAGAGGACATAAAAGATTTGCAGGCAAGTGGACAAATTATAACTTATGCTGCCATTAATGATTTGGCAAATTCTGTAACACACACATTTTGCACATTTTTACTTGTCCTGACACCCCTTTTTCTCAAGGGTTGGTTAACATGAGCAAGAGCATTTTTCTGGGGAGGAATGCAGGTGGAAGACACACTGGCTGGTAATAAAAGCAGAACTAACCAGTGGTATGCAGGGCCCTCAACCAGGGATAGCATTTGGTACACTAGGTGTTTTACATGCGTAAGGAAAAATACAGTTCCTAATTTATAAGCTTTTCAGTTTATACAGAAGCACAAGAATGCCAGAGACTAGAGTTGCTGCTATTGGTAAAAACAAGCACGAGGATGTTTCCTCTTGTTCAGCTGGCTGTTCCACTGGTTTCTGTGTATAACTGCAGCAAGGAATGGGTTGCAGGCTGAATTTATGAGCACACACATACATTTCCTCCATCTTCTTTTTTGAAAGCAAACTCAAATAACTGGCACAGGAAGGATTTGATTTGGGTTTTTTTTGTTTGTTTGTTTGTTTTTTTTGTTTTGTTTTTATTTTTTTTTCCTGAAAGGAATAAAACCAAATAGCATAATTAACATTAGGAGTATCTATAGTTAGGAATTGAGACATGCAAAACTTGCATCAAGACTTGTGTTTGGTCTCCCATCTCACTAACCCTGTGACTGTCTTGTGTCTCATTCTGTCTACCCTCACCCACTGCTAACCCTTTTTATTCACAGGTGTGCTTGCAGGAGCCATTCAGAAGATTGAAAGAAAAGAATGAGAAACTTATAAAGGTATGAAAGTGGTCTTGTGAAGAAAGAAATAGCTATGATATGTGATGAAAGAGTTTGAGAGTCAACCATAAATTATTAAAAATAGATTGTAAGTTTGGATTTGCCCTGGAGCAATGAAGATCATGTCAGGGCAGCTCTGTGATGTGCAACTCTGTCCAGACAGTGGCACAGAAAAGATTTTGCTGGCTATCACTGGCATGGCAAAACTTTCCTGTCAGTGCTGTCTCTGAGTGCAAGGATATCTTGAGAACTGCAGATTCAAGTTTGCGGCTTACTGAATTTTTGGGGATTCTTCTAATGCTGATCAAGGTGGATCCCAAATTATTTGGTCCCAAGGCACGCAGTTATCCACAAAGAGATTTACAGAGTCCACCTTTCTTTCACAAATATCAGCTGGCAACTGAAGAGTTTTCAAATGTATGTTTTCCTAATTTCCTATTTTGTGGACACAACCGTGACTTCCTTAAAAGAGGCTTTCTTCTTGTGTTTTACCATAGGAAAAAATACAAGCATGAGGGTAGCTAGAACCTTGGCTTCTCCCTCCAGTGGAAGGTGCCTTGAGTTTCTGAACACACAGCTGGGATTTAAATTAGCCTTCTAGAACTAAAATCTTCAATATTCCTTCAACCATCATAAGATTTTCAAAAAGTGCAGTGCTAAAAAAACAGTGTTTTGACTTTCAAATTAATTTTCCTGCCTCACCCCCCTCCCCTTGACTGGCAGATTGCTTCTTTTTCTGCAGTAGGAACAGTTGATCTTTTTCCCAACAAAACAATTAAATGCAAACACTTGTCATAACAAAATCTACAGCAAAGTTTTGAAACGGTGCATATGTCTGTGATTTCATGCAAATCTACAGAAAAGCAACACTTTTATATAGGAAAGGCCTCCATAAACCAAGCCATCTGGATTTATGAGTCAGCAGAGTCATTAGATCACAGAATATTTCAGGTGGGAAGGTATTGGGGGTTGGCGGTGTGTTTGATCTGACCTCCCACTCAAAGCTCAGAGAAACAGCATTCAAGGCTGCATCCAGCTGGGCTGTAAAAACCCCAGGGACAGAGCTTTTCCATCTTGCCAGAGATCATTGACATGCATCAGGTACCATGGGGAATGTCTAAAATGGTCTAAAAAGTGCCAAGGGGAGGAAGAGAACCCCTTCCTTCGGCTGTGCTTCTGCCCAAAGGGGTGGGAGGTGCTGCCCTTCTTCACTGCCAGGGCACCCTGTGGACTCACACTCAGCTTCTGTCCCACCAACCTCCAGGCCTTTCCTGCACTCCCCAACCCCTGAGGATGTTTTCTTGCTCAGGGTGTTCTGCCTCCACAAGTTGCTGAGCCCCGTGCAGTGTTTGCAGCGGCAGAAGAGCCAGGAGTTTGGTTGATGAGTGGCATCTTGTCCAAGTCCATGCCTGCACAGGCAGCTGTCCCCCCCCTCACCATGCCCTCGGTGTTGGCTCACACAGGCAGGGCTAAGCAGGGCTGCAGGTGACTCTGCAGCACCACTGGTCCCCAGTGAGCTGCCTGACACACCAGTCTGACACGTAGCACAGGCGCTGCAGAGCATTAGCTCCTGCTGCTGATGAAAAAATGCCTTCCCAGTGGTCACAAGCAGCTTGCCTCTTTGCATCCTCTGGGTCTGATAAAAGTTATAGCCACCCTCAAAGCATTTATCTCAGCATGGACACCAGCTTCAGCTTCTGCCTGCTGTCCTGCTGCTTTTTTTTACCAAACAGATAGGAATTTTATGTCTGTAAGATTTTTCCATCGCTGCTGAGACCAACTACAATTTCTGGGGCTAGACAGACTGACAAACACATGGTGTGATCACATAATCCTCACTTTTGATAAATGTTTGATGGATATAAAGCACTAGTTTGAAGCTTTTTAGTAGTGTCTTTACATTGAAAATGTAACCAAAAGTAGTTTTAAAATTAAAATTTTTCCCTTAACAAGTTATGCTTTTTATTGTTTTTTTAGGAAAAAAACAGACTATCAGAAGCAAGAGAATTAGTCCTACAACAAGAAAAAATCTTAAAGGTATGACATCTTATTGCATATAACAGTATGTGCTCTTTCTTCATTTAGAACATCACCATTCTAGAATGTTTTTACAAAGGTAATTACCAGAACATCAAATAGAGATGCAATAGGGTCAAATCTAGCACAGGAAAGAGTGTGGAGAGTAGGCCTGTCATTAGTCTCCAGGATACAAAAATAATGCAACACAGAATAGTTTTGGGTTAGAAGTTTTTCAGACCATTGTCTGCAAACCAGCAGGAGTGTTTTTAAAAGAACTAACCTTGTATTATTGGCAACATAAGTCATCCAGAAAGTTACTGCAATATAAAACTAATACCAGGAGGGCAGATTCCTGTAGATTTCTATCAGACCAAATTTGGGAGAGCAGGATATAATATCTGCAAGGGCAGCACCATTGCTGATCTCATGCTAATAAGCTCTGACTTGACTTTTATTGCACACCAGACCAATGGACTAATGCTAAAATTGTTTGCTTTTCCTTTGAACTTTTAAGGACATTAAGATAAAACTAGACAACTTGCACAAGCACTTCAAGCACTCTGAACTAATTGGGTCGTAAGTATTAGCGATGCCCTCTATCCTGTATTTCTTTTTTATAGTATACAGAATGTTTCCATATCTGCCATACATGAAGCACATGCTATTGATTGTAAGTTAATATGGTTTATGCAGCATCAAACAAGCACCTCATATTTATGTAGAACAGCTTCTTCTTCTGTCACATAATCACCCAAACACAGAAATGTAAATGACATTTAGATTTGGAAATCTCCATCTCATTTTTTAGCATATTCCAGGAGTAGGTTATCTTTTACTCAGTAGACAAAAGTTGTAGGGCATACTCTGGATATTAATTTCAATTCTCTTTCCTAATAACCTGTAAGACGTTCACAGCATAACTTTGCAGAGAATAAAAGGAAGCAAAAGCAGCAGCCAGAACAGCAGCGGCAAAGCCTGCAGCTACATGCTTATTTTCAGAGCAAGTGCTCTCTCTTCATGGATAGAGTTCAAGTGACACTTAAACCATGCTCCCCCTTCACCTCACTACTAGACTGTAGTGTCCTTTAAATAACAAGGTTACCCAGGATTTTTGAATTCCAAAACACCATGTTTAAGAACACAGCCCAGCACGGGGCTTCTCTCTCTGATTCTCCCCTTTCCCAGCTGCACTGCAATGCAGAAATCCTCCAACTCCAGAAAACACGAGCGGTTAAGTATTCCTTCTAGCAATCACTCCCAAATTAAGCTCCAAGTACAATGTGCCAGCAGGAACTGTGAGCCCAGTTTAAAAGATCCTCTTTCAGTTCTCTAAAGTGGTTTGAGATTCAATTTTGTGCTCTGTGTTCTGCAGAGAGGAGCTGTACAATGATATTATGTATGCACCGCATTAACTGTAAGAACAGAGGCTGAATTATAATACAAAGTTTAAAACAACAAGCATTTTGAAGTAAATCTACTGCTTGCAATAGTACAGCTACCCCCACACCTGAGGGGCACTACTATTTTAATTACTGTGGTGCTTCCACCAGGCAAAGTCATCAGAGAAGACAATACCAGATCTTACCTTGCTACCATGGTAGCACATTTGATGGTAGAAACCCAGTATTAATAACTTTCCTACAATAAAACAAGATAAATAGTGTTAGCTCTATGCTGTTGGTATGTTCTCTTACCACTATGTGGCAACTTCAGGATTGCTTAGTTTTGCCTGTTATCCAAGATTGGAAGAATGCATGAATTCAGTAGTTCCATACAGTAATTCCTATGAAAGTGGACCAAGTGAAAAGGGTTCCCAAATTAGGTGCTTACAAACACATGAGAAGGTACAATATTCCACCACAAGAGGTTTGAGGCTCTCTGTAGGAGGTTGGGATGTATAACATAGCAACCCTGAAATGATCATGACAGAAGTAATTCTCTTTCTTTTTGCTAGCAGAAAAAACTCAAAGGAGTTGCAGATTCCAATAGAAACCTTGGGAGCAGAAAGCAGGCAAAGGGAGGAGAAGATGAAAAAGAATACACAAGATAAAAGGCATGTGCTTTGGTGAAAGAGGGAGTTTGAGCAGCCTGGCAGTAAAAGCTGTCAAGAAACAAAACCCTGATCTTGTTAAGACAGTCAAGTGATATCAGTGCTTGGCCACAAAATTCAGTGTGTGTCTCCCTTTGTCCTTGCTGTTACTCCTGAACGCTAAATGCATTTTGGGAATCCTTATTTGTTCTCCAGTACTGAATGTGCTGCTGGAGACAAATGCTTTTTGAAAGCTGTCCCCAGCTCTTGAGGACCTTGCTTCTGTCCAGTCAAAGCAAAGTAAAGAGAGGTTCAAAATGAAACATAACAACATGTACTTTTAGAGAAGAAACAAAAACAAGTTCAGTCTAGTAAAATTAGATTTAAGATTAAAGGAATTGAGAAGGAGGGAGAAATTAAATATTTTTTACAAAGTTCTCAAAGTAACTGCTTGGCTTTGCCATCAATTTAGTCTTTACCTTGTATGCTGCTGCTGTGAGATACTTTTTAATGCAATTGCCTTTGTAATGGGAAGCACTTATAAACTCTTCTCTACAACCAAGGCATCTGTTAGGTTGCAGCTCCTCCTCATGCTGCAGCTTTATAGTTTTTGTTAAAGAGCACTTGCAACGAGCCAAGTTAGATGAAAGCTCTGTTGGTGTTTCTTTTCCCCCACAGACAAGAAAGAGAAATCTACGACTCCCTCAGCTCTCCCACCCAGAAGATAGCTGTGGTGAAACAGGTGAAAGACAACTGCACTTCCATCCTTACACCCGCACTTGCATGACATTCTCCATCTCTCTTTGTTTCAAGCTGGAAACCTCCTTGTTTCATTAGATTATGTTTTGAGTTTTTCAGCCCCAGTGGCTCCTTGTGTCATTCAGTTCCTGTGTCTCAGGGTCTCCACTCCTTGCTCAGTTTTGTTAGTGTGCAAACCCTTACAAATTGTTCAGTGTTTGTTGTCCTAGAAGTCAGAAAAGTGACCTTCAAAGTGATTCATGTCTTTTTTTTCCCTTTCTAGACCCAGAAATCCAGCTACCTAAAAAACTTCTGCTTCTTTCTTGGGTAAGTAGAATTTTCTCTTTGCATGCACACTTAGTTAGTTACCCCTGGAGCACCATGGAGGTAAGATCATTCTGACTAGTGCTGGAACACCATGGGAGAAACAGTGTAAGTAAAAAGGAAAAATCTGCTGCAAGTGTAGAGTGGAGTGTATGCAAACTTAGTGGATCAGCAGATTGAAGTAATCAGGGTGCAAACACTGTTCTGGCCTCAGGTACATTTCCTTATGAATCTGCCCACCTGTCACCTCTGAGAGAGCAGCAATTATGTGCATGCTGGCAAATATCTCCTTCTTGCCAAGAAAGGGAGGAAGGCTGAAAGTTTAACCACCTGCTTTGCTCCCCCTGGGTGGTCCATTATCAACCCTTCATTAATCCATTTCTCTGCCATACTCCCCTCACCAGATGGATGCTGGGGGGTTGCTGGTGGACTTTCACCTGCCTGGACCAAAGTAATGTGGACTCCCAGAGCCTTGGGGCCAGTGATGGCATTTCTCTATTTCCCTAGTTTCGGCTGAAGGTGTGAGGAAGATGAGCTATTTATGAGTGAATTCTTCAGTTAGTCACTTTGTGGTGAGGGAACAGCTGTTTCTGAAGTTATTTATAGATTATCTGGTGAAGGCTGATGGTGTGAGAGTCACCAACCATTGCTCATTTTCTTTGTCTCTTTCCACTAGCACTGCAGGAAT
The DNA here is from genome assembly GCF_030490865.1 of Poecile atricapillus. NCBI lineage: Eukaryota > Metazoa > Chordata > Aves > Passeriformes > Paridae > Poecile > Poecile atricapillus. Next base: position 47,980,825 of record NC_081250.1, on the reverse strand, counting down.
GTCTCCCAAGACACGTTGTCCTTTCTACTAAAGTCTTGTAGTGCCTTTGTAAAAGGAAAGCAACCTTCAGTTTGCTTCTATATGGAAGGAAGCTGTAAGATGGATCTTGAAGTTCCTTCCTGAGGAAAGAGAAGCATTTTTTCACTGTTGCACAGCCAAGCACAATTAGCAAGTGCTTATGGCTTTTTTTTTAATTTGTGAAGCTTCATTTCCATTTAAATTTGAGCAGTTTCACATTAGGAAGATGTTGCTGCCAACATGGAGCATTCACCTGTGGGAATGGTATTCCAAAAGGAGCACATAAAAGCACTGCAGGGTTTGTCGGAACAAAACAATGGAGAAGTGGTGTGGACCAAGAGCACCGACAGGACTAACAATGTCCTCAGGCAAATTTGTTCCCTTCAGGCTTCAGTTGCCCACCTGTAAAGTGATGATAGCATTCAGTTTCTCTGCTCTGTGTCCTTATGTGTTTACACCACAAAATCTTTGGTGGCAAGAGCCATTGTTAAATGTTAGACTACTGCCAAGGATGGACTCAATGTTGCCAGCAAGAGGAAGGAAGGATTCTGCTTTGACCAGGGCAAAAAATCACAAGAAATTATATGCTCTGATACCTTTTAATATTAATAGAGCTTTTTTACAGTGTCTGTGGTTATTTTGGTGGTTTTTTTGGTGCATTTATCCTTCTCTCTTGTTGCAGGAACTCTGTGTGGCTGCTTGTCAGGTACTTACTGTCCTGTGTCTGCTTGTGCTTAACACTTCTCTTGGTTTATAAACACCTACCTGATCCTACCTGGGCATACCAGCTGGACATACGAGACAGTATCTGCCATCAGCCATGGACACACTAAGCATAGAATATTTTACACTCCAAGCTGGATTTCTGCAGGTTTGCCATATTGCTCTGGGAAGACCAGCACTTTAAAATAAAGCATCCAAAAATGCAAAAAACACATGATAATATCTGTCTTTTCTGTGAGAAATTAATTAGCTCCCCAGAGGAGTGAGCATGTTCAAGTGGGTCTGAGATACAACAATTGCTTCAACATCCAGACTCCAATCTACTCCCCAAATCCCTGAATGTCCTGTCCCCATCACCATAGGCATGAGTATAGCAAATCTGTAATTAAATCTAAATAGGATCTTATGTTAATGCAAATGGAAATGACCCCATTATCAGTAGGGCAGTGATAGCTGATAGGAGCTGAAACTTTGTCTTAAAAATGCCTGGTGGCCAACTTGGGCCCAGTCAGCTCTGTGGATCTGCATGTCAGTCAGCCACCTCCCTGCCTAATGACAGAAGTCCTGCAAGTGGCCTCTCTTGTGCACACAGAGCAATACAGTTGCACACCCACAGTGAGACCCTCCTGAGGAATACGGGGTTTCCCCTGTTGATCACAGCACAGGGATTGCCTGCAGGCTGTGTCAAGCCCAGCTTTACCTTGGAGGAACCTGTCATGCCCAGAGCACTGGTCTGACAGTGTGTAGATTTCAAACATCCTGCACAGGCAGAGATGATCAATATGTCTTCTGTGTGTTTTACTGAGCAGTCAAGTCGTCGTCACTCACCTCAGCATACAAGAAACCTGGACTGAGCTCTCACTGGCCCCACAGAACAGCTCTTTGTGGATGCCTGAGAAGGATTCTGTGCAACCTGACTTCTGGGCTTGGCTGTCCTAAGAGCCCTCCATGTCCTCATTTCCTACCTTCCAGAATGGCACTCTGCTCCCTCTGTCCTGAATAATTTTTGGAAGTAGGCTGTCTGTGATCATGATGGAAACCACGCTACCTCACAATGTCACACCTGATTGTTGTAGGACACCCAGATTACTTGCCCCAGTTGCAAATTTCTGTGCTTCATCTCTGAAAGGAGACCAGGATTGTTTCCACAGAGTCCATCCCTACATCTGAGCTTAAAAAATGTGTGTTTGTGCTTTGTGTGTCTGTTATCTGCATTTCTAAGTCATGCAGACATCGTGTTTTTTCCTGGGTCTTCCAAATTCACTGCCCATTGGCCCCCGCCTGTTTTTTGCTGATCATGCAGCAATGAACTTGAATTGTAGAAAAGCAAAATATCTCAGAATTTTTTTTTAACTTCCTTCTCATGTTATCTTCTGCTTTGGATATTTTTGCTCTTTTTCAAAGACTGGGAAGAGCATGAAAACCACTTTCTTATGACACAGCATCTCACAAGTCTGTCTTGTCATATGCCCAATTGCTTTTCATGGTAAAGGCAAGGCAATGCATGAATGCATCACCTGATGGAGAAAGGAGCCTAAACAATCAAAGCTGGAAAAGCAAACCTATGTGAAACATCTATGATTGAGCAAAAGTGTGCTGAGATCATAGCACTGTAACAAAATGTCCTGTTTCTCTGTAGAAAATGGGAGATTTAGAAAATCTCCCATTTAGAAAATGGGGAATGTAGAAAAACAGAAAATTCTGTTTTTGTGAATTTTCTTTTTCTAATTTTCCAAATTAGAAAAAGAAAATTCACAAAAACTATGAAGAGGAGATGATACAGTTGAAGGATGCCCTCCTTATGAGACAGAAGATTTGTAGATATTCATAGAAAAAAGCCTTGGCATACTACAAACAAATGTGAAAACCTGCAAAAGTATCATCTAACTGATGTGGGGTGTTACATGGTACAGCTCCAGCTGCTGCCTGTTTTCCTGCATCCAGCTCAGGGCATCCTTCTAACACTGGCACTCCACATCCAGCTCCTCACACTGCTTGTGAAGGTGGGCCCATGTAGCCTGGGGAAAAATTTGGAAGTCTTCTCCAAGCTGAACATCCCTGCTTACTGCTCTTTATCCATTTAAAAAAAAAAAAAAAAAAAAAAAAAGAAGAAAAATCCTAAGCCATCTCCATTATTCCTTGTAATTGCCATAACATACAGGTTGTGATCCTTGTGACAGGAGCCTTTTTAGCAGAAAAAAGTGTGGTGGGGAGTGATTTTATTACTGTTGTTCAGCTCTGTGTGTGCAAATTTTTGTGGACATCTTGACCACAGAGCTTAAAACACGGGATAAAGCAGTGTGCCACTTGATGGTGGCACAAAAGAAAAAAAGCCTGATTGGACAGCCCAGTTTAAAGCCGTGCCTGGTGGAGTGGGTGGGGAGCTGATGTAGGGAGGGCATGTGAGGGCAACAAGAAGTGTTACAGACAGACCAGTACCTGTTTGCTGCATAAAGCCAAAGCAATTTCCCTGCCTTGTCAGCTGTCAGCTCCTCCTCTACTCCCCTCACTCTAGGCAGGAGGAAGGGCACTTTCAGCCCCCTGGAGATGTGCAAGAGGGAGCCTTGCATTGGAAGTGATGGCAAAGGTGCTGCTGGGAGCAGCCTGCAGCCTGTCAAACCCCAGCATCCAGCCACGGATGCATTACCAAATTCATCCTGTGAAAGACTTAAAAAGGTAGACAATATCATTCCTTATCTGTTTGCTTCCTTTGCACATGCTAAATTTTGTTTTTTTAGTTGCTACTCAGTTTATATGCCTGAGACATATTGTGTTCAGTGAGGTTTGATTGTGGAATTGTGATGTCGAGTTTGCCACAGATTTCTGTCTGTGGTTTTCCCCAGTTGGGTTTATCTGACCAGTACCCTCTCCTCTGGTAGGACTTTATTAAATCATGATGTTTGAAAAGAAAGTTAATGAACTTTCATGTCAGCACTTCACTCCTTTCCCCACTAATTTCAGGAGGAAAAGTGTCCAAGTTTTGACTTTATGCAATAGTTTTTCATGCAGCTTTTTGTACCTTGAGCTGAGGAAAGGCACTGTTTTGGGTGCAGCTCAGCCACATGTCCCTCCTAATCCTTCACAGAGCAGAGGGAAGCCTCGGGACAGGACAGTAGGTCACTCCATCCGACCCATCAAGTTGGTGGCTTAGAGTGATCTTGCTGCAACTAATCCAGGTTTTCTTGCATCTGTCTTGATTTACTAGATCTTCCAGGAATCCTTAATTGACTGCAACATGGAGAGCTGTCACTTTATATATTATCACTTTAATGCTGGATGGGGTTTTCAGGTGAGCTCCTTCTGGCATAAGCCTGCTTCCATTCAGAAACTTTGTTTTGAGGGCTCTGCAGCATCACCTGTGTGTTCAGCATGCTCTGGGGTTTTGGCATCACTGATGTTTTTATTTCCATTCTATGCTTTTTTCTCCTTTCCACTTCTTCCCCACTCAGATGGAGAAAAGACGTTTGCTGAAATCTGGCCACGGTATCTTGAGGAACTATGCGGTCATTTTGGTTCAGACTGACTTGCTTGAGATATCCTTCAAAATTTTTGTAGCTGTTTCTCTCTGAATCAGGAAAAGCTGTTTAGGGGGTGTGGGGGTTTATAGCTTTGAAACACAATAATGTTAAATACTCACAGTCTGTCCTGCAAGTGCCTGGAGGAGAAGAAGAAAAGGTGCAGGTATAACTGGGCACACTGTAAAACAGGGCAACCTTTCCTGCATGCAGAGGTACATCTGACCATTTATGCTCTCTGGGACACCCTTTCTTCACTGTTGCACTCTGATTCTGAGGCAGCTTGCTGTTGCTCTAGACTGATTTAAAAAACTTCCAATGCATTGAAATTCATCACCCTAGGCAAGTAAATGCGTAGCTCATATGCTTGCATAACCTGTTCCCCAGCACAACACTGCCTCACCAAATAACAGCCTTGATATTCTGCATCCCACAAAAGACTGAGTGATGTGGATGCAAAAAGTTTAGGGGGATGCACACTGAGAGCCTGAATAAGTAGTTGCAAGAGAAATCTCTTGAAGGTGACTGAATAGGCAAGCTGCATTAGGCTCAGGAAATCCTCTGAGTGGAAAATAGGTGAAGGTGGGTATAGCACTCAGGGGATGAGCCATATATATCTTTGTCCTTTTCTTAATTTTCCCTGGGTGTTTGACTGTGGACACCATTCTTATACTTTCTTCATATTAGATGTATTTATCAACGTGGTCCTAATGAATTTCCCTTTGACCCCAAAATATTCAGGTCCCAGAGAAAACATAAATAGAAGTGTATGTGTGGGATGGGGGTCAATAGGACAAATCAAGAAAAGTGAAAAGCTCTTAAAATTAAAGTGGTTTGAGCCTGCCTAGCCCCACTGGTCTGAAAGGGAAGAGTCTGACTATGGCTTTATGTAATGAGAACAATCACAAGGGATGGAGCACCAAACAGGAGTGTACAAGCCAGTCTCTGGAAGAGAAAATAAATCCTCAGAATCAACAAAGGTCCAGAGCAGGGCCTGCAACAACTGCAATGATGCAGCAGTAGGACACTGTGCCCGAACTTACCAGGAGGTGCTGCCTGTCAGCCCCAAGAGGGCTTTGGGAAGCCCTTTCCTGACCTCTGAGGGTGACACACACACTGCCAGGGGTACCTGTGTAACCAGTGGTAGTCTTACCACTGGTAGTTTTGTTTGACCTTGGAGCACTAGTGGAAACCAAGGTGTCCCTCAGGACAGCAGGATGGTCAGCAAATGAGCCTGCTGTCAGGTCATCTGCCTGGCATTTCCATTTATTACGGTGTGTCTAAGCAGATGTGCTGACATTTGTTCTCTGTAGCGGTGCCTGCACAGCAGTCCTTCCTGGGAAGACGGGCAGCAGCGACCCATCAGCTCTTGTACAGACACACTCCTTGTGCTGGTGGGCAGGCTCAGCTATCACCAGAGAGAGGAGGGAGAGAGAGGATGGCTCCCAAGCTAGTCCTTGATCCGCAGTGGGCCACAGGTCTAGGTGTTTGCGGGCATCATCTGAGTTACCAGAGGCTACAGGAGTTAACGCCAGTGATTTCCATATCAAAGGGCTTTCTGAATAAGTACCAGAACAGACAATTCCCTCTTGAGTGTTTTGGGTAGTTTTTTTTTTAGTTTAGTTTTTTTTTTTCTTTCCAAAGATCAGAGGGAGTAATAGCATAATCTTTTAAAAGAAGCCTTGATAAGGCAAAAATTCGGCTCTGGATTGAGGCTTATAACATAACCATAGATGGACAACCTTAAGCAAGCAAGAAACACGTAGACTCAGAAAAAGAAGAAGATTAAATCATTTCTCTCTTTCTCATGGTAAAAAGTGCCCAATGTCTTTTAAAATAATTTATATATCCATTGTGCATTAATGTATTGGTTAAAAGTCGAAGAACTATACTTTAAAGTCTGAGCCACACCATCTGGTTGTCTCCCTGCTCAGTGCCCTAAGCATATGGCCAGAGAGAGCATATTTCCTTTTCCCTTCTCTCCTGTCTCCTTTTTTATTCCATCTAGCCTCATTACCTTAGATTTCCTTACACTGAATTTATATGCATAAACCATTCATTTGCCTTCTCTCTTAATATAGCTGCACAATTCTGAACATCATTTAGGTTGGACTGGCAACTCCACATTTTGCCTTGTCAGAAAAATTATTCACATTCATGTCTATTCATTCCCGTAAATCATGATATACAGGGAAGCAAATTGGTCCTAAGGATGTTCTTTGTGTCACATTACTGCCTTTTTTTGTCACCAAAGACGGTTTTGTTGTCAATTCACTCTTCTGTTTTCAAACTCCCATGTTCAGAGAAATTGTGGTGATAAGGTAAAGCTGTTATCTGCTGATAAAAATGGCTTTGGGTGTTCATGTGCTATAGATTTTTTTTTTTACTAGATACCTCTTCACTTGAGTGAAACTCCTTGAATAAGACTCCTTTCATGCTAAATAACTTGAAAAGCACTCTGAAGAGCATATTTTTTGCTAAAAGTCCATTAGTTTTGTTTGCCTTAAGGTGTGGATCCCTAGTGGGCGTATTTCTCTGTCTTATGTATATATATTAACTTAAGCAAGAAGATATGGCTTCACCTATCCTTGCCTCTAGGCAGTCTGACTGCAGTGTTTTTCTGTCTGTGGAAAACACCTCAAGCTGCAAAGAAATGAAGGTCCAGCTTTCTGATTTTTGTAATGGTTGTAGTGAAGAAAATATTGCCAGCACTGTGCAGCATGTACTTCTATTGGACCTCTTCCCTGAACTTCTTATATTCAAATACCTCACCTAGCATCAGATTTGGTTAATATTTCTCCCTCTCTTGGACACAAACCTTCCATCTAGGTTTGTGTCCAAACCTTAAGGCATCACAGCCTCAAGGTATTTTTCCAATGTAGGTCTGTTGGGCATTGCTCATGACTGTTTGCACACACACTGCAGAATTAATGCCCACAGAGACATACCAGTGCAATGTTACTACCAGAATATTGGGTTTCTGTGGAAAGCAGTTGATTTTCAAGGAGACAGCTAGGTCCTGCATAACCATCTCTCCAGCAGAAATTGAACATTCTCAGTTGTCTTTCTATATATGATTCTTGAGGGAAACAAAAAGGCCTTTCTTTGTGTAGCTCATTGTAGCCTCTAGTACCATGATTTGTCCAAAGTCAGGGGTGGAACTGAGATAATTATATTTGCTTCCAGGGAGTTGCTGTGGTGTTACCTCAGTTTTAGTGCTAACCAACACAGCCCACAAAAATCAAGTGTGCAGAGAAAGAGACATGCCAATGTCCTTAACAGAACTTCTTGATAACAGGATGTTTAGCCTTGGTTGACTCATCCAGATGCAGCAAGGTTTCACAAAATAGCAAATACACCATCATATGGTAGGGACTTGATGTTTTCATTTGAGTTCCACTGGTGACACAATCCGACAGCAGAGATTTGGAAGAGAAATAAACCACCCCAGCTTGGAAAGAAACTACAGTACAACTGCTCAGTAGGAACACTATGGAGACAGCCTACTACCTTCAGGAATGAGAGCAATTTTGCTGCCTTTCACCAGCAGAGTAGGGAAAGCTGAATGCTGCTGGGAAAATATGGACAGTAGTACATAATACATGTGAAGTGTTTTGCACAGAGTATAGAACAGAATGACCAACATATCAGCAAGGAATATTTTATCTCCCTGATATGGAAAATGCTGTGTTAAGTACAACTATTACAATTGATTATTTGAAGGAAAGATGGTGTTTAGCTCTGGGCTTTGACTTGACACTTGAGGTATGTCGAGAGTTTTTCCTAGCTCTGCCATGGGAGCCTAGGGCTGTGGAGGAAGCATTTAGTACCTGCCAGATTCAGTTTCATATGTATAAAATTCACACCCAAATTATTTGTTCTGCTCTATGTTTTGAAGTGGGCAGGATTTTCAAAGCCCAGTATGCACTGGTCCACAAAAGAATCAATGTGTATTCGAGGTGTGCCCAACATGACTGCACCCCAGCAGAGGAATGTCTGTCTGTAGAGAAGGGGAATGACCTCTTTAGGTCACTTCACTCCACCAGCCACCCAGGGATGGAAAAATGCTTACTGGGAACTATCCTCACTCCTTGAGCATCCCAGTGAGCAAGTGAGGTTCCAACAAAAGACCAAAGCCATGAAAAACACAGCAGACGTGAAATGCCTTCACTTCAGTCAATTTTGTAAATTGCTGCTCCTTCAGTGGCCCTGATAAATATCTTTCTTTTTATGTTGAAAAATTATTAACTGTGGTGTGAGTTGCCATGGATGCGGCACTTGGTTTGTTGCAGACTGTGCCTCTTACTGTGCTGGACCTCATTCTCAGCACTCTCCTGGGCTTATAAATATTGAGTAAATTGGCCCACTTTTTTCTTGGATGTCACAGGCAAAATTGCCACTAATTTAAAGGTGCAGGCTCAGGCCCATTATACTGTGTTACTTTTTTATAACATCGATCACCTCTGTTCTGGCAGCCCCCTGACTCTGCCTAGCAAGTCAGGTTTCCACTCAGGTACAAATAAATCTAAAAAAACAATAAAAGAAAAAACAAACCTTTCCCTCTATAAGCCAACACAGGAGGCTGTCTGGTTTGGGAATGGTTTTGCTTGGGACTCCATGGTGAGTGTTCTCTTGAGTACACAATAAACTGTAGAAACTCTAGAGAAACTGCCTCTGCATTGCAGCAAGGTATTTGAAGAAATCAAAGTGATCTGCATATAGTATGTTGTTTAGCTGCAGTAGTTTTCCAGCTGGCCACAGTGTCAGGGACTAAGTGGATGGTGCTGACAGATAAACATTTGAGAATTGCTTGGACTGACTATAGCTGCAATTACTGTAATGAGATGAAATTTGTCTTTGGCCTTCTCAGAAGTTATTTCCAAAAAAATGGATAGTGATAGGGTCTAAATCTTCAAAGCCAGTTGGCAATATTGCTAAAAATGTACTATGGAAATTTCCTTGTACTCAGTTGTTTGTTCTTCCTCTGCTCTAAACCATTATCTTTCTTTTCAGGGGAAGGAATACTGCAGAGGCACAGACGTCAATACAAATAATTTTTTTCTCTACAGTTAAATCTTTAGCATTTCTTCAGTGATTATAAAAAAATCCTGAAACCCAACAACAAACAAACAAGATTCTCAACATTTAAGGGTCACTCTTGAATTTGAATTTTCTGACCATCAGATTTTAATCTTCCTCTTTATCCACCTGTTAATTCAAGCCATGCAAGGACATCTTGGATTGCCATGGAGCAGAGTCTCAGCAGGGCAGGACCTACTCTGCAAGATGATCTACATTCATAGAGCCTGGGGCAGTTTTCATGCAGCCTTGGTCCTTTGTATTTTGTAAGGTGATTTTTGGTACCTGCAGTGGTAAAAACTTCCCAATGAATTTCCTTGTTTTTTCAAAATCTTTGAAGCTGTCTACAGTTGGTGCTCCCATCCTGTTTAAGTGACTTGCATGTCAAGACAAGAGATGTCTAAAGCAGAGAACAAGGATAATGTAGTGACTTGTCCAAAGTTGCTTTAAATAGTATTATTTTAATAACTGTCCATTATTATTATTAGCTATTCTATGCTGACAACTTTCATTTGTTTTAAACAAAGAGAAGACAACATGGAATTTCATTCTTCATCCTTAGGACTTGTTACATCCCTCTCACTCACCCCAGTGCTGGTAACCCTGATTCAGGACAGTATAAGTCAAGAGAGAATTAGATCCACAGCTACCTTCCCTGAATGGACAGACAGCCCAGTTCCCTACTGGGCTGGTCAGAAGGAGAAACTGTTTGGTTTTCCAGGGTGATTAAACTGCTCTCCCTTCCCTCCCTGCTTCCTGCACCCATTTTACACTCTCAGCCCAGAGGGTACCTGTGTGTCCCAAGGCTCAACCCCAGTCTCAGCTGGCACAAAGAAATAAACAGGGATGAGACAAAAGCTGGCTGAGAGGACCTGAGATAAGAATACATTGTATGCAGGGCCAGCATGCAATTCTCTAAGGTTAGGTATAGGTTTGTCTTTTGTCTGCAGCCACACAGGTTGTGGCCTTGCTTCATAACATAGCCCTGCTAAAATCATGGATGACCTGATACTGGGATATTTATGTTTCATCTGAGTGAGCACTAGCAAGTGCCTATGCCCTGTCCCATCCTATGCCCTGCAGAGTGTCTCAGGTCCAGCAGGATGCCCTTCACAAGAGTCAGGATATGAGTTCTGGACTCATGGCTTCATGCAATTAGAGACTTAACCCTCAAGATCCTCCTAACTCTTTTTTTCCCCCCCAGACACAGTGCTCATGCAAAGGCATGTTTCCAACTGGAAGTCAGTTCTCTGGGACAGAGAGAAACAGAGAGACTAGGTCTCTCTCAGGTCTGCTCCTTGCTTCTTGGCCTGCTCAAGCAAAAATAAATCATCTTGCAAACTGAGAGGTTTTTATCCTGTATTGACTGAAGTTTTCAATAGTGGTAGAAAATCAGGGCAAAGGGGAAGCAAATTCTGGAATAGAACAGCAACAACACACAAAGGATGTTCTCAGTATTTGTGGACTGTACTGGACACAGGGTGATTGGAAATAATGTAGGGCAAGTGCCACTTGATGAAAAATTGTATGGGTTTGACTTTAAATAAGATTTCATAAATCCTGGCTTTCAGAAGCGAAAGAAGAGTAGGAGAATGAATCATCCCGAGCAATTTCAGGGTAGTTTACATAGTCTGACACTTTATGTCAAGCCACCCAGTTCTCCTATTTTTAGTACAACTAGAGATGGGTCCGAAATGTGAGGATTAGAGGTGATACTTCCCAGCATTTGCAGATCTTTGGATAGAGATTTTTAGTTAAACTGTCAGCAAAGATTTGTAGAGATTAGAAGAAAAATTTTTTTCAAAGTTTCAGGTTTCATTGTGTTCCAAGGCTTTGGTTCAGGAATGTTTTGGCAAATCAAAGCCAGAAGTATCTGAATGGTGAGAACAGAGGAAACAAAGGTTTAAACCTGGTGAGAGCTTTGCTGTTATTCAGTACAATGCTTTATCATGATTGAAGCTAGCATATGAAGTCCAAGGTAAAAGAAACTATTAGCAGTACACTGTTAGTCTTATTTCAAAATTAAGTGACACAACAGCTACAGCTAGTAACACTGAAATTTTGGAAGAACAGAAGAATTGTAATATCAGTTAGACACAACTTGATTTTAGTTCTTTGAAGGTTCAGGTGCTAAAATTCTTATCACTTTTTCTTGTATTTACTTATATTTGGAGGGGAATTTTGAATATATCAGGCAATATTGATTCTTCCATCAGTAAGCAAATATCATGGCTGATAACTCTGGCTGTTATATCTATGAGGGGAAAATATTTTACCTGTAAAAATGAAAAATCCGTATGCAAAGACTAATTCTTGAAGAAAGAAGTTTTGCTTCTCTCCCACTTTAGACTTTACATGGGCTTGTTTTTCCATGGTTTATTTGGTGTTTTGTATTGCTCTGATGGATGATTTTTGACAGCGTAAAACAAAGGCTGGTGTTCCCGACATTAAGGCAATTTGTGTCAGCCAAAGATTCTGCCTAGTGGCGTTTTCTGTTCCACTTGCTGTGCCAAGGTGGCACAGCACAAGCACTGCCCCTGCAAGGTGCTCACCATTACAAGCTTTTCCCAAGTACCCAATATTTCATGCTAGCCATGGAAAGCCAGGCTGCAGGGAACAGTACAAGCACAGGGCAACAGCTGCTTCTGGAGTCCGTGAGCCCAAATGTCTGGCTTTCCTCTCCATGTTACACTAGAAAAGGTGACATTATGGGGCAGGATAATCTTGTGGTATTTCTTGAGAATACAATTAAAAAAGTGATTGTTTTCTGCAAGGCTTTCATTCAAATAATTTTGTGGCCATTTCAAGTAAAACCAAAGCCGTTCTAATATTGACTTGATTAGATGATTTCACTTCAATGAAACTATACCCTTACCAAGCACATGTGTCAGAGCTGCTTATGTTCATGCCCACAAAGTGAAGAAAATGTTCAAATTAATTTCAGCTAATACATTACAAGTTAAAAAAAATGCATGTGTGAAATAAGAGAGAAAAACAAAAGCTGGGGAAAGCTACTTTAAATTCCAGTTTCTGCTTTTGTCTGGGAGTCACAGGATCTTGTACATTCATGTGTCTGAAAGAGCAGAGACCTCTTTTCTACAGTATTTTGGCTTTGGATGCTTAATAGAGGGGAGGAATTATTTTGTTTGGGGGGAAGGAATCTATCTTTTGGCAGACTGTGAGGCACAGGAGATTTCAACAAGAATTTGCCAGTTAACAACCAATAGACATGAGAGCCTTTCTAGCACACAGAGGAAAGGTAGATGAAAGGAACATCTTCTTCACTGCATTATTCATCCATTGTCAGACAGTTGAGTTTCCCATTGAACAGGCAGTACTGGATTCATATAGGGTGCTGTAGTGCATGTAAAAAAATAAAATATTTTAAGAATATATATATATATATATTTTTTCTTTTTTAAAAATTAACGTCTTCCAGGGCAGTTTTTCAGCAGTACACTGGAACTCTCAAATGCTTTTTCTGCCAAGCTGCTTTCCATCTGGGTGGCCCTTGGGATTCATGAGGAGCAGGCGATTCATGAGAGTAGAAGGAGCTGCTTCCTTCTCTGACACCAAGCACAGGCCCTTTTTTAGCCTAGGCTACAGGCACCAGTAACACTGTCATCCATCCCTAGCACCTCCTCCCTTGACATGCCACACTGTCCAACTGCTTGCTCACCTCAATGTCTCCCTATGATTAATCCAGTTGAAAACTGAACGAGCTGTGCTGAGGATACATTTCCCTGGGGACACCTCCTACAAGGCAGCACAGAAAAATTTGTGCTAGAATTGACTCCCTGCTTTTTTACACTGCCCCAAGGCTACACCCCAGAAAACTTCTCACAAAAGCAATAGCTAACCTTTGTTACATACTGTAAAATTCTCCCCTTCGGTAAGTGACAGCACAGCCCTCACATTCTTACAGACACTTCAACTGGTAGAGAACTCTAGAACAAAAACAATAATTGTGCCTTAGAGATACAAGGGTTTCATACGGGGCTCAGAGGAGTTTCACGGTCTCTATCAAGTGGTAAATGATACCCATGTGGACAATGCTGCCTGCTCTGAAGGACACATCTGCTCCACCTGACCTGGAGGCCAGAACCTGTTTGCTGGAGCAATTGCAGTCAGCTTAAACAGTAGGAGATCACATAGTCTGATAATAACACTGTAAAAACTACTGTAATTATTACTAGTTTTTCTCCAGCCTAACAATGAGAATTGAACTGATTTCTGTCCTTCAGCATCTGCTATGAGAGGTTTGGTACATTTGACAGCAATAGTCTATTCTTTAGCTGTATTTACCAGTCAAAACATATTGAGAATGACAATATTTAAAACCAATCTTGTAAAATGAACATGATATGTCCAAATCTAAAGTACAAGTATTTTATGGAGTGTTTGCAATCTGAATTCCTGAAATGGAATCTGCTGGCTTCTTTTGCTGCCCCACAAGATGACTCTACTATAAGCATAAGGCTTGGCCAATAAAAAGCAGCAGGGCATATTACTTGTCACTATATATAGGAAAGCCCATGCACAAGCAATTCTGCGGCTGGGGTTTGGCATGCTGAAATAAATCAGGATAATACAAGGTTGTGGTTCCCTCAGTAACTGTATTTCAGTCACAGTACATGTACACAATAAGACATAAAAGTTACCATGGCATACTGTGATACAAAATGTTATGCATGCCCAAGGGCCTTTGAGTTATGGTTTTTGCAGGAGTTAATTTGGTGCTGTTAGTGGAGTGATTCTTTTAAAGATGCAGTCAAGGTAACATTTTACATTTAATTTCCCCATTGCCGTTCTCTTTGGCCTTGTCAGCTGTAAGAAGAAATCAATGGTGCATAAATCTCTGCTCATGTAACTAGGTAGAAACACTGGAAGATGCACAGTAGGAAGGGCACAGACATGACTGTATCTACTTCAAACTTCTTGAGGCTTGACAGTGTGCTGCATTAAGGATTTCTGTTTCCTTTCCAGATCCTTAACCACAACCAGTAGAAAGGAACCAATAGAGACTGATGTCTCAATATAGAGACATATTGTTACAAGTTACTTATTCACTACATCTAGTAATGGTCTTTTGTTGTTTGACCACATCACTGGTTCACCTTCAAAGAGTTTCTCTCCAAAGCTCTTCACTTTCTAGCTAGATATTTTCCATACACAAATACAGAAATTCTCTTCAGGTACTGTTATTCATGATATGGCTTAACAAAGTGTTCCCTCTAGGGGCTTCTGTTGGAAAAAAAATAACTAACAATAAAGCATGAGGGAAGTAATATAACAAGCATTGTAGTCCCACATTTGGGATGCCACAGATTGGTTTCTCACTAAGTGGCAGAACTCTTATTATTCCCTCCCTCCTTCCCACTTGACTGTAACTCCAACAGTAAGCAGAATCAGGAAAATCGAGCATTGTTTGTGAGAATGTGTATCAATAGCTTTGGAAGTCTTTCTTAATTTAGTCCTTCTGATTAGTTATTTTATACACAACAGATGTACCCACAGTAGTGACCCAGACATGAGCACATTTCTCAAAAAAGCAAGTTTCATTAGCAGAGACACAACAGATGTTCTGTGAAATTTAGACGTTGAAAAGCAACCGGAATTTGTTGGTAAAGCTCGCGTTTCCAAGTGATAGAAGAGGATAGCAAAGCTCCTATCTCTATTGTACAATCCTTCATCTGTCACTAACCCTGACGGCTGGTGTTTTACATATTGCATTTCATGTGCTGAGCCAAACAGCAGTGGGTATGAGTTACTCACAGTACTCCCAAATCCAGGCAAGCAATAGCTGAAACTCAGAGATTTCATTAAACTAAAGAGGGAAGCCTGGCTTTTCGTAGACTTCACATGGGAGAAAATATTGTGACCTAGTTAAACAGCTGCAACTATATTTCCACTTGTGATTGTAAAGAAGCATGAGGTTTTGTTTCCAAAAAGGAACAAGTTCACACAGATCTACTGGGAGCTGGAAGCGCTTGATGTCTTTGGAAAATAGGTCATTACTATGTTTGTGCCTAATTTGAGGTAGTTAAATCTCTAGCACTGCCCTGATTGCCACAGAAAATAGTGTGCAGCAGAGAGGTGAGATTTTTGAGAATACAGACTAGGTATCCAGCCTTATTGTGCTTTCCACAGAATACTGATAAAGAGAAAGACTGATCTGCCTTTTATTCTGCTGTGTATCTATTTATGCATTCCTCTTACAGAAGCACCTAAGAATTTCTGCATCCATATTTGAAGAGATAATCTTTGCTGTGTTTCTGCTCTGGACACTATCACAGCCACAGAGAAGGGGGACATTTGTTTTTGTAATGACAATTTTATTACTTCTTTGCTCTCCTCTGTGCCTCTCCTAGGAAATCATACCCTTGTTATATGAGGTGGCAGGCCGCAAGTGATGTAGCACTTTCTCCATGAGTTCACCCTCACCTCTCCTTCTCAGAAGAACCATTCGTCTGCAACCACATCCCTCCTCTGTCAGCCCCTGCCTGCTCAGCTTCAGGGATTCCTATTACACAGCAAAACCAAGGCAGTGATTTACAAGAGGGACAGAAAGTCCAGAAAGAGCTATCCATGCAGTGGTACAGCATTTCTGAACCAGAGCCTCCAGCTGAACAGGGGAGAAGGGCAAGGAAGATTGCAAATCTTTAACCATCTGTCCATAGCCACCTGAGTGTGAGATGAGGACATGCCCCCTCCTTAACTACCCACTTGCTGAATGTCTGCACTGGAGCCAGAGAACAAGGCAGCCTTCTGGCAGCTCTGATGGCCTTTCATCCATCCCAGGTCAGCAGGAATTCCAGCAATGTGCTGGCTCGGTCACTTCAAACAGCTCCATCCCACCTTACAGAAGTACATCGAACATTATGACAAAGTAAGTGATACTTTCAAGATAGCAGAGGTACTTTCCCTGTCATGGGGAAAGCAAGATCACAGTGTGAAGAAGCTGCTCCCCTGCCCACTGTGCTCAGTGGAAGCCCAGGTGAGGCATTCAGTCTGTGGGGTTAAGAGGCTGTGAATTATCTGCATCCAGACAGATGAGCTCTGCAATCCAGCCTCACTAATACCTTCAACAGCAGGTGTGTGAACACAATCAGAGTTTGTGCACCTGGTTTGCTCATGAGCAATGATGGAAGAGAGGCTGGGAGGCAGCAGATCGAAGAGTTCACCTTTGCCATCAATGTCTAATGCTGCACTGGCTGCCTGTGTTTGCTTTAAACTCATGTAGCTGCTATACTGACTGGTAGAACTCTGTATATTTGCATTATTTTGGATTGGAAAATTGTTTAGGAACAAATAAGTCTAATGCCCTGTGGGTTTTCATACAGTGGTGTTTTTCCATAGTAAATTATATTTTGCTCAGTAGAATCTAAGCCAAGAAAAAAATGGTTAGCACCAACTTCATTTATCACTGAATATGTGGCCAGAAGCTAAAAGTAGCCAACCAACACAAGTTAAAAAATACTGTAAAATGCAAAATTGCCTATTTCATGCAGGTTACTTGATGGGAAATGTTCCCTCTGGATCCCTGGAGACATGTAAAACTAGCATGATGAGCATGAGGCAGTGCCAAGTGAAGGATGAGGACCCACAGGAGAGACCCAAAACCTGAGCAAAAAGACAATTTGCATGTAGTTTCTCCAAGACATCAGGGCACAACCACATAAAACAGGAAGATGCTTGCTAGGAAATCCTGGCACAATGTCAAATGCTCCCTGAGTGTGACACTTTTTTTACTAGCCTATCCATCCATCCATCCATCCATCCATCCATCCATCCATCCATCCATCCATCCATCCATCCATCATTCTGTCTCCAGACACGTAGTAAAATTTCTATTTTGAAGCTGATTTCAGAGGACCAAAGCAAATATTCATCCTGGAATTCAGAAGCATTTTGGAAAGGTATGTCAAAATGGGACTGGAAACGTTGTGGGTATCTCCATACAGTGGCCAGTCACTTCTCCAGAGCCTGCAGCAGGCAGGGTGCTGGCAGTCCTGAAGTGAGTTAGGTGAGAGACAGTTGAGTGATCTCTGCTTCACAGTGTGGTTGATAGAGCTGTGGGTATAAACCTTCAAGTCAGAGACACAGTTTCTGTCAGCCTTTCAACACATAAGAGGAAAAAGGTTCAAGGATATAGGAGATAAAAACAGTGAAAGTAACATAATATTCAAGAGCTCACTGCAGCTAGAAGAAAACAGAGAGAGCTGTTTGCTGTCATCCCTCATTAAAATGCAAAGCAATGTCTTTGTGGACTTTGTAAACATGACTATTCCTTCTTTTCTCCTTGTGATCTTCAAACAGATATAAAACTCAGGTATATCAGCTTCCAGAGGGGATACAACCAATACAAAGAATTTTTTCCAAGAAACATAAAAAAATATATCTTCAGCATATGTCTTTATGTAATGGAAGCTGGGATGCAAAAAGGGGGGAAATTTAGCTCAAGCATATCCTGCCCATTTTGGAGAATACCATGGCTTAAAAATTGCCTGAGTACTGTGCAAAAGAGCACTAAAAGGATTCCACATCATATTTATTCACCAGCAAACACGCAGCAGCTAAGTCTTTAGGGACTTTTCCTGCTGTTTTAATCTTTCCTGAAAAGCTTGTTATTCTTCAGTTAAGAAATATTCCAGCAGAAGATGTTCCTCCAGGTACACTGCTCACTCTTATCACTCTGCCTTCTGCAGAGTTTGCAATGGGTGATGAGCACCCCTGTCACTGCAGCTTTAGTACAGCACCCCTTTTGATCTGCTTATCTAATGATCTAAAAGGGTCTTCATTTCCTTTAGTCCCACACCTTTTCTCACCTTCTGCTCTGGGTGCTGCTCTGCTGTGCTTTGATTGGTATTTTCCTCCCGGTTTGCAGCAGTTTTAATGAGAATGTCCTTTGTAAACTCTGAGAGCCATGGACACTCCCATTGCTCCTAGAAAGACAGCTGAAAGATTGAGCCAGCTTTGGAAAATGTAGTGTCACCTTCTACTTTCAGCATCAGTGACACCATTTAGGAACAGAGCATGACTTGTATCCAACCAAGTGGAAGTGGGATGGAGCAAAAATGAGAAATTAATGTAACACATATGGTTTTATTTTCCCTCTAAATCATGTTCAATTTAGGTTGTAATGATTTATTCTAAAAGCACATTTAACTCCAATTTAGTTCTATATAACAGAACAGATGGGGGAAATCCACAAAACTGTACTATTCTGTATAAATAAGAATGATTGCATTCATATCCTGACTTTTTTTCCTTTTTCTCCTCTCCATCCATCTTTAGGTATTTCATTTTTATACTCAAAATAAAATAAATTCACAAATAATTTATGGTTTGAATTTATGTGGTGTTATTTGAGGAACAGGGGTGAGTTTTCAAATTAGCAGGTATCCATTGCTGTGCAAGGGCAACTTTTCTGCTGTCCCCTCTTCCTCCTCTTGTCCTGTATTTGTACAGGAATACCATTGTTGGTATAGGGCCTACATTGTTTCGAGTTCTGCTTGCAAAGAACGCACCGATCGCTGGAGAGAGGGATTACGTGTATTCCCACAGCTGTGCTGGCACAAGTGGAGATGCTGGTGCATCAACATTGGAGCTACCAAAACAAAGGCAAACAAGGCTGTATTGTTTCAAATCCATTATGGAAAACAAGAGAGAATGTTTTTCTTTTCCACTCGTGAAGCAGGAGAAAAGCAATATGACCAGAGTTTTTTAATATCCAGTAGGAGAAATCAGCATCTTAAAGAATTACTAGGAAAAGAAAAATCTCCCCTTGAAAAATGCACTACTGCAAATACCCTAAGGGTTCCTGTTGCTTTTATTCCTGTTTGCCAGGCTTGCTTCCCAGGCCCACAGCCTCCAGCCAAAGCAGGGGCTGACAGCAATTGCCTTTGCCACACTGGTCAGAGCTGAGGATGGATTGCCAGCCCAGCACAAGAACTGCTCTCAGCCAGCAGCCCACTCTGGCCATTTCCACCAAAGAATTTTACAGCCCTGGAAATTATTCTGGACTGGCAAATGACATTATTTTTATGGGCCATTGCCTCATTGCAGCACTTTGCTCCATCCACTTTAGCATAATATGTCCTTTTATGCACTATTTTAGCACCCTGTTATCTCAGCTCCATACAGAAGCATCCTGCCATAACTCTGTCTCCTACCATGTGGGCAGTATGACTTGAGAGCACTGTGCATTAGCCTCAGCACTGCTCACCAGGGATCAGGAGGCCAAAGACCATCATTGCCCAGGGCAGGGGCTGTTCATGGACCTCTGCAAGGGTTTTGCCTCCTCCTTGTACATTTATACCCCTGCCCTGTAAATATCAGCACTACATTTTTGGTTAAATCCTTTTACCACCTCTGGTTCCCCCAGATTCTCCTTCCATGCAGGGCAAAATGAAACCTTATTCTGGGAGCCTTCAGCTGGACTGGAAATGCTCACAATAGAAATGTGAGAGGGAAGATTGCTGGACTTGGTACAGCTGGCAGTGCTGCTGTCACCTGTAGGGCTCAGGGGGATGAACAGGAGCTTACTCTTCCTGTCAGGAGGGGAGATCTGAAACCCAAATGAACCTTTCTTAATTTGCCTCTCTTCTTTATAAAGACCTAAGTTCTTGAGAGCATGAACAATAACATATAGCTGAAAACTGCCTAGCTCAGCACCAACATCCCCTTCTGGAGCAACAGCAGACAAAGAAAACATTTTATATATATATATATATATATATGATATATAAATATATATAAATATATATATATATAAATATATATATATATATATATATATATATGATATATAACTAGCCCAGTCATTGAATTTAAAAATTCAATTCAGATATCTTTAGACCTATTTGAAGTTTGTCACTGAGAACATCAGGAACTCAGAGAAGACAATAGCTTTCTAGAGGTCTATCTTTCAGAAGGTGCAAAAATTCAAATTCAAATTCAAATTCAAATTCAAATTCAAATTCATTAGAACTAAAACTAAAATTAAACATCTCTCTGACACTCTCACTCTTGCTCTGGCCATAGGTCAAACACTGTAAGACAGGAACCCCCCTTGGTGGCTGTTCATTAGCCACGTTTCCAGAGCTATACCAGCCCAGATGCATAGATACAGTTGGTAACTCTTTCCACAAGTCCATAAGCAAATTAGAAGCCCAAAAGTCCTATTTTAGGAGACCAGGAGTTCTTTTTCCAGAAGTTCATTTATTAATCCCAAATAATCAACATTTCAGAAGTGTAAAGGTGAAAGACAATGTTGGATGTTTTTTTTAATTAGAAAGATTAATACCATTGAAACCAATAAAAATTCAACTGGATTTATTGATATTCTAGCCATGGATCTGAGCTCAGGAGGTGAGAGCTCACTTCTAATTAATTAATTAATTGATCACTTGTTATAATGAGCCTTCTAATTATTCAGAGGTCTTTCTGCATTTTTTTACTTGGTGTTTTCAGACCTGGCCCTGCTGGCTTTTACCTCCATCTGCTTCCTCAGCATGACTTGATCTCAATTCCAATCTACTTTGTTATCTCTGTTACCTCTTTGTCTTTGCCTTTCACTGTTCTCATAATTATCCATCTTCCCTTCTTTCCCCACACTAATTTCCCAAACAGCAAGACCTGACCTGTTTTTGGGCTGCCTCTGTTGCTGCCGGGCCATCTTGAGGCACATCTTGCTGCCAGCTTCACAGGTGACCACAAGAGGATGGTTTCTATGCAGACAAAAATGTCACCTTAGTTCATAAGTTTCAGGTTTCAGACAATTACAGGAGTTAGTAACTATATCCTGGGCTCAAACAGGACTTAATAAATGATCTGACAGGAAAAAAAAACCAAAAACCCAAGGTGGGCATTTTAACTAGTGGCTCTTTTGAGAAAAGCAGTTAGATTCTAGCATGGCAGATTCTGCTGTGCACCATGGTGGCACTGACATCCCTAGGACAAGTCACTGAGAAACAAATGCCACAGAGCACTTCATTCTGCCATAAAACTGCTCAAAGTTTAGTTTTTCCTATACATTAAAAAAATATTTTTTAAAAAATTCATATTAATTCATTTAATTCATATTAATTTAATTTCATATACATTAAGAATTTTTTTTTGTACAACTGCGCAAGGCACATATCTTCTATAAAAGAAAGGCCAGTAAAGTAGAAGTAATAATGAGTTTTGTTGTTGACTTCCACTAGTGTTTTTCCTCTTGGATTTCTGGCCTGTAAGATGTGCTCCTGGAAAAAGTAATGTGTGCAAACAATGAAGAAAGTGCAGGGATTAATTCAGTATTCAAAGTCTTCTATTTGTGAAGTTTTTTATATGGAATTCAAAATATTACATGCACTTTTTAGTTGAAAAACTTAAAATAAAAAAGAACTCTGTATGTATCAATCTTGAGTACCAAGGGAATTGTCCTGTGTTTTTCTGTCCCTTGTGTATTCCATTTCCACCATTCAGATTTGTTCACAAACTTCCTTAGCCATCAGAAATGAAAACTGTTAGGAATTCAAAACTCTCTTTCCTGTCAAACATCTGCATAGAGCTTTGTTCAGCTTCAAAGCTAAAGCCAACTGTGTTTAATATCTGAATTTGCCTCTGAACCAGCAGCAATAGCAACTGACAGTAATAAAACTCTACAGGAAATAAACTTGGAGTAGAGCATATGTGAGCCAGGTCTTGGGTAGATCTATCTTAAAAGCCAGGATAAAAGGCAAAGCCAAGAGGACTTTGCATCAGCAGGTTAAAGCGTGGTTGCCAATTGCTTGCTGGAATTAAAGGATCTTAGAGTGCTGCTCTATTCATCCTCCTCACACAGTCACACAGAGACTGCTAGGCTTTAAGTCAGCCAAGGGTCTTATATTCCTAGCTATTTTGGTGCATTCTGAAATTGTCTCTATTCTTAATACTCTGTAGTCATTAAATTACAACCAGCTGTGTCCTGTCACTGACTTTTTTTTGCAGACTGTTTTTAAAATGTAGTTCTTGCAGTTCATAGATGTTTGGCTATCTGAGAGCTGAATAATAAAACAGCATATAACAAAGCAGAGGGCAACACACGATCTTGTCCTGTAGTATTTTGCAGTTGATATGAAATGCAATCAAAACATTGAAGGGTCTGGACACTGAGGAAAACTGATCATGAAAGAAGTTGAAGGCATGAAGGAAGTTAAAGCACAAACTGGCTTTGCTTAAGTGAACAGGAGTGATATTTTGACATGCCATTTAACATTTCCCATATGGCTTCAACTAGAGTTTATTTGAAACCTTTCAAAACTTTTTCCTTGTGTGAAATGACCCTTTACAACAAAGGAGAAATAAAAAATAAAAACCCACCATAAACCATTTGGCCATTAAAGCCATTTTAATTAAACAATTGAACTGGCCTGTGTGTCTCCCAGGTGGGAAAGTCTGGGATGCTACTTTTAAACAGCAGCTGCTGGCAGAGATGTGTTTGCTGCAAGGAAGAGGTGAGATTAACCCCCCTGCTCAGACCTATCCCTGGGCTTCAGGGGAGATCACTCAGTTCTGACCACATGAATCTCCTTTCTGGTATGTGGTACACGACCACATGAAGATAAAGATTTTTAAAAATAACATCTGATGCTGAGGCTGTCAAAGTATTTGTGCACAGAGCTCGGGCTGCTATGCAGGAGCATGATTTTCTAGCAGTCGGGAGCTCTGTGCTTTTTGAAGGTATGGGTCAGAAAGGGTATGGCATGCTCAACAATCAAAACCAAACAGCTGCCTTTGAAAGCCAGGAGCCTGAATATGTGAAAATCCTAAAGTCTGACTATTTCCTTTATTCTTCTAGACCAAGTTTGTACCCAAAGTTCAGGATGCAGAATAGTGTTATTTGCTGTGTGTCACCATATGGCTCCCTGAGCACTGGAAACTGGTGGGAGCTGTGTACAGCACAGATATTGACTGGCACCTATCAGAAATCACTGAGAGTAGGACAAAAAAATAAAAATAAAAAAGGAGGGTGGGAAATAAAACAAAATAAAAACAGCAGAAATTGGGATACTTCTGCAAATAAGTGACCAAAGAAACAAGAATTTCGTACAAAGTGATATTTGCAATGAGTAAACAAATAGGTTGCTCTTCTTCCCAAGTGACCTTCATCTGCCTTGCGGCTAATTGCAGCCTTAATTAGCCCTTGAAAAGCACCCAGATTTGCTGAAGAGAGGTGTTCCCAAAGGGCAGGGGAATGTGAAGAAAGGTCTTTTGCTGTAGGCTTGCCATGATCCAACAGTGCTGTTCAAGGACACTGTGGGCTGGCATTTCAAAGGTCTTTCCTTTCCATTGCTGTGTGCTTGAAGTCAGGGGTTTCTATTCAAGGAACAAAGGCAGAGCTAAATCCACCACAGACAAAAACCCAAGGGGAGGAGGAGTGGTTTCTACCATCTTGCAAAGAAAATTGATTTTTTTTTTGAAGGCTAGGGTGCAAAAGGCTTGGAGGGCTGCTGCTATTTTGCCATAGAAATACTGCACCTATGCGGCTTTTGGTAGGCATTAATGTTTGCCTTGATGCCTGTGTCAGAGGCAGGTTGACATGCTCAGGGTTCTTTCACAGTGGTCATTTCTGCAGCACTTTTTGGGGTCCAACTTGATTCAATTGCCCAGCAATGTTAAATAGCACCTGACAAACAATGCTTTAGTTTCCTGCTTTTGTTTTTGTTTTTGTTTGGTTTTTTTCCTGTTTTTTTTCTTTTTCTTTTTTTTTTTTTAAGTTATTCCATGCCAAAATAAAAATGTATAGCCCACTGAAGAGCATGGAATGTTCTGAATCCCAGTGGGGTAGCGAGCAGAACAGATATTTTCTTCTTTTACAAATTGTCTAATTTTCAAGCAACTGTTGCTGCCAAGCAGTTCAGCAAATAGACTGAGGCAGTTTGGGTTGGAAAAAAAAGAAAGACAGTGACTAAGATCCCCTACATTCCTTGTTTTCAGCAAAAAAACCCAAAGAGTACGCTTCTTCAGAAAACAGAAGCTGAGGGAGGACCATCAGTGGTTTTGTGTTTTTTTGTTTGGTTTTATTTAAAGATTTTTAAATGTGGATGGGACACGATATAGCCCATCTTACAAACACTTTTAGCAGTGAAAAATCACAAGATCCTCAAACAAGATGAATTGTAAGGGAAAAAGAAAATACATGCATACACTTCTAACCATGAAACATCAGTTCACCCAGGTTCTAATGAGTGGGTGAAACAGGAGCTGTGAAACAACTGTATTGTGTGATAAATCAACTTGGCCATGGCCGAGTCCTTTCCAGTGTCAGAGGCTTCCCTAATGTTGATATTCACTCAGTTTTTTGATTTGGTGAGTCATGACTTGGCGTGTTTCCTTCTCACTCCTCCACAGGCGCAGCAGCAGCAGAAGCATGTCCCTGGCTGGCCAAGCTCGGGGTGGGCTCAGTGCCAGTGGCAAGCGTGGCTCCCTGGCCAGGCTGTGGTCAGAGGACTTCTTCCAGGGGAAATTCTTTCAGCAGCTGGGGCTCAACTGACTGGGCCCAAAGGGCTGATGTCTCTCTCCCTTCTTTGCAGGCATAGCCCAAACTCCCTTGCTTAGAGTGGGGTACTGATGCCACTGAACCAGTGTCAGACTGGTTACAGGGTACCCCATAATGGGATTTCAGTGAGCTTTGTTCTGAATTACTTCATTGCTGGAGCTGCTGCCACCTCCCTTGAAATATTATTAGCCCATTGCAGGACATGATTCTGAACAGCATCCTCTCTAACAGGGATGGAAGTGCTTCCCTCTGCACTAGTATATGCAGAGTTGTGGAGGTTCTGGACTGCTTTTGTAATTTTTTTTGCTTTTATGAATGGCTTTCAGGACTAATTTTATACATTGCATTGACTCATGTTTGGATGCTAAGGAATGGGTTTCTGCTTGGGAACAGGGGAATAAGAAAACAAGTGTCTGAAACCCCATCAACCTCTGAGAGCATGTTATTGGCAGCCCCAGTCCAATCATCATGTGGATGTCAAGCTAATTTGCTAGGCATGGATCCATGGCATCCTGGCAGTGTTCCAGGGTTATGGTACTCTGTGAGGGTTATAGTTTTGCACTTTATGCTTGACTCCTGATATTTATGCTTTCCTTATCCCTCTTAACTCAGTAAAGTTGCAGTGGCATGGAGTAATGCTTGAAAGAGTAGCAGGAGACAAGGTGCTAGTGCCAGAGCTTTACAGTCAAGAATTTTGACACAGAGGGGTGTCCAGTTGCAGGACCCCCACCCCCAACTCATATAAGGCTGCTCTTGCTTGAATATAGGAGTAGTGATAGGCAAAAATACTTGGCATCCTTCCCCCACACCCACTGATACCCCAAGTCTGCTCCTGCCCTTCCTGATCCCACAGCAGGAGGAGATGGGCTTTGGTGGTGGGGGATGGTGCAGCTGGGAATTTGGTGCACTGTGCAGAGCTGTGTGTAGAATGGAGGAAAGGGGCACAAGTATCTAAGATACCTTTGCATTACTGGGTGATTTTGTGCTTTGTATTCGGTTCCAGCTGACTGAAACTTGTTGACTTTGAGAAAGCTGTGTCTATCAGCCATGGCCGCTTCTGATGATACTGCTTACCTGTTGGCACAGTTCTTGTGAGCAGCTGGGCTCCTTTGGACCCCAGGACAGACAACAAGAAGCAGTAGGTACTGAAAGCAAAGATAGGCCTCCATCATTTGAAGGCTTTTCAGCTGCAATGGCTTTCTCAGGATTTTTAAAGGAATGACACCTAAAAATGAGATTTTATGCAATGTCTAAGTCAGTAAGAGTAACATCAAAAGAAGTAAAAATATTTCTTCTGGGGATGCTTCTTATAAATACAGAATAATCAGATGATGGAGGCAAGATAGAGCCCATGGGTGAATGGGTCTGAGCCATTGATGGCAGTTCCTGTGTCCCTACAAGACAGAATAATGTAACTGAGAGCCAGAGGAAGCTGAGCAGTGGGGACAGACAGCAAAGACCTCTGGAATTTATTACTGCTTAGTTTACTGCAAAAAAATTGCAATCTTGCACAAATGCAAATAGGAGGCAGGCAGCTCAGCATAAGCTGTGGAAAGAATGGAAGGCAGGCAGGGTATTAAACATAAGATGAGAAATGTTGATAATTTATTATTATGGCTTTAAGAGAAATATACAACTTTTATGATGTGATTTTAATTACGAAGTCAGGAGAGAAAAGTAATTCTAAAAATATTGCTCAGAGATTTGTACTAGAAATCACTGAAATGCAGCCACAAAACCAGTGTGGGGCTGCTAAGGATGTTTGTGTTGGTATCAATAAAATATTTGGAGAGAACAAGCAAACCTAAAAGTGCTGGCCCACCCTCATTACCCTTTGGGATCAGACACTTGGTCACCTGAGGATGATCCCCATTGCCCTGTGCAGTGGTTATGTACACCAGGTGAAATGAGATGTGATATCCACTATGGTGTGGAAAGCGCAGGTCATCTCACTGAACACTTGGCAGGATTTACTCACAGCCTGCCTGCATTTCCTGGTGCAGGGAAAAAGCTGAAGCCCTGTATGCTCTGCCTATATCCCAAAAACTGAGAATCTAAAGCAGCCATAGGAATTTCTGAGACATCACTTTCTAGCTAGGTTCTTCCTTTGGTGTGGTCCCTGCATTGCTCAGCTTCCTCCACTGGGTCCTCCATGTCAGGAGCAGTCCAAAGGAGCGTTAAATCTCCTTTGCAGTTCAGGTGTTAAGGCTCTAGGTCCCCCAAGGAGAAATTCTGTGTTCTGCTGATATCCCCCACATATCCCCCAGCACAGCTTTGATGCACTCACTGAGTCTCTGAAATCTGTCTCATTATGTGGCATGGATATCCACCACCAGAGAGTTTCTCAGAGGACGGAGAAGTAAATGACTTTTCTGACAGTTTCACAGGCTGACAGCCTCCACAACCTGTGAAAAGCCAGAGACATCTGCAGAATAGTATTTTTGTTACACCTTTCTTTTCAGCCTTCCCATCTGTGGTGCCTTTACTGGGCAGAAGATCTGAGCATCTTGGACAAGAGCCTACTTGATCATTCCTTTGTGCATCCTCCTCATACGCCAGGCAGGAAGGGCTGCTCACTTTTCTCCAAGGAACACTTCAGGACATCATACAGACTCAGTTTGTTTCTCCTCAGGGTATTCTGACCTTTTAAAGAAAAGGAATTCAGAATGCAGCTGGATTGTAAGAATTACTCTGATTCTCTTCACCACTTCTGTTTGCCTGTTTTCAGATAAACAATAATTTAGGATAATAGTGAACATAGACATGTGTGATTGGTTCCAAAGCATGAATGCCCAAGTGGTGTGCTGTTAACACGGGGACCACAGGCACATAGTAGATGAATAGCAGTAAGAGCTACTAACAGCTGAAATGTGATCCTAGATGCATTCTCCTACTAACAGGAAAATTATAAGGTCTGTCTTGATTCAGGATCAAAAAAGAAGGATTTGCTGTTGTATTTTAGCCATGAGCAAGGGCAAATTTTTCTCATGGTGATTTCAACATGCAGAGCTTTCCTGGAGGAATATATCCTGTTCTTCAAGGGCTGTTTTGCTCTGGAGAAGATTACAAACTCGGCAGAAGGTGGTCTTCTGTTTGTTTCCAGTGTTTCATTGAAGATAATAGTAACTTTTCAGGAGAAGACCAAATCCTACTGATGATTTTCCCCTCACTAAAAAGCCATGCCAACTCATAGGTTGCTTTTGGACAGGCTTTTCCAGCTGCGTTTGGGTCTTGTTTGAGACCTGGAGTTCCAGTCTCCCTTTCAGCTGCAGTACAATGTTGAGCAAGCAAAGGAGTTGTCTTGAGGGACTGCTGCCTGCCAGACTGAGCCCTCAGGGAGTGAAGGATATCCTTTCAGCGCAGCTTCTGAGGAGCAGAGTCCAACAGAGCGGCCTGTCTCAAACATTTGTGGTAAGATAAAACCACGGGCTGAGCTCCCCTTTCCTGAGGGCTGTGTGCTCTATAGGTATCAGTAGGGTGAGCGCTCGTGCCGACAGCCTGCCACTCAAACTGCAAACACACGCACTCCAGGGTCACCAAGTCACTTATAGGAAGTGAACCAGAATAAACAGTCTCTTTAACAGGCTTTATCTTCTAGCAGAACACTCCCGCTTTGCTCTCCAAGGGAAGTTGCTTGTGGTGGGGAGCCTGGGGATTTATCTGGCTGTGGTTCAGCTGACTTACACGCTTGGTCTCCTCTCCCACATCTGCTTCCTCTTCCACCTCACGCTTGGCACCTTCTCCTTCTGGCAGGCGAGCACAGGGGTTCTGAGAGAGCCAGTTCCCTGCTCTCTGGATTCAG
The DNA here is from genome assembly GCF_030490865.1 of Poecile atricapillus. Lineage (NCBI taxonomy): Eukaryota > Metazoa > Chordata > Aves > Passeriformes > Paridae > Poecile > Poecile atricapillus. The sequence goes on along the minus strand of NC_081250.1, from coordinate 47,952,162 downwards.
GTAAACACTGTACTGCTGATGTTATCCTAGGCTTTTTTTCCCCAGCATTTTCCTCCTGGGCAATTAACTTGTTAAGGTGGCTTGCACTTCCATGAGGTACTGGAAAACCCCTGCCAGGATTGTTGTATGCAGCACATCCCAGATTTTAACTGGGGTTTTTTTTCTTTGCAAAAACTAGGCGTGCTGTGGTCCTGGGGTTTGCAGAGGGGAGGGGGCTGTTACATTTGCCCCTGCCCCATGGGTGACAACAGTGTAGTGCTGCTCAGGCCAACACTGAGAGCACAATGACTTGTCTCGTGCAGGGCCATCTGACAGGAAAGGAAACAGGCCGTTTTCTTACTTCCCACTCACTAAAACAAAGGATTGTTCACAAGGTCTCACGCTGTTTCCCAAACTCTGTTTCTCCATGGACAACTGCCACAGTGCAGCATGTACCGATAGCATCAAAGTTTTCCTTGGAAACCCTCCAAAGGATTCAGCTCAGTGGACCACACAATTATTCACACACTGTTTGGGAATGATCTGCCTGAATCAACTAGACTGTTTTTGCTTTTTTCCACTCTGTGACACTAACCTAACACATCTCTCCACTACCAGAATGCAGTTAGCATTTTTCATCTCTTTAGCAGCCAAATTTTATTCTTTGGGCTTTGTCTGTGCATTGAATGGCCAAGACAGGTGGTGTTCAGCCTGGAGAAGAGAAGGCTCTAGGGGGAGCTTAGAGCAGCCTTCCAATACCTGAATGGGGCCTACAATAGAGCTGGAGAGGGACTTTCTCTGAAGGCATGTAGTGAGAGAACAGTGGCGGGGTGGGGGGATGACTTTAAACTGATAGTAGGTTTAGACTGGATGTTAGAAATTCATTACTGTGAGAGTGCTGACACACTGGAACAGGTTGCCAGACAAAGTTGTGGTTGACTCATCCCTGACAATGTTCCAGACCAAGCTGGATGATGCTTTGAGCAACCTGGTCTAGTGGAAAATCACGTTTCCATGCTGGGGCTGTTGGAAATAGATGCTCTCTGAGGTCCCTTCCAATCCAAACCAGTCTATGATCTTATGATTACTAAGCATACCTGCACCCACCCACACACCTGCACCCCCTGTAATAACACAAGCCTCCTCCTCCAGGATTAACCTCACTTAGTCTCATTTTCAAAATATACTTAACAGTTACATGTGCCTGAGCAAGAAGAGAACATTTAGAGAGATGAAAGTCCAAGCACTTCAAGACTTGATGCAGGTCTGATCATCTAAACACAGAAAGATGGGACAGAAAAATTCAGTGGCTAAACACAGTACCCTGAAAATAGACTTTGAGACATCCTTGTTTCAAGTGGCAACAAACCTCTCTATGGTGCTTCCTAACACTGAACTTTAGACTCATGAAAAGCTGGGAGAAAAATTGCATGAATGTGGGATGGCTTGCTGGGTAAGCACCTTATTGTGCTTTTCTGCAGAGATTATTATTTGAAACCTCCCTGAAGAACTAATCTTGATGTTGTGGGGCCCATAATGGGGATTCAACCTTTACAGTATCCTGTTGAGGAGCATTTTTTTGGCTCTATCCCTAACATATTGGTCTGTGATTTCACCCCTTTCTGCATGTAATTCACAGGGCAGCATCTGCTGAATAACAAGCAGGAATTCTGCTTTCCTGGCTGGCCTCAGGCTGTAATGTAGGAGGCTTCATTGTCCAGTATACTGACAACCTGCTCTTTCACATGCTCCTGCTGTAACACAAATGTCTGCACATTTTCTATTGCAGCATGATTTTATCTTGATGGGTGTGCTATTGGGATAATGCATTTGTCTTGCAATATCTTTATTTGACACTTTGGATATTTACTTTTGCTGGTAAGCATGAGGTCAGAAAAATTGTTTGGATGTCTCCTATTTGGCTAAGAGGTTGCAAAGCTTCAGACTGGGTCATTTGCTTGCTCACAGTCAAGTGCTAAGCAGCAGTGGCTGCTGGAGGGGACAGTCACTGGGGACAGTATAGCACTGTGTAGTCATGCTGGGACATGCCACTCTGATAAGTCTGGAGGGCAGTTCCACAGGGCTTTTCCTTAGGAAATGGCTGAAATACTATTTATGTACATGGAAAGGAAAAAGAGCCTGAAAGTGGCGCTCCTTCCAAAGTTCTGAGATTTTTCTTACCAAGCTTTACTCCATCTTGGTTTGCACTCCATTAAAAATGACTCTATTTCCATTATGTTTAAGACCTCATGGCTAAATATGCTAAAACAAGTCTGATTGCAGTTCAAATCACAGCAGGAGTGGCTCAGAGAAGCTGTTTGTTGGGAAAGGGTTATCCTGTTATGGACAACATGTGTAATAAAGATGTCTCTTCAAGGAGTACCTGTAGCAGAAGGAAATCAAAAGCAGCACCTTGTGGGCCTTTGGTACAGTCCTGGATTGGACCTTATAGAAGAATATCTTTACATTCATACAGCCTGAATACATTGCAATTTAAGTGTGCCCCAGAATGCAGCTATCATTGTTTGTGTTTCTAAAAGTATTTGTTTGCAAAATGAAGCATGAGCGTCAGACTCGAGCTGTGGGAGCTGCCATGTACTCTCTGCCACTGCCTTATTTTGTGGCCTTGGGCAAGTTCTGTAATTACACTGGGACCTTGTTTCCCAGCCCTGAAACTCATACAATAAACATCCCCCCGCTCACACTAGTTTTCTGTTACACTTAAGGCCAGCCACTAACTCTGCCTGTCTCCTTTGTGCCTTCAGCATTAATTTTGGTGAAGTTGTTCATTGTGATAAGGGTTCCTCTGGATAAGGGGAGCAGTCAGGTCTGAAGTGACCGGCCAGCACTTGGAGATGTGTGAGGGAAAGACACTGTGTCATTGCAAACAACTAATTACATTATTATTAAGTTATTGCTGCTTCCCACTGAAAGGATCAGTATTCAGAGCCTGATGCATTCTCACAAGAAATCAATGGGATACAGCATTTGCATTCATTTTTCGGAGCTCTGTAGATCCTCAGCCAAGACAGTGAATGACTTAAAATTGTATTTAAAACACAGTTTACTGATTATACAGGAATATATGTGAAGCACAGCTTGAGATTTTTGGAAAATTTATATATTTTTTTTAATCTGTTATTTTTTCTCAAATTAAGCAATATAAGCTTATAAGTGTGAGGTAATTTTTGAATAGCTTAAATATTGTGCACTTTACTTCTCTGCGAACTGAGCAGTGGCCTCTTTAGGATGCAATGACATTTTTCCCAATTATATTCTCAATCGTACTCTCCTTTTCCTCTTTCCTTTGACTCCTGTGGAAATAAGCTGCTCTAGACAACACCAGAGTCTGCACATATTTTGTCATTTCTGTATTAACACACAGGAACACAGATTAACAGTTTGGTTATTCCTCAAAGATTATCTCAGTATTGAATAATTGTTACTATTTCAGCTGCCCTGCAAAAGGAACACCAAGTTCTCAAATAAACAGGAGAGCTGCTGAATTTTAGTCTAGCACTGGTACATGCCACTATGTATTTCTTTCCCTTTCTACTTCAGCTGCATAATTCCCTCTAAGTATGTTCCATAACCCAGTGACTGCCACAGTATGCTGCTGAGCTAAGGGAGCAGTGCTCCAGAAATGACAAACTCCAGGACTGTAGAAAATTATTGCTAAACTAAGGTTACCAAGAGCTAGAATTTTGGAGGTATAGGACCAGTAGGAGGTATAACAAGGGAGTTACTCACAGTGGTAAAGCACTGCTCCTTCCCCCAAAGCATTCTGTAGGTTTGCCATTTTATTCTAAAGCGTCTGTACCAGAGGCTGCAAAGGGGAAGACACTGGGTAAAGGAGTGCTATCTTCTGTTGTAGCATCTTATTTTAAAAAATATCAAAACCAAAAGTATCTCTCTGGTGCTCCAGAGCTATGCTATGCTAATTATTGTAATGTGACCACAAATTGGCAAACAGAACACATTTGGTAAAGTAGCACGGCTGGAGGAAACTGCGCTGATGTGTTGCTGCTTTGCAGTTGACTCTCCCTGGGAAGAAAGTAAACAGAGACAAAATAGACTGCTGTATTTTATTCATATTCCAAGCAGCTGCATTCTTCCAGGGCTAGAGTTTCTCAGATCCTCATGAACCATCCTGGAGATCATAACTGGCATAATATGAGATTTGGACAAGCTGATGTAGAAATTTATAATACTTCTTTAGTTGGGATACAGGCAATTATTGTTTTTTGTGGACTGTTATTGCTTGCATATAAGGGAAACCCTGAAAACACTGCAGAGCAAAAGGTACAGATGATCTTTAAGACAGAACAGTGGATTAGTCTCCCCTAGCTTCTCAGCTATGTGTGATATGAAACCTGCTATTTTTCCATGCATTTTTGCTTAGAGAAGATATCACACTAATCCTTCAGGATCAAATAAGCAATAGAGAATTTCAGACAATTTCCTCAAGACAAACCTGAAAATAGATGTTAAGAAGGTGCATTTCTTTCTGTTTCACTCCCTAAGATGATGGATGAGTAATGCCAGTTTGTGTTTTGGTAGTGCATATGTCTGTGTTTGTTCATTTAAAGAAAACAAGACTTAAATTTTAATGCAAAATAAGTTAAAAGGCAAAGAGTGGAAAAGCAGATAGCCCTCTGTTTTGGTGCCCAGAGCAAACCTTGAACTCATGTTGAGGGAAACCTCCTGGTCAGCAGCCAGGAACTTATTATTCTAACAGGTTTATTATCATGTTTGTTCTACAGTGAAAGATGGTATGAAAACATGAGTCACCCAGGGACATTGTGCTTTGCTGGAACAAAGCAAGAACATTCTCAAGAGGGCTTCTAGTTTTGCAATCCAGCACTCTGCACTTATCCAAGCATTAACAAAGGAAAAAAATCCAGTACTCATAAATTTGTCACAGCTCATATGAGATGTGCAGTGACACCAGACCAAAATCTGCTCCTGTGTGAAAATGAGACACCTGGAAAAATACCCCTCTCTCCCAGTGGAGCAACTCTGGGTTTACATGAGAGCAAATCAGCACCAAATTCAGCCTTTTGTGTTTGTGTTGAGTTCTATCTTCTTCTTGTTTTTAAGGAACAAAAGAGAACTACATTAAGTTCTGTCTGAAATTCAGCCCCCAAACTAGTCTATTGCAAAGAAGGCTGCTCCACTCTCAGGACATATGACTGGCACTTTGCTAGAAAATTGCAAGCAACTTTTGAAAATGCAGGCCTCTAAAATAATTTACTGAATTCTTGTTGAGGTTATTAAATGAAAAGGCATTTTCACTGAGATGGAAATCCTGGCCCTGCTGAAGTCAATGACAAGATTTCTACTGGGTTAATGGGAGCCTGGGTTCCTTCATCCATATTTTAACTGCATCACAGTCTCTGTGGGAAACAATGAATCTTCAGGGAAAGTTTATATTTTCCTTAAATTTTGCCTTTTGGCGTGATTCTTGCCCTCTTCAGCTAGCAGAAAATCTGAGCCTAGATCCCACTTGTGGCTTATGCTCTCACCTAAGGAAATAAGAAAGAATAGGGCAGAAATCCCTTCCCACTGCTTAATAAACAGTTTTGATTTCAGAGCCAGGAAAGCCAGTAATTTTAATTGAATGGATATATTTTTTCCGTTATTTCTGATCTTCTGTAAATTAATTACTGTTTTCAGTAGCACCCATCTGTGACAAGCTTGATTAGGAGACTGAGTCAATTATGAGATCACCCCAAATTTACACCAAATGCAACAGGAGTGAGGGAGCAGCTGTCTCAAATGCAAGGTGAAAATATTTTGAAGCTACTTTAATTCCCCAGGTAAGCGGACATACAACCTGAATCCTTTTCCTATGGATCAGGTTGTGCCTAACAATTGTTTTTCTGTGTTTTGCTTTGCAAAGTAAGCTTACTTAGGTTCTTTTGTCCCCAGTAACCTTGCTAAAATCATATAGCCACTTCTGGTCTTTATGTGCCCTTGTTTTCAGATCCTGATTTTATTTTTTCCCCTGCCTTTTCCAGAACTCTTCTCAAAAGTATTTCATTTAAGGTCTCCTTTCTAACTCACACAAAGAGATGACTAAATGCACCTCAAAAGAAACTACTTCTGAAGTGCTCATCACCTAGGGAAAACATTCTAAAAGGTTCTTGAGAGCAAACTGTAGCGAGAAATTGGTACTCTGTAGAGCTAATATAACTACGTGCTGTGAGGATACTGGGTTTGGAAAAATATACTGCTTTCAGAAATTCCAGAAATGAACTGCTGAAAATAATATGGTGCTGTAGATTGCATATTGCATGGTTTAGGTCTAAAATGTGCCCTGTAATTTCTTTGATCCTTAGAAAAGACCCCAGACATTGTTCAGTGTTGGTTGGGAATAATGAAGTTTCTCTGATCCTGTGGAAATGTACTGGTGTTCTGATTTTCATGTAAGTGTGTGTAACCAAACCACATTAAACCACGACAGTGTGTATGACATCTCACATCAAACAGGTCTGTTTCAGATCCATGATTGCAGCAGGCAGCCAAGGACCAGACCCCCAGCTGGAGAAAACTGCTTGAGGCCTCTTGATTTTAATGGGTGGCTGCTGAGCCACGCCACTCCAGCATCCGGCCTCCTCATCTTGGGAGGCAAGTAATTACAGCGAATAATTAGGTTTCCTCATCTTCACCAGATCTATTCAGTGATCTGGTTTTAGTACCCCTTCTACAATAGGTTGTCTGCACCCTCAAAAACTGTTCAGAAACCCCTTCCTCCTAGTGATCCTAACAAGCAGTAGTTATTTTTATTTTCAGTCTCACCATCTGTCAAGAAAAAAAAGCTATTTGGCTTATTTGTAAACTCTTCTGAGGGGGTGAAAATAGATCTTTCAACACCTTCATATTTCACAGAGAGCCTTCAGGGTCCCTCTTTTTATTTATGAAGGTCTACCTTGCAATGAATGGAAAACCTGTAACAATACATGCTAATAATGGTACATCACAAAAGAATAAATGTCTAGCAAGTGTTTGCTTAGTCCATCTCTAGGGGAAAAAAAACAAACTACCAACCCAAAACCCCAAGGATTTTCAAGAACAAATGACCACCTTCTCTGCACCAGACTCTGTTAATTACAGCACAGCTGGTCTCATTCTGCAGCAAAATCTGTGTCAAACTGTGTGATACAAATCAACATGGACACATTCTTCCCACCTTTCTTTAGCTGCCTGTATTTTTAGCGGACATTATTTTGATATTGTGATTATAGAAAGCAAGAAGAGCCAAAGAATCATTCCCTGGAAAAATACTTTTAAAGTGATTTAACAACTTGTTTGTTTCTAAACTACAGCTTGTTAATAGACTATATTAACAGCTTAAAAAGAAAAAAAAAGAACAATTTTGAAGGTACTGAACTGAGGGATGGTCTTTAGACTTGTCTGCTGGTTCTGCTGGTTCTACAGACATAGTCTCTTTTTGGTCTAAGCTTAAAAGACACACTCAGGAGTGAGGGATTACTATATAAAATCTCTTCTTGTTCTTTTATACAAGTTTTTCTGGCTTCTCCCCCTAATGTGTCTAGGGCCCTATTCTAAACTGTGTGGGGTTGATGCCAATGAGGGGACTGTTTGGGTTTTCTGGAAACAAAATCATAATTTTTTGGTTTATTCCCTGTTGAGATTGACAGAGAATGAGGAGATGAAGCTATCTGTGTGTGTGACACAGAGTAAGCTGCTCTTCTGTTTTGGTTAGAGCAGCTGATTCCCCCAGGTCTGCCATGGGCACGATGTCAAGGTGAGGCAGTGGGAGGAGGTGGTACACACCTGTGCTGCACACATGTTCCCTAACTGCCAGGAATCAATGTTTACAGTGCTTGATGGTGCAAAAAAACTAAAGCCTTCTAAAAGCCATTATCTGCCTCATGTAGACACTGCAGTCCTGAGAGTGCACAAGCTGTCCAGGAGAAAAAATAAGCAATGATCTTCCATGAAGCACCTGGTGCCAGGGAGCACCCCTGACTGGGGTAATTTGTTTGATCTCCTGTGGAAGAACTGTCCAAAACACCAAATAAACAAGTGACTGCCAGTGGATTCCCACATAGGAAAGAGTTTGCTCTGCTATGCTCAAATGGCAGCTTGGAGAACTCACTAACACTGAACACAAAGCTCCTACCAGTGCGTAGGATGAACACAAAGATGCATTTTATCTGCTGTGTAAAAAGGACTCAGATGGGTTTTGCATTGTGATGCCCCCATCTTGCTGTTTTATTGATGAACTGTCAGCGTCAGAATCCGTGAGTTTATGTAGTGGGACGGTGTCAAGTCATGGGAAGGAAGAGCTTAGGAGAAAAAAACCCAAAGAAATAAAACTGCCTGGGTCTTGTCAAAACAACTCTTTGATGATGAGATAAGTGACAAAAAATGGGAAGGAAGGGGGCGACAGAGCTGCTGCCTTTCTGAGATAAAATAAGCCCCCTCACTATATGATTCTAAAATGCAAAGTCTTGAACAAATGTAGTTCCCAAGGAAGAGAATAAGATGGCCTGATGGCTGATAAAGCAACAAGATAGATGGTTCAGAGGAACATAAAGAAAAGCATAGTGAGAGGAACAATATTTAGAGATGTGTGCTTGAGCAAAAGGGAAAATTGTTGTGACATAGTTAAGAATAAATCTATCAAGACAATGGGCCAATCTACTGCACAAGAATGAGGTTCAACATTTTTGGGGGACTCCCAAAGTGGATTTAATTTCATGAATTAAGGCTGAAATGTTTCTTTGGAAATTGTTATTTGCCCTTCTTCTCAGGCAGTTCCAAGAGAGAAACCCCCAGCAGAAGAGATATGAAAAGAAGAAAAAAAAAAAAAAAAAAAAAAAGAGCAGAGAGGTTTTGAAATCATCTCCATGATGAAACAGATCCTAAAAATCCAAGAACCAACTACATAACAGTTAAGAAATAATTAGTGAGCACCAAATACTGTTTGAAAGACCAACATTAAACAGGCTGACTTCACTCCATTCTTCTCTTCCGTCTGAGGAGATTTCCAAGGATAAACAATGGAAGAGGAAGGGGTGGCATTGAGGTGTTCACTGGGAGACAGTTAAATGTACAAATAGCAGGACACATCAAAGAAATATATCAGATAGAAAAGCCTGAGCAACATAGGTGGAGCACTGAGCAAGACATACAAAGAAAACTTTTGGACTAAGTATAGAGGAACAAAGTCATGTAGTCCATCAACTTGTCTTCTGCTGCTGTTTGATTTCTGTTATACTAAAGGAAATGCAGTTTAGTTACATCTTCTGTAAACTGGCATTTACAATTTAATTGATGGCAGTTAATTGATGCAAGTCTGCATCAAAGATAACAGATTTTGCTTTAGTATCTCTTTCTAAGAAAAAAAAAAGTTGCAATTACTGAAATATTTGACCAGTGGTACAGGACACAACATGAAGTCAGAGCTAACAGTAAGATGTAGATGATTAAACCAGCATCAGGACAAAGAGGATACGGACAGAGACCTTGTGTGATAGCTTGGTTCTGGTTAACATCACAGCAAGGCAAGTTAGTCTTCTTTTGATCATCGGTATGTTTTCCAAACAAATATTTACCTGGTTCCTCTCTTGGAGCAATAGGAAAGCAGGTAGGTACAGAGAAATCTTCAGCCACATCAAAATTCTAAGTCCAGTGAAGCATTTCAGGCTATGGCTTGTGCACTCCATGACTCTAGTGTGACTTGATTGAAGTGTGGGAACTGCCATCTGAGAAGCTCCTTTTTGAGGCAAAAAAAGGACCCTACATCCTTCTTATCCTTTTTCAGAAGAGGCAAGTGAACATTCATCAGAAAGAAACATAGAGGTTGGAAGAGTCCAGCTTCCTGCTGAAAGAGAGCAGGGTGTCTCCAGAACAGCACTGAAACTTAATGTCTTTCCAAATTGGTGGCTCAATCAATGGGCCAAACACCAAAAACCAATGTTTTGCAGAGTTACTGACTTCATGCTTCTTGCAGAAAGCACCTTATCCTTTCTCTGCTGAACTCCTCACCAGGTAGGCCCCAATTTCCCATGGAAAAGAAATAAGAAAAGGAGCCAAGTTCATACATCAGATCAGCTGCCATCCTCCAAATGCCAGGCAACGTGTCTAACTCAACAATATAGCAATGACTGGGAACTATTCTCAGTATGGATGTACCTAACAGGCACCTATATATTAAAACAAAAAGTGTGGAAGAAGGGAAGAAAACCAAACCAAAACCCAAATAATCTTTAGCATAATCAAGATTTCTAGAATTTTGCCAACTAAAAAATCTGGGAGGGGGGAAATTTCACAGGAAACAGCACCATTGAAAATATGTTTTTGGGAGAATAGTAAGTTATTTATGAGGGTTTTTTTTTAAATAGTAATTTCGTTTAGAAGGTTTATATTACTTTTTATCAATGAATGTACTGTACTGATATCCGTAGGAGTAATCTGGACTCTACAATATTGTCCCTTGGAAAGTGCTGTTGTTCTGAGCAGTTCTAGTGAGCAGGCTTGATATGGTTAGCAAGGTCAGCCTGCAAAGTCCTTCCTGCATTTTTCGTAATCTCTCCCTCTGGATTCTTCCATAAAACATGCTCTGTATATAAGCACGAGACTGTGGCTTATCAATTCTGTTCCATTCCTTAGGAAACAATCAGCAAAACCTTGTGAGCTGTCTTGCTGTTTTTACACCACAGCAATTTTTTTGCAGCAGAGGATTGCAGTGCTGATTTTAGCATAAATCATTAGTCATTATTTCTTTCAGCAAAGACTTTGACAGCTTGCTGTAGTGTAGTGTAGTGTAGTGGAATATTCCACAGGATGACAAAGCAAACATATGTTCAAAGATCTGTGCAAGATGTTAATTGCAACAGGGCACGAGGACAGGGGTGGGAACATGGTGTAGTACATTACTTTTGGTGGCACATAGACGATTCCATTCTCCAGAGGTCTTGCACTTCATTTATTTTTTTGGGAACATATTCTGTAAAACTATCACAGATGGGAAGGAGAAGAGAGAAGCAGAATTGGCAGCATTTTATGATATTTTACACTACCTCAAGACAGTAGGGGACTCTGGTTCATAAAGTCAATCAATATTTAAGGTTCTTCTCTCTGAATGTTCACAGTCAGAACAGAGGTTCTGGACATCCTGTTCCCCCATCTGTACACCAGTTCAAAATGAATCATCTGCACTAGTGGACAGTGAAGAGAGAAAGTGCTTCCACAAAACAGCTTTTTAAAGAAAACCTTTAAAATTAAAGCATAGCCATCTGTCATGGTAAAGCTTAGACACTTTTCACCTTCAAAGAGCTTTACAAGCATTGACTAATTAGTCCTTTCGACCTAAGAGGACACATTTTTTCCCCCAATTTAGATTGAGAAGGCAGCAGGGGCATCTTGTATCCTGGGGCAGGAATTTAGGCTCCCTGCAAGGCAGGAGAATTGCAATCCTTTTGTAGCAGTCAATGCTTTCAAGCAGGGGGGTGTAAAGTTAAGCATTTCTACCACCACTTAGGCACTTGTGACAAATTATGGGCTTGATTATTTTTTCCCCACAACTGTTGCACAATCAGATGATTCTATTGGCTTATAAATACTAAATGTCCTTGAGTAGGAGATGCAATTGTTCAGTCCTTTTACTGTTAAGCCATTAAGAAGGGTGTGAGTTAGACATTCACAGTAAAGAATCTGTTGATTTGTTAGTTCAACTGGAAAATATTTCCCATGCTCTAGATATTTTTGTGTTGATTTGAAACATATTTTATTTTTAATTACATTTAAATATATTTATTTATATAAATATATTTATATAAATATTTTCATTTTTAAGACTTTTTTGTGGTACCAAAATTACCTTCTGGTACCCCATTTTATTTTATTTCATACTGAATAAAATATTTAATTTTCTGCATTGTTTTAAAGACTAGGAATTTTTAGATAGCTTACGTCTTGAAGGATCACAAGCTTTGTTCTGTTTTGTCATTTAGAAGTGCCAGACTAAAAATTTTCTCTTTTTAAAAAAATAATGTTTTAACCCAAAGCATCCATCAAGCTTGATAGGAATACATGAAGAGTTTTTGTTGACTTAGAACCACACTTCAGCAGGTAGATCAGTCTCCTGTCTCTGACCTCAGGCTTGGAAACTGAACTTGCGACATTCACAGGGTGATGGTAACGCTCCAGATGAAAACCTTGGATTCAAACTCTGCTGGTTCAGGCCAGGGCATTTGAGGGACTGCAGCCTCCAGTCATCTGCCTTGCCCTTTGCCAGAGATTACAAGCTCCACAGCAAAGAAAATTTGCCACATAGCTACAGCAACTCATAAATAATTGTAAATACCCATTTGCAGTTTATCTTTAAACTCCAGGCTGTGGACCAAGGCTGCTCCTCCCTTGTGTGTACCAGTCTGACTGATCAAGCCCTACCTGACCCTTGTCCCCCTCTCCACCCCTATCACTGTCATCTGGGAAGGAAACCTGCCCCAAAGCCTAGTAAAGGATAGCCTTGCTTAGATCAGGTGACACAGGCAGGAAAGGAACATGGAAAAATGTTGAGAGGTCCAGAAAAATGTTAAGTAGAAAAGATGTAATGCAATGACCACAATGTATTAGCAATGAAAAATATGTATGAAGGCTCTAACTTCAAGGCCTTAACAAAGAAAGGAGGAAGAGCTTTGAGCTATTGAATAAAAGGAGGACAGAAAAGGGAAAAAACAACAGGAGGCATGAAAGATGTAAGTTCTTAGGAGAACCATATTAAAACATGAGGTAGTAAGAATAGTGAATCACCTTCATCAGTTTTTAACAGGACATGGTGACTACCATTTTCAGAGTTGCTCTAAATCAGTGTTGTCCAACAATTATGTGAATTGTACATAAGACTTAGAGCCTTTCCACTACTCTGAAGAATTATGTGCATTGAAGTGAGTTGTTTGGAAAATTGCCACCCAGTTTTTGTATATATTTATTCTAAATGGACATTATGTAGGATACTGTGCTATCTAAGGAATGTGTGTTTAAAGGTTAGGATGCTTTAAAAAGTTCTTTTTAAGCAGCTCTGAAGCGTCATGAATTTTTTTGGCAGGGACAGGCATTTTCAGCCATGAGCATTACACTCCTCAAGAAATATGCAAAATAAAATGTGACAGCAGGGCAAAATATTTTATAGGCAAAGTGACTTTCCGTAATAATGGAATAATAAATGCAGAAGGAACAAAGGCCAAGTGCGAATGCTGAAATGCATTCACAAGTGCATTTGTGCTGCTTCTGCTGCTGCTGGAGTGCCACTTGTTTGTGTGGGTTCATTCAGTGAAGCAGTTGGAGTTAATCACCTCATTAGAGGAGTGGGCATCCAGCACACCTTCGAGCAGTGAGTTTGTACTCTCCATCTATTGCTACTCTGCTGCCAGCAGCTGCTGTTGATCGATTAATATTATGAAGGAATTAGAATGGATGACAGACAGAACAGTCTGTTATTTCCAGCAAGAAAGTGAAAAATCTGTCGGAAGACTTGTGAGTAAATCCTAGGGAGGGTTTGCTAGTGCAGCCCTATTTGTCATACTGTGACCTGGGACAGGAGAATCTGAGCTTGATTGGGAGTGATTCATGCTGTGTCATTGCTGGAGACAGATGTTGCACTACTTCTGTGATTTTGTCTGTACCTGCTTGTTTTCCCTACATGTTAAACTCTGTATTTTGGGGAAAGGCTGGCATTTATCATGAGTTTGGGTAGTGCTTATCTTTCTTGCTTGTTGAAGTAATTTTTGCCTATCGAGCACAGCTGCTCCACAGAAAGAAAGGAACATTTTATAAGGGCATGTAGTGATAGAAAAAAAGGAAGGTTTAGGTTAGGTATTAGGAGGAAGTGCTGTACTGTGAGAGTGGTGAGGCACTGGAACAGGTTTGTGAGAAGCTGTGAATGCCCCATCCCTGGAAGTGCTCAAGGCAGGTTGGACAGGTGGAAACTGGTCTGGTGGAAAGTGTTCCTACCCATGGGGCACCCAAGGGCAGAATCTTTGAGGTCTCCTACAACCCGAACTGTTCTATGAGTTTATGATTCTATGAACTTGTCTTTAATATTAAAGATCTGTAATATTACGTGACATGGCTTAGTACTCTTCAAACCTCAACTGCACATCCAACACAGCTCCTAAATTGATGAAAAAGGGCCACTTTTATCAAATATTAATCTGTATAGAAGACAAGGTGATTAGAAAATGAGTGAATATTAAAGAAGGTTTTCAGCCTGTTGAAAGACAGCAGTCTTTCAGCAGTCCTTAAGTTTTGGGGATTTTCTTGTCTAAATTTTCTATAGTTTTTGTACTGGCCAGTAATGCTATTATCTACAAGGATAGCAGAGGGGTAAAGATGTAGAAATCTCAATTGAAATGCAGTGAATGTCTTTACAAAGCTAGGTTAGTTAATAATAACTGTGCTGCAGTTGTAACAGGAGACCCCAAATGAAATTGGAGTTGAAATATATTGGTTATCTACAAACACACAGAGAAAAAAATCTGTCTTGGAGAACTTAGAGCTTGAACTGACAAAGTTAGAAAGTAAATAAATAAGTAAACAGACAAACCCACAACAGTAGAACAAAAGGAAAGAAAATAAAGAGACGGGAGGAAATTAATTCTTAAAGTTCATACAGTTCACCCATAATTCTGTGGTGGATTAAGTGCTTACACTGGAGTCAAAACCCAGGAGTCCCCATTCCCTGGCTGGCCAGCTCTATCCTTTCAAGATGAGGGAATAAAACGAAGATTAAAATGACTATAAAAAATATTGATACTTAACTGTAGTTGAAACATGTAGGAGGCTTTATCATAAAATGCTGCAGACATTAGGAAAGTCACTGTGTGGTAGAGAAGAAAACGTGACATACAGCAAACAGCTCTGCTATGTCTTGGAAAGGTGACCAAAATTCCTCCAGTGCCTTCTCCAAGGACTTTGGATAAACAGTTGGAGTTACACAGAGCGGGAGGGCAAGCCCTGCCTGCAGCCACACAGCCAGCAGCTGGCCAGGGCTGGGAACATGCCTGGTTGCTTTCTTTTGTCAAGATGCACAACTGGATGTCGTGGTGTGCTCCCTAAGACGACTGATTGTCAGCATCCCATTCCCTAGGCCAAGCATTAAACACTTTTTTTCATCATTTGAAGATGAGCCAAAGCTGTTTCTACCTAAAGAGCTATTTCTCCTCATATTTGTGATGGAGGAATTAAGCCCTGGGAATGGAGGGTGAAAGCCACACTTACTGGGCTCTTTCTATTGAGTTTTCTCCTATGAAATTATAAAAAATACCATTTAGCTAGCAGCAGTGTCACAGCAAAATGCCTGGTCTGTTTTGAACTTTATTGGTTAGGACAAACATATGATAACCATTGGGCAGCTCCAATGCTTATTTTTTTCCACTGCAACAGAAGAAAAGCTCCCCTAAAGTTCAGAACTTGCTGAACTTCAACATAAAACTGGTTTTTTTTGTTATTCTTAAACATTTATAGCTCTTTGCAATTTTTTCTTCTTCACATGGAAGCAGATTGTGATTAAATCACTCCTAGATCTTGTTGCTTATGAACATGAGTGTTAAAAGCAAGTACTTCTGAATTCTTGCTGTTTGGGTACTACATACTGAACACATTGTCCTACAAAGTGTTTTTGTTATGTCTCTTTGCCCTAGTATTCACCTAAGCTTATTAGCTATGGAAAGTTTGACACATCTGAAGGACAGGATGCCATCTGGAGCAGCATGGGCATGTCATCTATGAAACCTTAGATTGGCTTTTGCATGTGGAATTGTTTGTTGTTGTTGTTGTTTAGAAGCTGTTCATTGTAGAATTGTACTGATTGTGTATTTTGTGTGTTCCAATTGAATGTTTAATTGTAATAAGCATTATCCTTATTTTTGTAGTCCCTTACTCATTTGTTTGTTGCTATTGATGCTGTGTTTGTAAGTTTAATAACCCCTTTTAAGTTTGTTACTTTCGAGGTTTTCAAAGCAAATCCCTTCATCAGCAGCATCTGACAAAGAATTTTAACCTGCCCCAGAAGACTTGTAACTTGACACCACGGCAATGGTGCGCACTAATGAGGAACTTTCCCTCCAAAACCTCAGTTGTCCCAACTACAGCAAACTGTTGGAGGAGAAGATGTTACCAGCACCAATCAACAACAGCTATAGGGGTGGGACTGCCAGCAACAAGCTGAGGGGACAGAGATTATAAAAGGACCTGTGAAGTTTGAAGTACTGCCCCTTAACTGTGGATTAGCTGCAGCTGAGGACCCGACACTGCAGACTTCGGTCTACATCTCTTTTAGAGACTTTTTTATATAAATTTGAGTGCAGATTAGCTGCATTCACTGCAGTGCCGCTGAGTTCTTGCTTTGGGACCAAAATGCCGGTTCGGCCAGAGGATTCCTCAATCCTCAGACCCGGGACTTTTTTTAATTTCTTTTCTTTTTTTCTCCCTCACCCATTATCCCTTCCTCCCCTTTGTTTTTTTCCCTTAATAAAAACCCTAGTTTATTTAAAACCCCAAAGTTGTGTCTTTTTCCTCACAGGCAGCAGGGCCAGGGAGGGGATTCTGCTCCTCAGCTCTGTTGAGACCCCACCTGGAGAGCTGCATCAGCTCTGGGGTCCCAGCACAGGAAGGACATAAAACTGCTGGAGCAAGTCCAGAGGCCACCAAGATGGTCAGAGGGATGGAGCATCTTGTACAGGAAAAGGCTGAGAGAATTGGAATTGTCCAACCTGGAAAAGAGAAGGCTTTATGGTGACATAATTGTGACTCTTAAATACTTAAAATGGACTTGTAAAAATGATGGAGAAGGACTTTTAAAAAGGGCATGCAATGAAGAGGCTTCAAACTGAAAGAGAGTAGGTTTAGATTATACACGGGGAGGAAATTCTTTGCTGTGAGGGTGGTGAGGCACTGGAACAGCTTACTCAGAGAAGGTGTAGATATTCCATCCCTGGAGCCCTGTTCAAGGCCAGGCTGGCTGAAGGTCTGAGCAATCTGGTCTGGTGGAAGGTGTCCCTGCCCATGGCAGGGGGATTAGAACTAGATATCTTTAAAGTCCCTTCCAACCCCAAAAAATCTATGAATCTACAATTCTAACTCATGAAGATGTTCTTAAAAGCAAACTAAAATACAGAAGAGCAGTAAGTGGCAGTAAAAAACAGTTTGCAGAGGCATGCCTTTCTTCATAGAAGTACCTTAGGTAAATGGTAATTCCTGATCTGTTCATTTTCTTGCTTTGCCATGCTTGGATTTCACAACTAGTGTGATGATTGTAAGTATTTTTATTACACAGTCTTGACTTCTAACAATTATCTTATTATAGATATATAACCAGATGAGATGGAAATAAGTCCATAAACAGACCAAAAATACTTTTTAGAATGCGACTTTGTAGGTTAATTAAAACCATTCTTTCATGAGATTTATTTATTTCTTCATGAAACTGTCTATTCTGCAAATGTTGTCACTTTCTTGACATATGTTAAATACAAATGAATAGACAAGAGCAGATTTTGAAAGTCTGAATAGGTACACTAAAACTGAGTCATATTATCCCTTTCATCATCTTGACCTTGTGCAATTGTCCTGCACCAAATGCATGTATGTATGTATATATGAATATAAAATTCATACATATAAAAAAAAACCCAGTAACTATAATTTGGGGACTCAAGCATGGATATCTGCAAGGATACTGCATTTTAGAACAATGTAGAAGCTTGAAGCCTCTGATACAGTCCATTTTTATTTATGTAATTTTTAATGAATTTTGGTCAGATCTTCATGACCTATTAAAAAATATTTACTAGTCTGTATATGCACAGTTCAGCTACTCAACTTTTTTCATGTTCACTCTTTAATCAGTTGCAGAATAATTTACCAGAGAGGAAGGTTCATCACAGCACTGTCACCAGTAGAAGGAATGGCCCAATAAGCATGGTTTTCATATTTTATTCGTAGGGCTTAATTCACCCCTCACAGAAATGAACATATGCATAGATAAAATAATCTCATTCAAACACAATACACAGTTAGTATTGTTAAAATACAGGGAAATTTATCTGCATTCTAAAAAGTAAAAATGTAATAATGTTTCTTTATCTTGTTTCTATATCACAGGCAGCATTGTGGTATGCTTTAATGGTTAGGAACAAGGTTCTGTAGGTAATTGCTTATGCACCATTAAAATACTGATATTCATAAAGCCTATATGCACACTAAAATCCAACCATCTTTCCTATTGGATGAAATAAAGGCAACCTTGGAAAATTTTTGTATCAGGAAAGTTTTGGCTAGAAGTACTATAACAAAACTTCTTCAAAAATTGTCAGGAACTCTTTTATCTCAGGATCTAAGGTGTTCACTGTAAAAAGTGCCTAATGGCTTTGATAATTTCTACATTTGGGGTCAGTCAAGGGGAGATTTCAACAGGCCAGGTTTCTACAGGTGATTAGCACCTACTGGACTACCCTGAAATATCTTTGTTTTCAGCAGAGCCATGCAGTAGTTCTTAAAATAAAATTATTTTATCTATCTATCTATCTATCTATCTATCTATCTATCTGTCTGTCTGTCTGTCTGTCTGTCTGTCTGTCTGTATATCTGTCGGTCTATCCATCTATTATGTCTCTTTAAGGTTGTAGTTGAAATAGGCACACAAAATGCTTAATTCTTGGTGTTTTCTGTTCCTGCGCTCCCTCTTCTGGCTTTCTAGAATTATCTAGCAAACATCTTCTGCCCATATCTTATGATCCACTCTGATTCTGGCTGTAAATGCACCAATTGTAAAGTTAAGGTGCCCTTTCATAGCAGACATCAAAAAAGGAACTACTGGTAAATAAATCAGGAAATTACCATAGCAGCCAAGTGCTTTCTGTAGATGTCTGTCCTGAGTAGAGGTTCCCTGGACTTTTGGAGACCAAAAGTAATCGCAATCTTGGTGCAATGATTGTCATACTCTGGATATTAGATAGGAATAGGAAAAAAGAGAAGGTTTCATTGGAGTACACTCTCTGGTTTTCTAGCTTGTTTTCTTGAACTGTGCAGTAGAATTTTGTACTGATTTTTTTCCCTGAAACTAGTAGAAATTTTTTTTCACAAGTTTTCTTCTAAACTGTGTTACAATAGCTCTGGTAAATTAACATTCTCCTGCACTGTTCAAAATCCAACTATTACGGTAATATTCAGCTGAAATCAATTGTAATGATTTTCATTGCTGAGTGTGAGAGAAAATTGAAATATAGAGAATGAAATTTTGCATTTTAAATATTGTTCACTCTTGATATTTTTCCTAAAACCACATATCTGTATGTTTACCTCCCTTGTGACCATACTGGAAAAATTGCCTGAGTGAATATTGGGAAATGAAATAAACAACACTTTCTTGCACATCTTATGTTATATTTACTGTGCCCTTTCCTAAGCTGTAAACACTGTTTTCCATGTGAAGTACCATATGCATGTAACAAATGCAGGGGAAAAGTCTCAGGATGATGAAAACTGTTCAAATGCTAACTGAATCACCATTTACTTGCTGTGGCTATTATCCCTCTCTCAATAAACTTTGTATATCTGTAAAAAACTCTTGAGATTATTTGATCAGTATTTTCATTGTATTTTATAAGAAATATATTACATATGGACCTCATGTTTTCAGTGTTGGAGTTCTACCTTAATAAAGCAACGTGAAAATATACTTCAAAATGTATATTTAACACGGGTACCAGCATATCTATTTCAGTATGCAAAGTCCAGCCTCTCCATGAATTTCAGTGCTCAAGGAGGTTCTAAAACCCAATGGTTTTAGACAAATATTCCTTGGCTGAAGGGAATTCCTGCCACAGAGAAGTTTCAGGATGCAGAATGGTGATGTTTCCTGCCCCAGCTCTCCCAGTGCTCCTTGCTGTCACCCATGCCACACACTTGCCTGAAAGCTGCCAGAGGAGTGGGGACCAGGCAGGCAGTTTCTACATGCATAAAAATGAGCTTCCATGGTTTTGGGGTCTACCCTTAGCCCCTGTCATTTAGTGGAATATCTTCTCTAGTCCTATAAATACAGTCATCTGTGACTCAGGTGAGTCATGCCATTTATTGCCTCACACCGGCGTATTTGCTCAGATCTAACACAAAATGTTTGCTTAGATCTGGTGTATTGCTGTCATGGTGCATTACAGTCTAAGGAGAGAATGAAGTCCCATTCCTCTTCTGGAAAGCCCACAGCAATTCTGCTGTGTATAAAATCCCAGTAAGCGGCTGTGGGACTTTCAGAGCAATGAGCCTCTTAAATGTCAGCTGATGCATAACAGCGTTATTGTGGTTTGAGGACTTGGGTGTTGCAGGAGAGTGGTTTTATGGGAAATCACTGGGAATTATTACCGTGCATAAAGATCCTCTTGTACATAATTATATGCAAGATTAGAATCAGTAATTCTGCAGGTTTTAGTCTTCATGTATGATGGGATAGTGTGCAATAAGTAAGTTTTGTTGTACCACACAATAAAAGTTGCTGTACCACAGCCAGGTTTCATGGCTATCAGGCCTTATCAAAGTGAAATGTACAGTACTTCGGGGAAATAAAAAAAATAAAAATAAAACAAACACCACCCTCGCTATCTGATATTAGAAGATATAATTTGATGGTTTGCAGGGTCGCATATCCTGTGTAGTTCACACAGTAACTGTGGGTTAAGGCATTAAAGAAAAATGAAACAAAGCTTATCGATCACTTTTATTCCAGGGAGACGGAGAACAAAATCAGAGCTCTGATATTTGACTTTTCCAGCGAGCAAAAGCCACGAGCTGGGCACTGGTCTCTCCCGGGAGCTAGCGGGCGGCGGGGATGCTGGAGCTCCGGGGCCTGGGCAGCAGCCGGTACCCAGCCGGGCAGGGGTGCGGAGCGGGGCTGCGGCCGCCCCCTCCCGGCGGGGCCCCGGCCCGGAGCGGCCCGCCTGCGCTGGGCTGAGCTCCCCCGGAGGTTCTCTCGCTTCGGGGGCGAACAGACGTGCGCCGCAGCGTGCCCGCTGCAGGGCTGCTCAGCGGCGGCGGCTCTCTGGGAACAGAAGCGGCATCAAAACATAAATAGCTATTCCGAAGGCAAGGAGGTAGTCCCAGATCCCTCCTTTAGGAGCTGCAGGAGGAGGGACGCCAGCCGCACCCCCGCGCGGGGGAAGCGGAGCGGCAGCGGGTGGAGGCGGGAGCGGGTGTCGCTCCCCGCCCGCAGGTGCTGCCGAGCCGCGGGACCCCTCGGCGGCGGCCGGCCCGGGGCTGCACATCGCGGCCCGGCCAGCAGGAGGAAGGAAGAGGAAGTGAGAGCGGCGAGTGCCTGTGTTAGCCCCGGGATGGGATAGCGCCGGGGGCAGCCCAGCGCAGCGCACCGAGGCGGCGGAGCGGAGCGGAGCGCGGCTCCCGCGGCGGGGGCGGCCCCGCTCTGCGCCGGGCCGGGGGCGCTGCCCACGCCGGAGGTAGGAGAGCCTCGGTCCGGCGCGGGGACCCGGCGTGCGGGGGAGCGCGGAGAGGCACGGAGGGCAGCCGGGGAGGAGGAACGGGACGGGGCAGGCGGCCGGCGAGCCCCGCACCTGCCCGGGCGAGCGCCGCAGCCGCTCCCCGCGGCGGGAGGTGCGGGGCGGGGGGCGGCCGCCGTCGCTGCGAGAAAGAGGAAGCGCAGCGCTGTGCTTGTCAGTGCGGCGGGGCCTCGGACGGCGGCTGCCGGCGGGGGGGCGGCCCGGCCCGGCCCGACCCGCCTCGCCTCGCACAGCGGCTCCTCCCGCCGCCCTGCCCTCTCCGCCGGCCCCCGGCCGCTGCTGCCACAGCCGCCCGGTTCTCCCCGCCGCGACTTCGCCGGCGCCTCCTCCTCCTCCGCCACCGCCTCCTCCCGCTCCGTCCCCGCCTCAGCCCCCTCCCGTGCCCCGGGCAGCCCTGCCCGCCACCAGCTGCTCCCGGTGGCCGGAGGCCGCTGACGAGGGGCGCGGACGGGAGCCGCACACCTCCGGGCGCGGGGGGTGAGTGGTGCGGGGCCTCGGCCGGCACGGAGGGACCGGCGCGGCGCTGAGCGGGGGCGGGGGGCGGCCGGCGGGGCAGCGGCCGCGGCCGGACCCGCGGGGGTTAATGCGAGGGGTCGGGCCCGGGCGGAGACTGCGGCCGCAGCAAGTGTCCGCACCGCCGCGGGCGCCGCTCGGGAGGAGAAGCCTCAACTTTGAAGCAAGTGCATCCCCGCAGGCAACCAGCTCCGAGCTCGGCGTTGGTACCCAGCCGCCGCCTCCGAGGGCATGCCTCCCCCTCGACCCGGCATCCGAGAGCTTCTTAGGGGGTGGGAGGGAGTGCGTGTGCTCCTTTTCCTAAGTTTATGCTCACACAAGTGATCAAACCGCTGATGAATTTCAGATGAAGTGATTGTTCTGAAATGTGGGTGGTGATTATGCAAAGCCACAGTGTGCAGCCTTGTAAAGCAAGTGGGTACTGGGTCTAAAAAGTTACGTTTGTGAAGTTTTTTGGCTCAAAGCCTTTGCAAAGTTTATTTTGAATATCTTTTCCTTGCAGAACTAATACAACTGTTCAGCTCTCCCCCGAGAATGGTGTAAAGTAAATATAGGAGTTCCTGAAAAATAACAGTGAGTACATTTCAAATCAGCAACGTTTCGTTGTTAACTTTATAAGAATATCTCTTAACCTGCCAAGGCTCAAAATGTGTAACAAACACAGAGAGAATGCCAATGATAATAACAGTGCAGGAAATGTACCGTGCGTTAATTGCTTTAGTATAAACATGGTTGTCTATGAGCTCCGTTTCATGATACTGCAGTTATGGTGCAATTTCAGCAAGGGATGTTTTGAAGTGTATTCATTAGCAAATGGCTTTTCTTTTGCTTTTATCCCTCAGCTGACTGATTGCCCTTGGTTAAAACATTTGTCTTTTGGGGAGAGAGGGAAACCGAGTAACAACTGTGCTGAGTTCTGTATCTGTGACTGGGAATGATGTTTCCTACTCTTTCTCCTTGTCTGTTTCTCCTCCTTTCCCCCAAATGCACACACACATGCATGCCATCTCATCTTCAGTTACATAATCTTGTAGACATTTATGGATCATTCATTGTTCGCATTAGTTCCATTCTTTCCATGTCATTCCTGCTTGATTGAGTGGCTTAGGCAGAATATTGCAGAGGAAAGAAAATACATTGAAATTTACATAAAGTTCTTCCAGTTTCAACTGCAAGTTTGCTGCTTTCTTTGAAGGTTTTCTTTCCCCGAATCCCACTTTTTTCTGTGTGAGTAGGTGCTAGGGATCTAATCTGATGACCGGTAACTAGATAAAGAGGAGGAACAGCAGCAGTGACAGCTTGCGGTAAAAGTCCCTCTTGTGTACTGTTAGCAAAATATCCATTAACACACGTCATAAAGCTGTTAAAAGTACTGCAGCAGCTTTTAAAACTCACCAGTCAGAGAAAAGAAAGATTAACGCGGTTAAAACAGGAACATGATGTGAAATAGGTATTAGTAAAAGATACTGTCAGTGCAGTCTGTGGATCTGAATGTGTGAATTGGCTCGTCTAGAGGCAAACCTGAATCACAATTTATTCATACTGGAAAGGTTGCATAGGGGTAGTTGACTTTCTTTTCTCTCTCACTGAAATCTCTTTGAAACTCGCTGTGTGCTACAATTCACCTGCCTGCTCTGTAGTTTGCAACTTTGCTTTGAGTATCATTGCCTGAGGATTTGTTCTAATGAACAATTTGCTGATGGGGAGGGGCGGTAGAGGAAAGAGAACTGGTTTCTAGACTTACCATTTTGATATTTTTTTCTTATATTCTCCATATGCCAGGAAAAAACTTACTAGGCGCAGAGTTCAGGCAGATTTTGCTGAGAGGAGAGGAAAAACTCTTACCTGCTTACTCTGTAGCAGTCTAGTTAACCAAAAGTATCTGCAGTTCTGCAGTTGTCATTATGTAACCTGACCATTGGTGTTCTTAACAGCAAGCACTTCTGTATTCTTGCCGTTTGGGTGCAACATATCGTGCTGTCCTCCAAAGTTATTTTTTAATGCCCTTTTACCCTGGATCTCATCAAACAAAGCTTATTATGGTAGGTAGAAGTGTAACTGTTGCTGAAACACTGCTGTGTGCATTGAACTTCCTGACAGCAATGCTGTGAGGTAGTGAATTGCAGATCAAGAGTAACGTGGTGCTCCACCCTTCCTTCCGCTCTTTGTTTTTTTCTACCTAGTAGAAATCGCTTTGATTTTAAGGTTTAGGCTCACAGACATGTGTTCACACAGTGTCCAGCCTACAAAGTGGTGTTGGAATATGATCTCATGTTTTCCATGTTGATACAGAGGGAGCAGAGCTCCTAAGATCACACATAGGACTTGTTGCTTTCTTCTTTTGATATTCTAGGTGGCTTCAGTATGTGATGGGCTGAGTGGCTAATGCATATAGATTTACGTGTAACTAGGAAAAGGTTTTCCCAGATCTCTGAAGCACATCTGCATACTAACATGCAGTACCCTCCTGTTCCAATAACAAGCTTTGTTGTTGTTGTTGTTTGGTTTGTTTTGATATATTGCCAGCCACAATGTTTCTAATTCTGTAATTCTCAAATAAGGATTTGCTGGGGACTTAGATGAGGCCATCAAGTACAATTTTCCTCTTGAGCCGAGGTTTTGCTGTCACTTGATAGTCAGTTTCCTTGAAATAAACAATCTCTTTAAAATTTACGAGCTCTCTTTGTCATGCTGTGCTGTGAATGTACAGCATGTCCTTGTATTAAAAGAACTCTCCACATTGTAGAAAGTGATAGGATTTTGGGAACCCTGGGAGCTAGAAAACATCACGTACCCTTGAATCAAGCAAAAGTGTAGTTGTGTCTTTTGGTCTATTTCTCTGCACAGTTACACGTGGGTCTAGTAGACTTTCTCCTCTGCTGTATCTCTGTACTGTCTGGAATGTACAAATTGAGTGAGAATGGGTTGGCCACATTTGACTCCCCATTCATTCATCATTTTATTAAAAAAAATCATAAAATGAAAAAGCCTTTACAGTTACAGTTATTTTTGTTGTTGTTTGAACCCTTGATATAAGACTACTGTTCAGCAAGGTATGTGCTGTATCTTTAAAAGATTTTCCTGCTTTGAGTGAGGTTTTTTTTAAAAAAAAAGTTTCTTGTATTCGTGGCAAGAGGAATGTGCCAAGTACACGTTGTTAAACTTGTGTCAATTTAACAGAGCAACTGTTTAAAGGATTTAGAATAATTTTTCTTCTACTCAAGTCAGTCACCCATTTTTTTCCCTTTTTTTTTTCTCCTCTCTCTTCCAATATAACACTGGAAAAGGAAAGAGAAACTAAAAGCAATTGGCAGAAGTCAGAATGTTGGCAAGCATTTGATAGTACTGATCTAAGAGGTGATATTATATATGTGACACGTAAATAACTGCATGCATATGGTTTTAGAAAGATTAATGGAAGAAGAGCCACAGACTTGCAGATCTGTCCTTCACTCAGCATTTTTGCATCAAGCTGTTTGCAAGAATTTGGTTTTGTGGTGTGATCTTTCATTATTGCAAGTGTGAGACACAAAAGAGAGATTGAAGATAATGTCATAACCTTCCTGCTAGCTTCCTCTGTTTTCTGATCACTGTTAACGTGGAAGAGGAATATTAATGAGAAGTCTATGCTCCAGGGGATAGCTAGCATGCTTCCTCTTCTCTCCATTTCAAATCTGACCAAGGAAAAACTTCTGTGTTCTGGGCAGACACTTAGTGGCTGGTGCTGCATGTGTGGTGCCCATCAGTAAGTAAGGGACTGATTTCTCAAGCTGCTGAGCAGATGGCTTTGTAAAGCACATGCCTGCACTCAAGAGCAAGGTGAACAAGGATTCACGTGGTGCTTGTTTGCAAACCCTTGAAAGTGCATTGATTTATTTTTCCTAATGGCAGGTTTCCAGTGTGAGTATTTGATTTGTCTACAGTAGGCTTGTTGTCAATGGCTGGTAGGAGAGGAAAATTAATTGCAAGAAGTTAGTGGGAAAGGTGTTTTTTTTTTTGTTCAGCACTAAATCACACTATGATGAAGACTTGTAGGTATTGCTGGTAAGGATCCCCTTCAGAAAAGTGTTTTAGTTTATGTACAAATGAGCTCATTTTGGTGCATTTCTAGGGAGTAGGCTATGGAGCTTTTTAGAAAGCCATGTATCCTACCTGGAGATGTAATGCAAATATGATAAAGGACCTATTCTTACCACCTTTGAGGATGTAAGTCTTCTTACTACTGTTTCTGCTGTGTTTCATTTGCAGTCAAGTAGCACTGCAAAAAAACTCCACAGAAACTAGCACTAGCAGCAGGGAGGGAGTGGGAGCTACGAGTCAATGCTTAGGGGAAAATTTCCCCTTTCAGATGGAATGAAATTGATTTAAAATGTTTGTGAAACATCATCTTCAGTAAAGAGGCTGGGGATGCGGGAGGGGGGGAGGTGTGATAGCATGGAAAATAATAAACTATTCCCAAACAGGTTTATTACAAAACTATATCTCTATCCTGTGTGCATTTTCTCTTTTGCTTCTGCTGTTCTTTGCATTTTAATTCCTTTGAGTTAAACTCTCCTCATAACTTCTTCCTTCGTTTTTACCACTTGTACTTTGGTGCCTCATTCTTTGGTATTTATCTATCCCAGCTCTCATGATTTCAAGGTCTTTGCCCAGTCCTTAAATTGTGTATCCTGGGAATCCTTAGGTTATTATTCACATAAATAATTCTATTTAAGATTTCCAAGAAAAGCTGTGGCCTGAAGTGTGTATCATCTCCCATGTTTTTCTCATCTCTAGCTCAAAGGGTTTATTGTACATTCCTAATTTATGGTTGGCATATGAAATATAAATCTGTCTCTGAAGTACTGTGTCATCAGGGACGGGGTAATTTCTTCATCAGCTACATGGATGCACACATAATAACCTGGCTCTTTTTCTTTTTGAGCTTGCTTCAACTGCAAGGGAGGATGGGTCACTGCTTCTAAGGGAACTTCAGATTCTGGAGGTGTGTTGGCATTAAACTCCCATTCTTTAATACAGCAGAGGAAGCTTGCTTGAAGGTTATCTAATTTGCCAGAGATTTTTTGGAAATCAGAGAGTGTGCATGAACCTGGACAGAATGCTCTGTGTGGACCTTTTTTTTCCTTAATGAAAATGTATGAACCTGACAACCCATATCAAATACATCCAACATTTTGAAGTTATACAAAGGGAGGGATATGCAGGGTTTGACAACAGGCTCAAATAATGCTGTCAGCACTTCAACCTACCTCTTTCAGCTGAGATTTTTTTGTGTGTTGTCTGGGATTAGATGACTGGTGCTGTTCGGAGGTGGTTTATGTCTAGCTCATTGTCAGACTCCTAGTAAAAATGGGAAGAGTCAGGTCTCCTGATGTAGTCTGTTGGAAACTTCCAGAAAATTCAGTACGTAGCTTTCCTTTCCTGTGACCATGTGCATGCTGTAAGTACTTTGTGCATTTGTTTGTGGACTTGAAACACATATCCTTCTGATGACTTGGTCTTTTACATAGTAATAGGAGTTACATAACTGTTGGGGAAATAGAAGAGTGGTTTTTATTTTTTAAACGTAGTTGAAACAATTTTTCCTATGTTCTGGAGCAATGGAAAGAGTTTAGCAAAACCAATATGTCAATAAAATCCTACAAAATGTGGTTGTTTTAACACTTTCTTCCATAGATACAATTTGTTTTAATTAACTATTCATATATTCTCAGTACGTGCATGCGTTCTGCTGCTTGAATTTGTGGCTGAAGCGAAACTATTGCTTGTCTATTTTTCATTCTCTTCAGCCAACCTACATTTATCATATAGTCCAGCAGAAGTCTGAGGGATACTTGGGTTTTGGCAAAGATACCTCATATGAGCAGTTCAGGCTTTCTACCTGCCTAGGCTGGCAATTTGCAGTATTCTTCATTGAATCTTGTTGATGTGAACGTAGCAGGGGTGATTCTTTAAATTGCTGCTTCATATTTTAGGACAGGCAGTAATCTACTAAGGTTGGATGATGAAGAATTTATAACTATTCATATACCCTCTGGCCAAACAATAAATTTGATTTGCGCATTTTTTTCTCTAATAAGAAGAAGAGAAAAATTTCTATGACACAGGTTGATATAATACAATTTTTACTTGTGGTGCCAGTGAATGTACTTGTTACATAGCAGTGCAGTCTTTTCCATTGCTTTGCTTTCTGGTACAATTGCCACATTAATTTTCATAGCAACAGTTGTGGCTTCAGCTGGAAATTGAAACCTAATAAATGTTGGCTCAGCACATGGACTTTTTGACAAACGTTTTTAGTAACACTGAGCCAAACCAAGTGAAAAAAAAAATCCTAAGCATAAGTACTTGTATTTGGATTCTGGAAAGATATCTGGTATACCCTTTGGTCACTAGGCTGTTAAAATGTTGGAGTATTGGTGTTTGTCTCTTCATCTTTTTTTTTTTTTTTTTTCTCCCCCTCCCAAGTTTTCTTTTTTTTTTCTCCTCCCTTCAAGCACCAGCAGACTCATCTGTTGAAACTCTACCCCCTGTGGTTCAAGTACATTCCTCCTATCAACCTTTTCACCCCACCTCCCACTGTCCCTCTTCACACATGCGCTGAAATCTCTTCTGCTCACCAAACTTGCAAAATTCAGGCCTAGATGTGGGGTCTGATTTTATGTCGGTCTAAAATCTCTTCTATAGGCATGCATAACTTCTCTTTTTGCGCTTAATCTTCTTTTTCTTAAAAAAAAAAAAAAAAAAATGGGTAGAAAATCTGAAGGACAAGTCAGAAGTTCCACTGGAGACCAAAAGAACATTTGGTGTGGTGGTTGCAGCTACTCAGGAAAAGGGAGAAAGGGGAAGAAAAAGGAGCTAGTCAACCAAAACAAAATGACAATGTCCTTTTCATTTTGGACCACTTAATACAATTTTAACCGTATTTGTGGCACATAAAGGTTTGACAGCTAGTGCCAGCTCCAGAAAATGAGAGAAAGAGCATTAAAAAAAATCATTCAGACCTTGAAAAAAAAGTGTTGGTTTTTTTTTTTTTTTTAAATTTTTTTAATTGTAACTAATGTTAGAAGTAGGCCAGTTCATGTGGTCTTTTTTTTTTTTTTTAAAAAAAAGACTGATTTTCATACTTTGGAGCTAAAAATTGAAACTTTTGTATAAGTGCAAACATGGAAAACAATTTTGAAAGAGGAAGATCATCTTACTGCCTTGTGTTGCTCTGAGCCTTTCTCTGTCCTGGCTTTTTTCTCTGACATATTTGGACAAACTGTGGAAACTTGGGCATCTGTTCTGCCCTCTGTATGAAATGGTGATTTCAGTCTGTATTTCTTGGATTAGCCTTAAGATGTAACCATGTACAGCATCTTTCATAAACTTTTTTAATATCCAATAGTGTGGCCTTCTATTTCTTGACCTGCTAAAAATAGCCAATTTTTTCCTTCAGCTACCTTAGGAATTTAGCTTGTTGGAAGAGTGTCTGGGTGTGTGTTGTGGTAACAAGAGTTGGTCGTGTCATGCTGTGTTGGGAAAGTAGAGGTTGCAAAGACTTCATCCCCTGCAGCTGTAAGTAAATCAAATGACACATTATGATAAAGGAGAAATGTCTTCTGAGAGAGAAGGGAAAAAAATAATCTGCATAATTTTAAATCCAAGTTGGAATTTGAGTTCTGTTTTGAAACAAATACATAAATAAAATGGTCTTAGGCTGTTTACACTGGGATTTTAAATTGGTCTCCCAGCTCATAGGCCAGAAAGATCAAGCTGTCCACGATTCAGTGGTATGTGGATTGAAATTAAGCCAGTAAGTTTTAAGATTTTTTTTTGTCTATGCTCCAAATTGCTTAAATTTTGTAAAATTATTAATTTCACTCTAGAGATGGAGAGGTTTTAAGCTTTGAATTAATTCTGTATAATTAATATATGAAGGTTGAAAAACCCAACTGTACTGGCCTATAGGCTACGTTTTCTAATTAAAGGAATGATGGCATAAAGGAAAAAGCAGTTGGACTTCCCTCTTCTAAGCCAGTACATAGAGAGCCACCAAACTAGACTAGAAAATCAAACTTAAGTCAACCCATAGGTCCTTTGTGTCCAACTAATTGTTTTTGCTGTGTTCATTGGTCTTCATAAGCTTGGCTAAGGGGATAAGCCTTGCTTTCCTGTCTTGAGGCTTTTTTCTCTTGATCTATTGAAATTCAGAATTGAGGGCCCCCTTTAGAGAATGTCCTGTGGGTAGCTGTCTCATCTGTAACAAAGAAGCCCCAGCTCTGGATGTGGATTGAACAGAGAGGTAGCCTCTCCGGCTAGCAATTTGGAGTCATTTAGGAGAACCAGTAGCTTTAATTTAATTTGGAAATGGTAAGCCTGAGTCAGCACAGTTTTCATACCGCTGTCTTGCTTTTGAATTCAGACAAACCTGGGAAGGACCAGTGTTTTCTGGCACAGGTTGTTTACGAGATATGTACTTCAGTGGAATGACATTGTGCAGCTGTGTAGTTCTAAAGTGATGGAAGAGATGCTGTAAATCCCTGGTTTGACACTGGAAGAATGTAGTTTTGGTCTTTGCATCATTTGAAGACTGGTGGCCTGAGTGAGTGCATCCTCAGGATGGCTGTCCTCCAATGTTTCAATGCTAGCAGTGTTCCAACAGGAAGGATGGAGAGGGGAATTCAGGTGTGCCACACAGTGTAGATCCTGCTAAGAAGTGTGTAAAACCAGTTGACAGGGCTCATAAAATGTTTTCTGCATCTTCTAGCTTCTTCATCCCAGTC
This sequence comes from Poecile atricapillus, assembly GCF_030490865.1. Lineage (NCBI taxonomy): Eukaryota > Metazoa > Chordata > Aves > Passeriformes > Paridae > Poecile > Poecile atricapillus. The sequence goes on along the minus strand of NC_081250.1, from coordinate 47,921,363 downwards.
TGTTTCCAGCAGCCTCCTCCATGTCAAGATAGACAAGTGTTAGTTATGGATGTGTAATTACAGCTATGCACGTAATTAGCTGCATTATCAGTAGTAGCCAAGGGGAAAGAGGGTTGAGGGCTTTCAGTATGGTGGTCCATGTGTGCTGTCCATTCATATGCACACTACATGGGACAAGAAGCATGACTTAGAGAAACCTTGGAGAGAAAAAAAATCTTTGTTAGAAATTAATCTGGGTCACAGAACAGCTTGAGTTAGAAGGGAACTTTAAAGATCATCTAGTCTGAACTCCAGGACCTATTGTTTTCTTAAAAGTAGTACCACTGGAAAAAGGAGTTAATCAGTAAAATGCTAGCTTGTGAGAGCTGCAGCAAGATCTCTTAATTTACTGAATGAGGAAGATAAGTCTGGTCAGTGTGGTCACTTGATCTTGACTTGTTTTGTGGGAGAAGTTGCAAATGGGAGCAAGGCAAGGTTGTGTTCTGTATTGATAAAGATCACCTGAAGTGGTTGGGAAACTTGCAGGTTGTTTTGAGCATCTTTACAACATTGATTTAAAAATACAAGGGTAAGCAGTAGGCCGAATGTAGACACAGAAATACATTTGCAAGCTATTTTCTGAATAAAAGCTGGGAATTGCCTTCCCTAGGAACAGCATGGACAGTATGTGCCAGATTGTAATATGAAATTCCTGCTGCAATTGTAGTGCTTTGGTGAGATGATTTAGCCAAACAAAGCACAAAAGATCTGCAATCAATTTTTTTCAGATACACACAGAACTGAACTGCTCTGTCTATTGAACTATACAGTGGAATTCCCACCAGACACTGTGAAAAGCTCAGGGCAGCTCCAGTTTGGTTTGACTGTCCAGTATTTGTATTGAATAAACCTACATATCAACTGTAGGTAGAAATTCACAAACTCTCTTGATATATGCTAAAGGCAAAAAAAGTGTTTAAGAAGTGTTAAGTTCAGTTTGAGAAGTCTGCTATTGCTTTCATTTTTTACTCTGATGATAGCACAAAGCCTAGTGAACATGAAGTCAAAGAAAAAGAAACATTTTAAAAGACACTTTTTCAATGGAAATGAACACAGGTGGTTTTAAAATATTACTGGTCAACTGACATGAGCTCTTAATGGAGTGTACGTAAAGACTCTCTGGAAATACCTAGATTTCATGAGTGAAGGACCATCTCTCTTTTCTCTCTGAATTAGAGCAGATTGTTTTGTAATAAAGGTTGTCCATAGATAAAAGACCATGGAGTAGCAATATGATTCAGTGGAAAAATACTAATCTTTGGCATTCACAATAATTTTCTGTTTTGTGCTCATACTGATTTCATGCTGGGATATCTACACATAGAACCTGAAAAATAACTCCGAATGTTTGGAGTTTTTATGTGTGTTTGGTTTGGGGTTTGTTTGTTTGCTTTGTTTATTTCAAAAGAAAAACTTTATCTGTAGTTTTTGCTATCTTAATGGAGAAAGCTGTGCAGGCTTTATCTTGGTCTTGTACAATAAAAGCTGGTAATAACTTGCCATAATACTTCCACTAAAAATATTAACCAAATACTTTTGACCAGCTGGCATAACTCAGTTTCTCTTGCTAAAATAAAGTCACTCCATACAGTGGTGCTAAACCTCTAGAATTTGGTCTTTAGAAGAAAGAATTATCTCAGTTACACACAGCTGTAAATGTTCCTTCTTCAGTGGTGAGCAGTGTGTAACATCTTTGTGCAGAGAATTAGTCCACAGAGTCACAGCCAGCACTTAAAATCTTGAATGAAAAAAATGATGTCAAAGAGAGGAAGGCATTTTCCTTGAATTGTGTGAGAAATTGATGCAGACTTAAAAAAGAGTTACTTTTTCCTTTCTAAGGTCTAAAACTGGTCTTCAGGTACTTCTGGTCCCACTGAGGAACTCAGGAAAACCGTGAAAGCTGAGTGTAATACATGTGATAATTGCAAAGGCTTTTGCTATTGGCAGAACAATCTGGGTACCTCAAGGGAAGAAGTTACCTGCTTCTTTCCCACTGGTATGCTACAAAAGCAGAGGAAGTATTTAGGAAGAGAAGGAGCTTCTCTCATTTTGTGTTTTTAGAGCAACTTTGTCCTAGGAGCAGCAGTTTCCCTGTTGTTATCCTTGCAGGCAAAAAGATGATTGGGTTGCTGAGACATTGGCATAAAATAATGTGTCTTTCTGTGGTAGTTATTTTAAAGTTTGTCTGACAAAAAATAGTGTCATTCTGCAGTTGTCAATGGCTTACCTTACACAATTGTTAGAAGAAGAGGAAGACTGCATTAGGAAGAACCAACAGAAATTTGCAGCATTTTGCCTCACCATTTGCTTCTGCAGAAATGGGTTACAAATACTAGAACGTTATTTACATCTGTGGGTATGTGAATCCCCAATGTAATGTGTTTCACTTCTGTTCTGCAGAGTATTTTATGTAAGTAGGAGGAGCAGGTATTCATTGCTGATGAAAAGTGTTGTACGTTACCTGCCCCTTTGGAAGGGAAATTTATGTGTTTATATTTAAAAGCTGCCAGTGCCAGAGGCATTTTTTTATTTTATTATTATTCTCATTTTAAAAACCATGTCTTGGACTTCCTTATCTCCTCTTAACAAAAAAAAAACCCAAAAAAACCAAAAAAACAAACAAAAAAAAAAAACCAACAACAAAAAAAAGAAAAAAAAAGAAAAAGGAAAAAAAAGAAAAGAAAGATTGTTCAGTTTCAGACTTTGTTGGAACTGTGCTGCCAGGAGCCTTCCTGGCCTCTGGCACTATCAACAGAAAATGCAGCTCTTGAAAGAATGGATTATAGTTTCAGAAGGGCTGCTGGAGGGGGGAGAATATACCAAGAATGGCAGAACTTGGCATTGCTAAGAAATGGCAGAAAAAATATTCATGTTCCTTGAAGCTTTTCATGATGGTAGAATAAGGTTGAATGAAGGGGGAGAAAAAATAAATAAAACAAGTGGAAGGGGAAAGCATTAGCAGGCCCCAAAAGGGGAGGGGAAGGTATCATCAAGTTTATTTAGGTCCTGTCTTTTTTGCAAGATAAGCCTGAAAGAAGGAATTTGTGATCTCCAGTGCTTCAGTTTAGTAATTTAAATCTGTGATATATAATTTTGGGGGGGTTCCCCCACACAAAGTCACACAAGCTTAGTCTTGAGGTTGAATATGTTGAGCCGTTGTATAACTTATAACTGGCTGAAGAGTAGGAGAATGGAACACAATGGCACATTCATTAGGTAAATATTCCTCAGTCCTCCACAGCTCTAACACATGCTCATTTTTTTTTTAATATGTTGCCCAGCTGGATGCAGGATCACTAGCTGGTGGCAGGGCAGGACTGTAACAAATTTGCAAACAACTTTTGCATCCTCTGGGGAGAGTCATGCCTTGAATGGTCCTGCAGGTGAGGAGGCATGCAAACTGGCTGCTGCTTCAGAATGGTCACTGGGCTTTCTCACTCTTCTTTTTATTTCTTCTCTCTCCATCCTTCCTGTCTGCTGTTGCAGAGTCTGTTTGAGCCCTCAGCAGACAGCTTTATGTCTACCATAAGGATGCAGTGGGAGTAAGGAAGCTCTTGAGCTTTTAAGGCCAATCCAAGATTATTCTGGGTCCTTTGAGGTGGGTGGGTGGGCGTGAAGACAGGAAAGATTCTTATTAAATTACAATTAAATAGTAGCTTAACTTTTGCTCCTGTTAATTCAGCAGAAACCATGACAGATATGGGTCTTTTTTTTTTTTTTTTTTTTTTTTTTTTTTTTTTTTTTTTTTTTTTTTTCCAGCACAGGTATGAATACTCATGGAGAAAATAAATGCACAGGTCAGATCAGCTGGGTGGGAAGCACCCATCTTGTGCAGCTGCAGCTATGCTTCTGACCACTGCTACTTTCTGAACAGCTTGGAAAGCCTTCCTATGAAGATTTTTGCTCTTTATACAACAAGAGATTATAATCTGCACTCAGGAAACATTCTTTTAATCAAAATATTTGGCTTTTACATCCATGCGCACACATGCACGTGTGCAGTATAACAGCACAGCAGGGTCTATGCATATTATTTTAGTGGTAGTGAATATTAAGAAATTAGCCACTAAACCAGATGAAAACTGAGTTCTTGCAAATTTAATTGGAACTGTGGTTGGATAAAGGACACAGGCATATGGCTGTGTTCTTTATCAAAAGAGTCTGAAGTCTGCTGGGTTAATGGTTTTCATCTCATTTCACTGGCCTTTGACCCTGAGAATTTTGTATAGCTAATAAATTCAGCCACGAGTGAATTATTTGCTATTCATTTCAGAGATTCCCTATGCTACAAAAATTGTGATGTCTGTCTCGTAGTGAGGATGAGCATTATGCTGGAGCAGTTGGGTGTCTCTGGTGTGTAGTGAGGCACAGTCAAAGCCAGGCTGCTCTTTGCTGCTGTAAACACATCTCTGGCTTGCTGCTGGAGCATGATTGCTTGGATTATACTGTTGCTCTCAGAAAATATTGGGGTTTGTTTCCTAAGTATCTGTTGGAAGGTGGCCTTTTAAGCGTTGAACATCATTTGTAATAAAGGCATCTTAGTGTATTTGCTTAAAAGCTGAAAGAAAATGAAATGAAACAGTCCTCCATGCTGTTCTGACTTCTGCTTTAGGAAAGGATGCCAGATATTGGTGTAATAGGCAACGCATTTGAAAATTTTCTCTAAATGTTGTTGCAAGGCCCATGGAAATGAGCAGATCTCCAGAGTGCTAAAAGAGAATAAAGCTTTATTGCTTGCTGTAAAGCTACTGGCGGAGGGAGTAGTTACACTAAAGCAAGGTGAAGTTTAAATTTAAACACAGCTGTCTGTTCTGCGCCATACAGGTATGCTACTTCTGAAATAAGCACCTTTTTAGAAGGTCCTGGAGAGGAAATGCAGGTGAGTTAGTGCATAGATTAGTTTATGGGCTTGTGGATAAACTAAGATTCTTTCCTTACACTTACTCCTGAAGAGGAGCCACATTGTCTTGAGCATGTAGCACTTTAACTGCAAATTTTATGATGGAGGCAGGCAAAATTAAGGGAAAGAAATGAGTGTTTGCAGATATCATTTGTTGTCCTGCCTGCTTGGTTGTTCTAAATATCAGCAGCATGTGGAGAGTTACTGGCAGGCCTACAGGTAATGCAGAGCTCCAGCAGTGTGGCTGCCAGTGGAGCCAGCACTTACTAATAACTGACTAATTGTTTCTGTCACACCTGCACAAGCCTTTCTATCTCTCTCTGAAACACATTAGCATTCATGAGAAGTTGCTGAACCATGATGAATCACAAACACATTTTAAGTAATTATTTTGTGATTCTCCTTGGGCCAAGTACACCTTTTCTAAACAATACCTCATTTTTCTACCTCATGAAACATTGTATTTTATTTAACCAGAGAAATGAAAGTCAGAGAAATGAAACCCTCTCTGTGTATTCAGGCTTACCTTTTAATGGGGGCTTTGTATTCTTGCTTCCGACTTTTTACCTCTGAGCTTCAGCGTGTGATTAGATTAAAAAGCTCTGATCTGTGCTGGTTTTATTAACACAGTAATATGGCTAGATCACATTATGTGGCACATTAGTTGTGAAGCTTTGGATGCCAGTTCTACCACCTCCCTGGGTGTTCACCCAGTTAACAGCTGGTTTCCACAGAGGGCTGTGTCCGTCTCAGTATTGCTCATTGACTCAGATGAAAGTTACTTGAACTGCATGGGAACTCCACAAGCCTTTTCCATATGAGAGTGCCTGTGCTATTCCAGGATCTTGCTGTGATCTCACCAGTACATGCCTGCCAAGTGCTTAGTTTGATTTACTGTTCTCATTTTCAGTGTAGACTTAGACAATCATGAAAGGAATGATTAAACCAGAGTGGGAATGACTATGCAAATAACTGATGGAAGTGTAAGAAAGAATAGCAACAGCTATGGAGTTTTTTAACTTCAGTTATTTATTTGAAAAGTTATTTGATGATAAGATTGATCAAAAATGCTCTGTTTTGCTAGGGCTTGTGCAATGAAATGGAAATATTAGATGAAATCACACATATATATATATATGGGTATAACTGGTGTTTCCAGCATGTTAAGCCAAACCTTCAGGATTGATTTCTGCTGGCAAGATGTTGTAGTAGGTATGGAGAGCAAGCTGATCTGCTGCTTGAAAGACTTGGGTCATTTCTTACACCCTCTGAAGTTTCAGCTTGGTACCCCAAGAAACAGCAAAAGATTTTGTTGCTTCTATGTACAGGATCTGTGTCTCTTTTTTACTCTACTTTTAAATTGTCAGCTGATTCAAGCCAAGTTCATAGAGCAATAGAGGTCCCAAAGATGAAAAGTTCAGACAGGTTTTTGAAAGTAGGAAACTGGGCAGAGCTTAGAGAACTTCTAAGGGAACTTGGAGAAATTCTTAGGGGACTCTAAGGGAAAGGTTCTGGGGTGAACCTTGTTAAACATATAGAAACCTGCACCAGAAATTCAGATAGGTTTGCTTTAACCCTGCTGCTCTTGCTGTCTTTGTTCTCTTTGCTTAGACAAATGTATGAGAAAATATTCTTTTGCTTTTTTAAGGATAAATGAAATGCAAGTCCTGAAAGCCAAAACTTGTACAAAAATTAGATTGCCATCTCTTAGCTTACCTGAATTCTACTCTGAAACTTGCAGGGTGTGACTTTACACGATGCCTCGTTGAGAGAGTAGTAGTAGAAACATCTAGATAAGGGAGATTCAGGCTGCTCTAGTAATTTTATCAAAGTGATTAAATAAAAATACTGGTAAGCACTCACTTTTAACATTAAAAACTTCAAAATTACAATGAAGCACTATATTTTAGGCACTTTTAGGCAGTCCTGTTCTGCTCATGAAAGAGTATTGCTAATGAAGGAGACCTAACTAAACCAAAAAAAAAGGTACTGTGTGTCCATATGGGAGAGTGCTGTGCAGATGGTAGATAAATACAGAGGAACAGTTACAAAATCCTGCTGTAATGAAGAGCTCAACTAAAAAGAAATTTTCGCTGCCCAATAAGGATGGATTACAAATTAATTTTGTGCTTGATAGGCAGTTGTTTGGAGCTTTAAAACATCCTAAAGCACAAACTCATGTTGCTAAGTTGTACTGCAACTGGACTTTACTGTAACAGTTGGCTTTTGTCTTTTTTAAAAATTTTAAATTTTGCAAGGATGCAGAAGGGAAGAACATGATGGTTAATGAAAATAGGATGTTAATTGTTTCCAAATGCTGGCTTGCTCGTGAGGTAGAATTTATCTCCAGTTGGAGGAGCCATGTAAATTCAGATGGTCGGGGGCTATCAAGGCACCAGATGAGGTTTTAGAGTTGGTCTGGTAATAGCTTCTGCTATAATTTTCCTCAGGCCTTAGTTGGTGGCTTAGCTCTTCTTTTTGACCTGCAGCTAGCCAAGGGCCTGACCAGGCTGACTTTTCTAGCTGGTGCTGGGAGAAAGAACCTAGGGGTCCTTTTTCCTCCTGGCCAATAGCGCCATGACTGTCTTCTAGTACCTGCCCATAGCTGAAATGAGTAGGTGCTGTAAGTCAGTATCTCTCAATTTTTTTAATAATTACTTCCCCTCCATGTTTAGCATAAATATCCTCTTTGGTTTGAGCACAGCATGCTTCCTTGAGTATGTGTCTCCCCATTCTAACAATTTTGATTAATTAAGGACCTTTTTTTGGTGATACTTTTCTACTCTAAGTCCTTGTAGTATCAAGATATGGACTCTCGCAATGTACAGCCACCAAGTGAAATATAGCTGTCACTCTTGGCTGTGTTTTAGTCCACTCCAATCCCACTGCCTTTCTTGCTTTAGTCTGAGATTTTGTCTTCTCTGCCTTAAGTGTTTAAATTCTCACATGTCCATCTCATTAACAGATCTTAAAATAAGATTTATTTTCAAAGCCTTTTTGAGAAGGAATATGTGGGAATGTGTGTATTAACCATAAAAAATGTCAGTCTTTTGGGAATCACATCATTTTACAGTTTGTGTTCCTACCTACTGATATTTTTAAATAGGCCATGCTTTCCTTTCTTTCCTTCCCCCCACCTCAGGGAACACTATTTGAGGTGAACTTTCTTCCTTTAGGATTTTGAATCCCAGTTAGAGGCAGGATTGTTCGTCTTTTACAGACATTAATTCTGGGTTACTGCTTCTGTAGCAGTCCTGAATATTATATGCCTCTTCTGGGTTTGTGGGTTAATGTTAATTTAATGCAATTATTTTCAGCTGCTGTCTATTCCCTTTAAATCCTATAGTCTGCTGTGCTAAGCTAATGAAACACAGCTATTGTGGTGTACTCTGCTTCTCTGCTTACTAAAGGCTGTTATAATGTGGAACACACTAACTGAAAGAGATTTTTTTCCTGTCTGCAGCACATGAAAGTTTGTAAAGGGCTGCAAGGTTTTTTTACCCTTCTATATACATTTTTTTGCTTAGTCTTTTGTCACTTCCTTACATTTGGAACCTCCTTATATCTTATGTGTCTTGGTGTTAAGAAAAAAAACCAACAAAGTCTTAAAGTCAGCTGGTGACGGTATGGAAGGAAGGAGATTAAGAATCTCTGGTCTGGTGGTTCACCTTTCACTCCAGTGCAGATGCATCCTGAGCATCTCTTACATGTTTTAAGAGCCATATGTTCAGGATGCTGGAAGCTATGCTGGTTCTTCTACACAGAGCATCAGGAAGATGTATTTCAGGATATTTGTCGTGGTCAAGCTCTTGGTAGCTTATCGCAACAAGAATCGCTGTGCTCCCAGGGCTGGACTGCTTTCCAGATAAGCTAAAAATGCCCACCTACTTGAAGAGAGGGTGCAGGATTCAACTTGAAGTCAGCAAGATGACTTCACTGCTGTATCATGTAGGAGGAGAGGATTCACTGCAAGGGAGGCAACATATGTTTAAACTTAAATATCGTATAATTAGCCAAACTGGCAAAGGAAACTGTGAACAACATAAGGAATATGTATTAAGTCCATTTTATGATGTTTAAAGATTCCCCCAGTGTAAGAACCCCCAGTCCAATATTAAGATTTTAAAAATGTTCTTATCCTACTAATGTATATATTTGACTTTGTCAGCAGTAGTTATGTCAACAAGAGTTGAAGCTCGGTTTGCTCAGTTTCTTCCCCAGGTGTGTTGATACACCTGTTGTGGTGGGGAACAAGCTCAGTCTGGGAACCCATCCAGGTTAAAAATAAATTTTTTCGTTTAATTCAGCTTATTTTTTTGCTTGCTGGAGGCTTGGATCAGTTCCCCATGTCACACCATAAATGTGCCTAATGTGACTGAAGGGCTCTGCTAGAAGGAGGGGATAAAGCATGAGAGAAGGGGGAAGAAAGGACATGAATGGAAAACTTGGCCCCTGGGAGAAATGCCTCTGTAAATAGATGTATCGGAGAGATGGTAGGCGTCAGTAAAGATGTAGCAAACTTGTGAATGGGAGCAACATGCCACTCTCCCAGCTGTACATATTTTTAAATAATATTAAGAGGTTTAACTGTATGGTTATTCTTCATTATTTAAGTGAAAAGATGATTTTATTTTTGGCATGGCAGAGCCTAGTAAAGTCAGCAAATCAGCCCTTTTACTTATTTTTTTTTTTATGTAACATATTATTCTAGCCTATAAAATTAAGAGGCACTCACTGCCTTGAAGATATTGGCCTGATTGGATAAGATCATACAGAATAAGGTCATATAGAGTCTGGGAGAGCAGCAGTGGCACCAAAAAGCACTTTGACCAAGTTCTGTAAGTGGGTCAGAGGCTGAGTCAGTCACTGAGGCAGGTCTCCCATGTCTGTCAGATTTCCTATTCCTAGCCCTGTCACGCTGCCAATCTCTCTGGCTTTCTGCAGTAATCCCCTTCATCCCCTAGAGCTGGACCTGAAGCCACCGACACGGGAGACAGAAGGGGGAAGCGACAAGGGCTTTTGTTTATAAACTTTTTATCTGTGTAGTGTGTGGTGTCTTGAAGTTTGCTTGCTCTGGGTGTGACATCGTTTGTCATTTATGTTTGTTCTGGTTGGTGGTGCCAGCAGCAGCTCCTCACTTCGGGTGTGCGCGTGCAAGATCTAGGGATGGAAATCCTTTAGCAGAGTGATCTGTCACACAGCTGACTGAGAGCGTTTCTGCTGCCTGCCTTAAACCCCTCGCTACACTGGTGTTTGAACCAGGGTAGCTATCAAATCCTTCTGTCCTTAGTGTAACTATTCCACAGGGGAGTGCGTGTTACCAACCTTTCGTACTGTAGCCAGACTTGGGGGAAACAGTGGTTTGTACATTCTATAGTAACAGCGTTGCTACCATAACAGATTTTTGTGCTTGCTGCAATCTTCCTGGATTTTTTTGTTTTCTTAATGCAAAAAAGAAAAGCCTGAAAACAAGTTTTCTGAAACTTTTCAAACTCTTTTTTTTTTTTTTCCATATGATTTCAGTGGAACCATGGAATACCTTTGTATGTGAGGTGCTGTGAGGGGATGGTTCTGTTCAACTTAGCTTCATGCTAGACCTTTATGCTTCATTATAAGAGGGTTTCTTCTGTAGCTAAAGGAGTTTTACAGCAACTGTAAGTGCTGAAGAGCTGGAAAAAGCTTAGCAAAAGTCTGGGAAGCAATTTTCATTTGAAGACTTATATATAATTAAGAGTTGGACTCGATGATCCTTGTGGGTCTCTTCCAACTCAATATTCTGTGAATCTGTGTAGTGATGGCCTCTTTGGTAGTCATGTGCTACCTTATTCTTTGGAGTTGTGACATTGCGTATGAATCACATTTTCATATGGGTCTAATTTGTTTATTAACTCCACTCTGCTGTCATCTGTCAAAAAAAGCATATTATTTCGGAGGTTACTCAGAAAGCTGGCACAGTGAAGTGTTTTATGGAAAAACAAACAAAAAAACCACCCTGTACAATTGCCAAGAGTGTATCTGCTGTCCTTTTCACTTGGAGTACCACCAAACCGGAGAAAAACTAGTCTCCTATCATGAAAAGAAAACAAACAAACAATGTTTTATTCTCTCTTACATTTGTAAATGATGAGAAAGGGAGAAAGTTGATATAGGTGGAGGATTTCAGAGTAGGGGAGAAAAAGACATTTATTAATAAAACAAAACCCCATTTGTGTGAAGTCCATCTGTGACAGCACTGCTTTTGCACTGCCAAAGGAAGACTTGGCTAGTTCTCTCACAAACGTTATAGAGAAATGTGACATGTTGGACCTCTAGTAGTGAATGTACTCCCAAGGCTGAGAGGTTTGCCATGAAAAATGATTGATTTTTGTTTTCCTAACTGCATAACTATTTGTATTACACTAAACAGCTGATACTGAATTCCTTCATCATCAGATGAGTCTCCTAAATAGCCATGATGGTTGTTCTAAAAGTGTTGTAAAGCAGGGCTGTTCTGGTCTATCTTTCTACCATTACAGCAGCTTCAGCTGCGACTTCTTACAGCAGTTCTGTATTAAGTTTATATTCTAAGTATTGGGTTCCTTCAGTTTTCTATCCTCATCATATACTTTTTTCAGACTGCTTGAGATATCCTTCATGCTTCTCCTCACTGTATTAATAGTGATTCCAAGCTTGGTAGGTTTTGTTTCATCTTGACTTTGGCTTTCTCTGTGCTACTTCTATGTTTGAGATGCCTTACCAAATGCTTGTGTTCCACCACACTTGCCTACAGATTTGCTCAGCAAATCTGTAGCAAGGACTCTAGCTCAGAGGTGCTGACAGAAAGCAATCAAATCCAAAACACAATCAAAATATTCTTTATTCATCACTTTCCTCTTGCTGCATCTTGTCTATTCACTTTTGTCATTTAGGTTGTCAGTTTCTTAAAGCAAAAGAAATTTTCTCTGTAAGATGAATAGCACTGAGCATTTTACAGGTACTTAATAAATACCAAATCAAATAATTTATAGCTACATAATAGCCTGTTTTTACAAAAATCTCGTAGATATGTCTTTTAGATTTCCTCTCCCTGTTTTTTATCTACCTTGCAAAGCAGCAATTACACAGTGCAGTCTAGCACTGGAAAACAATTCTTTAAATTAGGTAACTTACAGGTAGATTTTCTTACGTTTGTGGGTTTTTTATTTTTTAATTTTTTATTTTTTCTAATTAATTATGCTGCTGAGGTTCAAGATATGCTATCATTACAGTGTTGCCTGAATGGCACCTTATATTACATAGCTCATTATAACTGTGAAGCCAGCTGGGCCAGGGTGCATAAACTTTGCCCCTTCAAGATAGTTGTTGGGGAGCTGATTGATCTCCTTACCCTTATCTTCTATATAGCTTGAACCTAGGCATTACTAAGCATTTCTGCTACTTCCTAATTAATTTGTTGCTGCTGGCTACTTTTTTTTTCTTCTTCTGGAGCCTGTGTAGGCAAAATTATTGTAAAAAGGCTGTGGGGAGGAACATCAAACCACACTGGACTGGGAACTTATCAGGATGCTGCAACTACACCCAAGCTGTGTGGGAGGCTTATAGCATGGCCACATTTTGGTTGGCCTGTGGAGGGCTGACCCCATCTGTCCTCCAAACAGGAGTTTTCTTCTGCTGGTGTAGCCTCCAAGTGATGGCTTTATCTCTCAGATTAAAGGTGAAACCACAATGTGACTAGAGTTTAGAGCTATCTTTAGGTGAAGATCCAGGCTTTAAGAGGCATCTGTGCCTCATCAGGCCACCTGTGCTAATGGCTATTTCATTCCATGTGAACTTTCTGTATTTCCTTACCACGTGCACCATTTTAACTCTGGAGGAGTCTGTTTGAAATGCCATCTCTTTTGGTCAGTGAGTGAATATTCTCCAAGCTTAATCTTAATCAAAGAAGTCACATCAGGAAAGAGAGATAAATTTGCTGCTGCAACAGCAATGTAATTTGTCTTCTATCTCTTGGTGTGACACAAGTATTTGCAAATACTTTGTATTTTGTGCAGTGAACAGTCCTAGTTGCATCCTGCTCCATGTTACACTGTGTGCACCCCATGAGTTCTGTGAGTTAACCGTCTGTGTTTCACCAGAGTTTTAGTAGTTATTCCAGGCATATGATGATGGAATAAAATAGCCCATTTCTCCGGGTTATCATCTTGCACATATTCAGTTAAATTGCATATGCTTATTCTTGTTTCATGCCAGATTTTATTCCCAGGTACATTTAATAGGCACAGGATGAATGCTTCTCATGTCACATCTATATTGCTGGCACGTTTGGTGAGAAGTTGCATCTTTTCGACCTTTCTGACCCAAAGTAATTCTCACAAGAACAACTTAGGTTTGGGATCATGTCACAGGAGAAGATTCTGAGTTTTGTTTCTTGCTCCTGAAGTTGAGTAAATTTAAATTGTCATGGATCCATTTGGATGCTGTTTTTGCTTCTGTATTCTCTTCTTTTTGTATGCTTCTAAAGCTAGCGATTACCTACTGGTTCTTTATTGATTTAGTAGGTAATGCTGTCTAGTACTGCTGTCTGAGAGAGACACTCTGAGAATAAATGCACGAAGAGTAGTCAAGCATTTAGTTCTGTAATAATGACCCACATAAAAATTTTGGAAGGAAGGAGATTATTTGCATGTACGCAGTTAAAATTATTCAGGAATTCTGTGACTTTGCAAACACTGTAGAGTACTCAGTTAATGGAGCTGCAGAAAAAAAAAAAAAAAAAGGCAACTACATAGCTACAGAATATTTTACTGGTATTAAGAATAAATTTGCAATTCCAAATACATGATTTGACTGAATACCATAAATCTACAATTACACATTTGTGTCTATAGAAATGAATATACTAATGTTGGGGAGATGTACTGTGAAATAGCACATAAATAACAAAGCATTGATGAAGTGTTTAGAATGCCTTTAAATTAATGAGAGAGACTTATTTAAATTAGATGATACTTCAGAGAATACTGCTCTCTGTTCTAGATTACAAATCTTTGCTATTTAAATATTTTTCTCTGGGGGTTGGTGATAGGAGTGGGAGGAGATGCATTTCTAGTTTCATCTGTATCCTTGAATTAACTATGAAAAGGGGTGGGTTCTTAATTTAACTAACTTAAGCTAAAATCTTAGTAGAAACATTTTACAGAAGGCTTTATAGCCTTCTGTACAAGCTTCCACAACTGATTAAAATGTTTTACTTTCATTAGTTGACCATATTGGGAATGTAGGTTTCTCACAAGACCAAGGCTTCAAATACCAACTTGCTGGGCATTAGTTCCTGCCACTTTTAATAGCTGAGCCTTCTTGCCTTTGCCTCTACCTTTGACCACTGACCCATTTTCCCCCTTGGATATGGCAAGGTGGTTTTCTATTTCCCTATTTGGGTGATCTGCAATGAAGCCTGGTAGAACTTCTCTGCTTGAGTTTCAGGTCTCACCTCAGCTGTGGCTGCAGGCACTGGCTCCTTTTGAGGCCCACCTCACTGGCAGTGAGGATGGCTCAGCTGGGGTGCTTGCCAGTGAGCTGCACGCAGGATCTGGCCGACAGAGCTGTTTTTGTGGCTTTGCTCTGGAGCGGTGGAAGATGAGTTTTGGAGCAAGTACATGTCCAGCTGTAGTTGTGCGCTGCCAGCTCTTCAGACCTTGCAAGCCAGAGTCCTCCTGCCCTCCACAAATAAGTTTGTAAGCTGCTGTCTGCCTCTCCTACAGAGAGAACTCAGCTGTCTTGGTGAAGGGTTATCAATATGACTCTTATATACATGAGAAAGCTTTGCCCTCAGGAGAGTCGGCCCACTTCTTGTGCCCTCCTAAAACCTTCTACAAGGCTGACATCACTGAACCTCAAATTTGGTGAGAGAGGCACATTTTATTTGTTTGAAGTTAAGAAATATACATGAAATTAAGTTTAACAAGATGCATCATCCCATCTGTGAACAAATATCAATCTTAACATCAGTGGATAAAAGATCAGATGTCAATATGAAATCTTTCCTTTGGACTTAAGGGACAGCAAAACTGAAATATATGGTTGAGACTTTGAATCTGTTTTTTGCTACAAGCTCAAAAATAAATATTTGATTTCCGGTAGACAGGAAATATTGAATTTGATATTCAGTTTATCTGAACTCTGTTATTTGAGTGTATGTAAGTAGGGTATTGGTGTGTTATAAAGGAATTTATGGGTCACCAGCAACTCATCAGTAACCTCAGCCTTTTATGTTAAGTATAAGGTAGTTTATCTTCTTTGAGAAAGCTGCCTATGCATTTAGCATATCCTGAGCGTTCGTCTACATAGGAACACTTGGAAGAATTAATCCAGACTAAGATATGCTTTGAAAGTGGATTAAATTGCATAGTATTCCTATACAAGGACATTTAGCAGAATTTAAGTGGCTTTAGTTTTAGTTTCTTTACTTCCTTGGTTAAGTACATTAGATCAAATTAAAGGCATCTAAATTTTACTCAAATGCCTGTTGAAGTTTAATGTAATCATATTAACCTGTGTTTTGTAATGTTTATCTGCACTTAATTTCATATTTTTCTTGTAAGCAAATTGAAGGAATGTTCAAACAAGCAGAAGTCAATATTAGCCAGTTCAGCGTACATTCATAGTTTTTATAACTTATGCACTAATATTCTGAGGTTAACCAACCCTGTCTCTGCACTTAATTCTCATGTCTCATTTACAAATTTTCAGTAATGATTTTTATATCCTCAAAGAGCTCTCCATATGAGAAGTGCTAAGCAATTGCTGTGGTGGTATTTGATTAACATCCAGATGGAAATCTGAAGTTTGGCTTTGTTCATTACTGTAAAGGTGAGAGCTGAGTTGGGGAAAATTAATTATTTGCAGGAGTTTTACCCATGAGTATGGTTATTTTTTCTGTGAAATTACATCAGACACAAACTCTTGTTTTAATGTTACACAGAGTTCAGGCATCCACATCTGCTTTTGATGCACGTGGCTTAGTATCTTTGTGTGAGATAAAATGTTTAAAAATCTTTCGTAGAGCCTAAGATGAGGGGTGTATACACACATTAACCAACAGATGTTAAATATGGGGTTTTGTATCCTTTACAGAAGTAGAGACAAAACATGAGAGAAATGTTGCTGACCAGTAGCTAATGTTGTAGAAGTTGATCTGCAAAATGACAGCAGCAGCTTTGGACCTCTTAAGATACCTGCCTTTTTTTTTTTTTTTTTTTTTTTTTTTCATTGTTTGAGGGTGGATATAAGTCCAGTGACACAGGGTACTTGAGAATAGTAAATATTGTTATGCACGAGTATGAATGAATGGCTTGAAAGTTTAATGACAAATGCCTTATGTTGGCATTGCAGTATGAGTGCTGCATAATGCTGCTGTCTGAGAGACAGACAGTGATTGTAAGTGCTCCTTCTGAATACGCAGAATGGTGATCTCTGGTATGTGTTTTTCCTGTACAAGACAACATCTAGCAGTGGGCAGTTGTAACATCTGATGGTTTAAATTGCCAGATGATGCCTTTACGCTCAAATCCATAAGAAACCAACCTTTTCCTCTCCCACCCACAGCCCCATTGAAAAGTGAAATGTACTGAGATGCAAAAAGTATGTCAAATATGCATTTAAATGCCTTGCTTTTCTGACGTTTCATTTGATATGTGCTACATGTGACTTTGAAGCATAATAGCACATTGTCCTAAACTGATGGAGTTAGTCAGTGTTTGATCTCTTCAACTGAACAAATGGATTGTTTTAATGCTTTTTAAACGGGAGAATTGATTTTTGTACATTTTTAAAGGGAAAACAGGACATAGATGAGTCTTCTTTTCCTTTTGGGTTTGAGCAAAGTAATCACAGATTTAATCAAAGAATATTATAAGTTGAAAGGGACCCAGAAGGATCACTGAATCCAAAAGTTATCAACAGCTTTGGTAATTAAGATCCTTAAAATACACCCATTCTAGTGATAGAATTGGAGGAGCTGGAATGCTATATACCTGCTGATGTTCACAAAACTTCTAGATGATGCACCTTAAATGCAGAAGCTTTGCTTATTAAAGTCACATTCCTGTGAATATAGCGTAGGTGAGGGAGAAGGCAAGACTACAAAAAGCATACTTACAAATGCTTGTTTGTGCTAATAGCCTTTCTTGTCATCTTCTGGCAGCATTTTTGAAGTACCAGGTTTTGAACCAGAAGGCATCAGCTGTGGGTATAGGTAAGTCAAACGATAGCTAGTTTGAATATAAGTAGATCAAACATGCTCTGTACTTAGCCAGCATTTTTGAAATATTGCTAAAATTAGCCCTGTACAGACCTGCAGCTGACATGAAGTGAAGGTTAGCTCTGTTGGATAGGTCTGAAATAAGAATCTTGCTCTAAGATTGTTTTTAAAATTAACTTTGCTTTTGCTTCCTGCTCTCCCACCCACGTTTTTGAAATAATGCTACGTCTTGAGATAACAATTTGGCTATTATCCCTTGTGTACGGTTCCTGGTTCTACAGTTAGGTAAGAGTATGAGCAAAATGTAAATTCTTTGGTAACTTGGTAGAAGATATTATTTCATCACAATTGCTATTTAATTTTTGCAAAAGAACCTCCCACGCTGAATGTTCTTTTGAGTTACTTGAGGTTGATTTTTCATGAATAAAATTCTTAGTCATCTTCAAAATCTATGCAATATCTTAAAGAAATAAAGATTTTGCACATTTCAGTAGTTCATTGGTCTCTTTTTGTACCTCTCTTGACTCCTTGCTTTGTATGTAAGAAGCTGCTCTTCTGGCTGTAGCACTAGCCTTGAATCTGGGAGTCAAGTGGTGAAATTCTTCCCTCATGGAAACCAACAGCAAAGAAATTTGCATTCATTTTCTACTTTAAGCCCTGACATTGAATTTCTGTGTGACCTTGTTGTGAAGGTCTTATCAGCAGAATTTATGCAGATAATCTGCACCTTGTTCTGCAGAACAGGAATGTATCATGGACACGTGGTGAAGTTTTATACAAGCAAATGATACGCTTAGCAGTTCATGTTTTTCTCCTCCTAAGTGGCAGAACTCTTGATTATGTGTGAGATCCTTCATGTTTTGTCAAAATATAGATGGCCTATCAAAGCAAAATGCATATTCACCTCAGCTGAAATCTTGCCTTGAACCTCTGCCCCACAGCTGCACATCTTAGGTAGTTTATATCGTGTACAATCTTGGATGAGTAAGTTTGTGGAGGGGAGTAGAGTACTAAACTGCTGTGCAAATTGACCCTTGCTGCAGTGAACAGAAGCTCATAGATGGATCACAAGACATTTTGGTATCTAGGTAAGGATATAATATTTGCATATCGAATAGTATATGCCAACAATATGTGAACTGGAAAGTTTCAGGACATCCTTGTAAAGGATTTTGGGGTCACTAAAAATTACCAGTGGAACAGCTTCTGTGGCTTTATTGCAAATATCCACTCTTGATGCTATTCTAAAAGCCTCAGCTCATGAATCACAGAATAGTTGGGGTTGGAAAGGACCTTAAAGACCATCAAGTTCCAATCCCCCTGCCATGGGCAGGCACCTTACACTACAGCAAGCTGCTCGAGCCCTACCCAAGATGACCTTGAACACTGCTAGGGATGGAGCATCCACAGCATCTCTGGGGAACCTGTTCCAGCGTCTCACTACTCAGAGATATTTTTGCTAACGTCTAACCTAGGCCTACCCTCCTTCAGTTTAAAGCTATTACTCCTTGTCTTATCACAATATGCCTTCCCCATCTTTCTTGCTGGCCCCCTTTAGGTACTGACGGTGCTCTAAGGTCTTCATAGAGCCTTCTCTTTTCCAGGGGGATCAGATACAACTCTCTAAGCCTGTCATCATAAGAGAGATGCTTCATCCCTCTGATTATCTTTATGGCCCTCCTCTGGACCTGCTCCATCAGGTCCTGCCCTTTGGGAAAAAAGGAAAATAAGAAAGACCTTGGGAAGTACCAGTCAGTAAGTCTCACCTTTGTGCCTCACAAGATCATGGGGTAGATCCTCCTGGAAACTGTGCTAAGGCACATGGAAAGTAAGGAGCTGATTGATGAGAGCCAACATGGCTTCACTAAGGGCAGTTTGTGCTTGACAAAGTTGGTGATACTCTACAAAGGAGTGACAGCATTGGTGGATAAGGGAAGGGCAAATTGCATCAAATTTATGTGGACTTGTGTAGACATTTGGCACTGTCCAGCACAGTATCCTTGTCTCTAACCAGAGAGACATGGATTTGATTGATGGGCCAACTTTTGGATGATGAATTTTGTGCAAAGTCATGGTCAGAGAGCTGTGGTCAACAACTCAATGTCCAAGTGGACAGCAGTGACGAGTGCCATGCCTCAGGGGTGATTAATAGGACCAGCATTGTTGAACACCTTTGTCAGTGACATGAGATTGGGTGTATACAACAAGTTTGCTGATGACACCTAATTATGTAGTGAAGTTCACAGGCTGCTCAGAAGAGATGGCATCCAGAAGGATGTGGACAAATTGAGAGATGGGTCTGTTGGTCTTGGTCTTGTTAAACCTGCTATTGTTGGATTCAGCCCATCTATCCAGCCTCTCCAGGCTTCTCTGCAGAGCACTTCTACCCTCCAGCACATCAACACTCTCCCTGCCCCCAGCTTGGTGTCATCTGCAAATCTGCTAATGATAGACTTGATCCCCTCATCCATGTCATCAATGATGATATTAAACCAGATTGGGCCCAGCACAGATCCCTAGAGGACACCACTGGTTGCCAGCAGGATGCAGCACCATTCCTCACCACTCTCAGGGCCTGGCCAACTAGACAGTTCTTAACCCACCAAAAAGTGCATCTGTCCAAGCCATGGGCTGCCAGCTTTTCCAGAAGTATGCTGTGGGAGATGGATTGTGTTTCCCTTCCCCCAGCAGCTTTAGTTTAAAGCCCTCCTCATAAGCTTGGCAAACCTGTCAGGCTAAATGACTGCATTAAAAAAAAGTTTGTTTGGAGGAGCAGTGACTCTCATTAGCCTAATTGCTGTAACTGAAGAAGGTAAGCAATTTAAGTTGCAGAAAAGTGTTTTCTGTCATGAAGTGCAAACAGCAGTCTTGAGAGCTAAATTCAAGCTAGAGAACACATGCTTTGAACTTGCTTAGGTCTGTATCGGTCTGACAGAAAAGCATAGCTGAGAGCTGCAGAGCAAAGAGTATGTTGGAAAAGCAAAAGAAAGAAGAAGCCTGTTGTGTAAGGGAAGGAGTGAGTCAATAACATATGGTCTGTAAAACATGAAGACATTTTATAATGTGCAAAATTATTGTCTCTCAATCTCATCTTTTGTTAAGTATTAAAGCTATGATCTAAGACTTGTTTCTGGAAGGCTGCTGATGTGTTTTGGGGTTTTTTTGAGGGATTTTTTTTGTGTTTGTTTTTATTTCTGTTTTTTTAAGTCTTCAATGATAAATGTTTTTTCTTATTGCCCATGTGAGTTTGTGCTGGTGTAACTGTGTGCATTTAACAATAGTTCATTTAAAATTACCATGTAAAGCTAATTAGTGAAACACCTATCTTTTTTTAAGCAGCAAGAATTAATAGTCACCTTACTAGTGGAGACAATGAATACCAGCTGAGAAAAATAGTTCTTGATTTATATTTAGATACTGGTGCCGCAAACTTTAGAGTTAAGTGCCTTTACAGAAGGTAACAGTTGATTTGAAACAGGCATTTAGGAAAATTTAAAATTATATTTTTGAAGGTTGCTGCAGCTACATATACAATTTGGTTGAGTCTCAGAAAAACTCTTAAAGGTCCAGCTAATTGGGAGGACATGCCTTAATGCTTTGCAATGCAGTGTGTCTATTCTGAGGGGATGTGTGCCATATTTGGGCTCTTTCCTATTGCACAGCTTGTAATGCGAGGTCACTCTCAAATCATCGAGCTTCTTGAGATGTATAGCTGGGCCACATGCATGGGATGTTTAATTACTTCATGAAATGCAGTTTTATTTTGGGAGTGCTGTGTTTCTTCTTAGACTCCTGACTGATTTGCTAGTCTTATTGCAAGGGGAATATCAAAGTGATACTTTGCTTCCAAAAGGATTGAATGGAGCTGTGTAAACTTAGTCAATAAAAGTTCAAATAAAATCACAATGGCTTTAATTTGAATTTCCCTTTTCACTAAAAAGTTACTAATTTAAAATCTAAAATCATCTTTACTTTGTAGTGAGGTTTGTGCTTATGATATAACAAGGAAGTGTTATTCCATCAGATGCATAGTATTTTACTGTTAGAGTTTTCTTTGCAAGTGAAGGGAAGAAAACATTTTTTCGTGATATAAAAAGCCAGTTACTGTGTTATTAGGAAAGGGCTTTAATGACCCTAGCTTACCTAATGATAGCATTATCAAATAAACCCACATTCACAGATTTATACGATGATATTTTTTATTCTGAATTGTCTTTGAAACTTTCATTTGATCTAAAATTATTTGTAGTGCAATAGTTGTTGGATGGAGATTTGCTTGGATTTTTTTATTTCATTTGTTTATTTTTCAGGTCAATATGAAAACAATTTTATTAATTTAAGTTTTGTTTTTTGTTTTGATGAGTCAAGATTTCTTTTTTTGCCATGTCCCTGTAAAAAGTTTAGTTAATGTCATAGTTTAGGCGCTAATGTAAAGTTACTGTTTCAGATTTATAAGTAGCCTTTAAAAGTAGGCATATGAATAAAAAAAAAAAATCTGAAAAAAGTTTGACTTCTTATGTACTGAATTTGCAGGGGTTTTCTTTAAATGATAGAGAGCTTGGGTAGGTCTGGGACTGAATTTGTTTTATTTTCAGATTGTGGTATGTTGCAGTTTTATTTTAATGGCAGAGGCTGGAAGAAGCAAATTAATTGCTGTTGTGGTGTAGAGACATGTCGAAGTTTGAAGAATTATCGAGTTTGTGTTGTGCTGAATTGGAGTGATGAAGTACAGATAACAGGCCACAGCTGTAGCCACAAATTAGGCCTCTCAATTTGGTGCTGAAAGTATTACATTAGAATTGCTTTTCTAGGATTACTGTGTGGAAAGTCTGATGAATAAAACCATATCTGAAATGGGGAAGCTAAAAATCCACGCTGCTGCTGCTGAAAAAGATTTCATTGTTGTGAAACAAAGGTGACAACTTTACTAAAGCAAGAGCAGTGCTCAGGAGCTTTCTGTTCTTCAAGAAATATCACTTGGTTTTTGAATCTTAGCATTTGTTTAAAGAACTAGAGTTCTCAGTGATTCCTTCACCTTATAGCCAGCATGGCTTGGGGGAAGGTGAGAGCTATGATCCATGGTTTCACAACACTTGTTTTTACACGGACTCCAACAAGAGTTGGGAGCACAGGGTTTACCAGGAGGTGTTTCTGGATGCTGCACAAACTTTGATCCAACCAAAGAACTGTGCAGAGCCCTTCCTACGTAGGAAAGCTCCAGTGAGGAGGTAGAGCACCAGCTTATGAACTCTTGTGGGCACAGGAAACTTCAGAGTACAGGTATTGCTCTTGCATTCTGTGTAGCTACCCTATTGCTGTGGGAATATACCTGTGCTCCAGGTATTTCCAGGCACAGGATAGTTCCAATGTAGTAGCAGATCAGATCTAACTTACAAGAATAATACTGAGCAGTGATAATTTTATTCACAGGGATGTTAAAAACAATCCCAAATTTACAGGCCTGTCCTGTGTTCAGGTTGGCTGTCAGACATCCTCATGACAGGTTCACAGATGGTCCAAGAGCAACAGAATGAACTGGGGTGGACTGGCTGAAGCTGTCTCAGCTGTTTTGTAGTTGTGTGTCCTATAAAATTGTCTGGGGCATTGAATTCTTATAAAACCAAGAGATAACTATGGCCAGACAAGATCTGCATGCAAACTTTGCTTATGCCACAAAAACAAATCCTTCATAGGGCTGGGACCAAGAAGATGCAGAGTAATAAAAGACTGTGCAAAGTGTCCCACTCCCCTTCCTCAAATGTTCTTATTCAGTGAGTGTAGCTCTATCCCGACCTGCAACATCCTGCTCATTGTTTTTGTGCTAGGAGTTTCCTGAAATTTTCTCCATGGAAAATGTGACACACTTTAAAATTTAGAACAAACAAATATCTTCTGCAATGGGACACAACCAGAGGGATAAAGCCTCCTTCTGCATTGTGACTTTAGTTCACATTTGCATTCTAGTGAGGAACTCTGGTTGGCAAAGTGTCTGGAACATAAGATATTGAGATGTAAAGCCACACAGTTGTTCCTTGGATTTGAGAATTTATTTATGCACAACTTGGAATTGATAAATCCCTGGCCTTTTCAAAGGAGTCTTTCTTTTTTTCTTGCCGATATTTTAATATTTTTCAAATGCATGTGGCATTTTAATTGGTTGACAGATGACCAGCTGATGGTTATGCACAGTAGCTGAGGCTATGTTACATTTGGGAAGTAGTATTTTATTGTTTGCTTCAGTCTGCTTTTGTGACTTTCAAACTTCAAATCTATAAATCCACGTTTTTGCAGGAGGAAGTAAGATAGATGGCAATTCCAACATTCGGTGTACAAGGGTTTTGTGGCAGATTGTTTTCTTCTAACTCCTCTGTTCATATTTACTTTCATAATCTTGAAAAGAAAAAACATTAATAAATCAAAGTGGGTTAAAGATCAGACACGTGGTTTTATTTTAATAAGGGATAAAGCTGAAACCTTACTGAGTGTACATTGTTCAGCACTTGTTCTCTGGGGCATATGAATCAGTCCCTTCATTACTGGTCTGGAAGCATTTCCTTTTGTGGTTACAGTGTATTTTGATTAGAAAAACCAATGCAAGATAATACTTTGTACATTACTTTTGGTGCTTGTGCTCATGTGCAAAGTTAATATTTTAAAAAGAAATAACAAAAAAATGAGCCTTTTGTGGCCATGTGAAGTTTTGATTCATGGAGTGAGTTTGCTTGCTTGATTTATATCTGTCAGCAGGAAGGGGATTTTGAAAGAAGGCATAGTGGGCCTGCAAGCTTGAGAAAGAGTTATAATTTGCATGGTTACGTCTTGTGTGTCTGGGACATGTTTTTCCAAAGGCTGTCGGGCGAAGTGTGCTTTAGGGACTATTTGCTCTGTGAGTGTTGAGGAGGACAGCAGGAAATGTGAGTTTCTTCTAGCTTTTTCAGATTGCTGGTTGCTAATATTTGGGACAGCATCCCCTGAAAAGGGTAAGGTTGGAACCTTGTGGAAGAGATAGTCATAAATGAGAGAATTAAAAAATTTTAGAGCCATCCTCTCATCCCCCTTGCAGGCATACCTACACAACCACTCTCCCTCCCGTGTCTATCAGTATTGTTGAAAGAGGCTGCTAAATGAAGAAACCAGCTTGCTTTTTTGAACTTTTAACCTTTACAAAAGCTACTGTAATTGGCTTCTGCAGAGCATAGGTTGTTTCGATCTGACATTTAAAAAAAAATACAGGAAGAATGAAATATCAATGTACGCTTCTGGATTTCCTAAATTGGCAGTGAAGGTCTTGCTTCCCCGTGCTTTAAAAGCCTGAAAAGTGCAGAGAGATATTGGTGAGGGTTGAAATGTGTCTGTTGCATCTCAGTTGGGATGTACTTTGGCTGAGATGAAAGTTCAGCAGTTGGTGCAAAATCTCCATCTGGAAAAAAAATAGTTGGTGTATGTGTGAATGTAATCTCTTTGAGGAAGTGGAAGATGACTTAAAGAATGGGTCATGTAAAGGGAAATAAAACACTGTCAGAAAAGAAAAGGGGGAAAAGAAGTCAAAGGTGAGAGAGATGAATCGTACAGCCTAGGCTAAATGTATTATTTTGAGATTTCTTCAATGAATTAATGTCCCGTTTAAAAATAAATAAACAAATATTTCCCTTCTTCATCCTTGTTAAAAAGAACATGGTAAAACTCCTGACAGTTGCTTTCTTTCTAGGAGTTGATCATGTGAAAATTTTATGTACTAAAAGCAAGGAAAGCATATTAAAGTCCAATCCATGCTTACTCTAGTGGGTCTTAAAACTGTCATCACTTTAAAGTCATACAAGAGCAAAAATAGGATCTTAAATACAAATGCTTTTTGTCTCCAGTGACTTTTAATGCACATATTATAAGTCAATAATTAAAAAACCCTAAAAGCAGATCAAGGTCAAATCATGCCTTAGGTAACATTTAATCTAAAAGTGCTTGAAAACCCTTTTCAGGGGTATCATTACTATCTTTGTCATCTATATAGAAATGTAATATATTTTTGGAAACTTGAAAATTTAGAGGGCCACAGTTTGCCTGCAGAGACCTTTAGCCTTTCCTTCTCATACACAGCCTAATAGCTGTGCTGAATACATCATGACGTGTGGCATCTCAAAAGGAAAGTGTGCTCAACAAGGCTTTTTACTTCTTAGCTGCTAGAAGAAACTGCCAACCTTTGTTAGTTTCTCCTAACAGAAAGCAGCAATAAGTAGTATAGGTAACTTGGCTGGTGGTTTGCAGTGCTACCTTGCTGCCCTCTGCCTTTTAAGATAGGATTCTTCTTTCTTAAATAAGGTTGGTTAATGAACCAGGGGAAATAGTAACAGATTTAGGAAAGGAACTGTTAAGATAGGCACCTCCTCAATTAACTGGCAATAGTTCATTTTGATCTTGCTAGAGATGAAACAGTTCCTGAGAAAATTGGCAACCTTCATGTCTGTGGGATTTTTCATCTTGTTGTCATGTTATGCATCTTCAAAGCAAGCGAGGAGCATTTTCTGTCATGTGCCTGTCTCTTTTAACATCTGTATTTCCATTTCTTCAATGAAATTATTAAAAGCAAAGGCAGGGGAGTAGGGTAGCCAGCAGCCATGCATTAATCCTATTGTGTAAAACTACAGAGATTATTTGGGTCCAGAAAGAGGTAACTGTGACAGGACGGGTCTCTTCCTGTCATGGGTGTGCTGAAAGTAAGGTGGCTGCCAAGAATGGCTGAACCAATGAAAGAGATGACAGATTATTTTTGAGAACAGCTTAAACTTTCAGTGCTCTAAAAGCAAAGCACAAGGTGTGTGTCAAAATCACTTATATTAAATGATGAAAGCCTGAGTAAAAGGAAGAATGTGATAAAAAACAAGCGGTAGTAGCTTGCTTGGCTGTTTCACAGTATTTGCATTTTGATTGGCTCCACAGACATTTGTGTGTGCCTTGAGGATGCTTAACGTAAGGAAAAACAGCTTTATATGTAAAGAAAATGGAGGTTTCAGGCTTGGTCTTTACAGCATGTTCTGTGTGCTCTTTCAGTCTTGGCTTAAGTGAAAATAAAGGTGATGTTTTTGTTTTGCCTGGGAAAATAGTTTCCCTTGCTGATTTAGTTTAAAGTATGTAGTACCTAGAAGTATATTTGTCATATTTGTATATTTGTCATTTTGTCTTGATAATGAATCTTTTAATTTGGTGGCATAAGGTAATTAAAACACATTGGAAAATATAAGCTAAAAAGGATTTGCTCCCTTCTGTCCCATTCCAGAGTGCATATCCAGGGTCATTGTGAGCAATGGATAATTGCTCTGAAATGCTCAAAAACAGCACAGACCATTTCCAGCAGATCCCAAAGCTGCATCTTCACTTCAATGTCTCTAGCTTTAATAGAAGGTATTGTATTGAATGTAAGGATGGTAGCAAGAAATAGGCAAGCCAGCGTCTACTTTCAGGACCTTGAGGGCTGGGAAGGAGGAAATACAGGAGGATCTGGGGGAGTAGTCTGTCCAATCACATGAATGAGGCAGCTGCCCATTCTGGGTAATCTGTCATCATGATTTAGGCACAATCTCCTCTAGCCTCTAAATGCCTCTCAACTACTCTGAGGAAGTGTGGTGCTCCATTTTATAGTTGGTGGTTGGAGGCACAGAGAACCAAAGGGCAAGTACATGGCCACACACCAAGCCTTTGAATAAAAGAAAATTAAACACAAGTGTTCTTGCTTCCAAGTTTAGCATCGTTGTCTTTGAAGCAGAACTCTTTGTTCATTTAAACAGTGTGATTGCTACATGTGGTAGAGAGTCCTCTTTAATTAGTGCTTTGGGGAACAAACTTGGAAGATGTAGGGTCTATTCGCAGGTAGGTTTTTTAATTTTATTTTTTTGTGGTCTGTCTCTTATACTAGCTGCTAATGATTACATTCTCTCAAGGACACCAAGGTCAAATGAGAATCTGGGGCTCTCGTGTCTCAAGAGGTTTGTTTTGCAAATACTACAATACATTTTTTTGACTTGTTTATTTGGGAGCGTTAGACTTTGTCCTGGGCACTGATGCAGCATATTTACCTATGGGCACTTCTGCTTCAGAATTTTCCTCAAGTGCCTTAATTAGAGTTGGTGTAATCTTTCCAGCCCCCTCCCCAGTCCTAGTCAAAATTGTTGGAATAGTGGGTGAGACCAACAAGGTAAGAGATGTGGCTGAAATAAATCTAATTCTTTAATACACTGAGAAAAGAGTTTGTGGATATTGTGTGGCCTGTAGGAATTTACTCCAGAGTTTGAAGAATGAAACAGGGGAAAAGGAAACTTCAAAATGTCTTCAAAAGTATATTTTCCTTCACTCCTCATGTACCCTAAGAGGTTTTGCATGCCCAGATCAAGAGGAAGCAGTTGGGAACTGCATATTGTGGACAACATGCTGTTGTGAGCCCTATATATATCATATGCAAGATATATGGAGGACAGAAGGAAGTCACATCCAGCTCTGACAGAACAGCCAAATCCCTTGTAGGGACAAGGGGAAAATGGAACTCAAGCCCTGGTCTTCAGAGATGGGGAGTCCACTTGTTACAGGGCAGGTTGTCTGTCAGCTTTGGAAATGGGACATTTCTTTGCTGATCACACTCATAACTCCAGATTAACATCTTGTGATGGGCTCTGTCTGTGATTCTGAGAATGCAGCCTAAGGACTCAATCAGAAGAAAATGAAGTATTCTTTCAGTAGAGATGTGCACTGTAGCTTTCTGGAAATCTTGTACTTTCAGTACAACCTGTGAATATTGCGTAATTTTGTGTAAAATTGAGAGCGGGTAAGACTCTGCTTGCTGTTTTTACCATGCTGCCAAACCTGTAAAGCTGTCCTTTAGTCTCCACAGCAGAGTAGAAATGCTTTACTGAAGAGCAGAAAGAGGACTACATTCTCTTTTAAAGTGATTGATACCTAAACCACCCTTACTGCTTGAAAAGCAGAGATCTAATGATGTTAAATTACTACTGAATTACAGATGAAAGGTGCCATAGAGTTATGTGTTTGGCTTTGTTTCCGTATTGCTGTTTGCACACAGAGGACTTTCCAGCCAGGTGTTAGCCCTCCAGGAAGTTCAAAATGGTCAACTGCAGTTGACAGCTTTATTTGGAAATAGTTCAAACATGCCAAACTGAAATAGACAGTTACCTGAACAGATTTTCCACCCCTCACCCCCAAGTGCAATGGGAAAATTTAATTTGGGAGCACTGAAATCTGAAAGCAAGAAGGATAAACAATGGTTTCCCTCACAGGGTTCTTAGTGAAGGGGTATTACTCTGTATTTCTGAAGATACAGACTCTGGCAATCATCAGGGAACTGAAAATGTACTTGGATTTAATCCAAATACTTTAATCTTTTAATGTCTGTTACAATTATAAAGCAGCTCATTGAATTAATGAGACATACTGTAATGAACTTAGTAATTGCATACTTTTACATCATTCTTCTTTATGGAATTGAATCTCAGCTGTGTGTCAAGAGCTTTGCACAGGTGAAAAAGTTTAAAATGAGCAGGTTATCGTCCTGTTTTCCTCTTAGGCTTTACACATTGCTTGTGGTCCTCAAGCTTGGGTGGGTGAGTGATGAATGCATTCAAGGGGCTAATCCGTCTGAAAGTCCGTTTTTGTTTTTGTGGGTTACTTTTTAGACACTTCATCTCTCTGAACTGGTATGTTGGACAAGTGCCAGTGCTGGCACTGGGGAGGGGGAGACAAAGCTGGGACATTGGGGAAGCAGACATCAGATGTGCTATGGAACTGGACTTTGCCATTCAGAGAGCTTTTTGGAGCAGAAAAATTTTATTTTATCAGAGAACATAAGGATGGTGGCTCAGAATGGTGTATATATATTACAATATTTTTAGCATGAAACAGCTATGAGGATCCATTTTTTTTGGCTACATAAGAAGTTACAGGTATGCATGTTATTATTCAGCAAAAGCATAGTGTCCTTTTGCCTTTTGCTCCCAGCATATCCCTCTTCTGCAGTTAGCAATTTTAAGTTCTTAGCAGGTAAAATTCTGGGCAATAACTCCTGTGTGGAACCAAGTTAGTATCAAATATTTGAGGAACTCTTATTTGTTTTTAGGATAATAGGAGTAAAGCATCACACAGCAAGTGCTGGTTCATTTTGAATGGGTGTTTTGATAGAAGTTGATTGAGTTGCAGCATCGTCGATGACAATTTATGTTCTGGCTCCTGAGAAGAAAACTGCCACGAGTCGTCTTGCTGAATAATGTGGCTGGCAGAGTTCAGTCCTCAGTGCTTGTTGCTTGTCTGGATGCATGTATTGTGGGGAGGTTAAGCACTCAGTCTGTTGATTAGCCAATTTGGAAACAGTGAGTGTTTTGCTCATTCTTGGCATAACTCTGCATGTTCCCAGCGAGGCTGGAGCGGGAGCTTCAACCGGAGCGTGGCAATGGGGAAACACAGCTGTGCTGTCATCAACTTTTGACAGAGTATTAGCTCTAGTCATCTCAGGAGTCCTAGAGAACCTTTGAAATTATAATTACTTCTGAAATATACTTGGAGAAACAGATCATATGTACTACTAAAAAGGTGACTTTTTAACTGATAATGACTTTTTACCTGAACAATGAAGTGAACATATATACTAGACAAGCTGGTATTTTTTTATGAGTCAAGTTTCTTCAGTAAAGTGTTCCCACTTTTTTTTTCTAATAATAAGACAATGGATATTAATGACACCTCTGTATAGCTTCAACTGCAGTGGCTGAAGTGGTGGCTGTCCTTTCCCACTTCCACCCTCCCCTTTTTTTTAATAGCTTAGCATGATAGCATAAATTAGATTCAATGGAGGCCTAAGTTCACACACAGATTGTAATCTCTGAGTGAAATCATTACCTGTCTTGCTGTCCCTGCTAAAAGGGAGAGAGACAGTAAGCTTTTCAACTGTTGCCTGCTGCTTTAACTGCATGACTCCCTAGGGTTTATGACTCAAACCAACAAAGGATGATGTTTGCATCACTCTTTCCTCTTTCCTTGGGCCATGCAGATTTTAGTGTTGAACAAAGAGTGCAGTGAAATTATGGGGTGACCACAAATTGTACCCAGTGCTTGAATGTCATGTATTAGTCTGTAACACAAACATATTTTATGGCAGTTTTCTTGTCAGAAGTAAAGTTCCACGTTGATCTTTAAAATTTTAGCTCAACTTACTGAAACCTGGGATACTTTTTGAATGACTGCTCTTGCATGCCAGATGGGAAGAGTTATGGAGATTGTTGTTCCTAACTTGTAACCAACGGCTGGTTTTAGTGTGTTGCAAGAATTTTGGCATAGAAGGCAACCTGCCACAAAAGCAGGTCTTTTTGCTCATTGTGTGCATGCTTAAGTACAGAAAAGGCACATTATTGGAACACAGATGGGCAGGCTATGACTTCAAGAGTGCTTAGAGACAATATATCAGTGTACTTAGAGAATCACAGAAAGGTTGAGGCTGGAAGGGACTCCTGAAAGTCATCTGGTCCAATTGCCCTGCTCAAATAAGGTCATCTGCTGCTCACAGTTTTGCAGTAGAAAGAGTAAGGGATACTCTTATGTTGAAATATCTGGATCTGCTGTTAATAAGTGTCACATTTAATACAGTTTACCAAGCTTTATGCAGGACAAATCTCCCCTGGATATGGGCTGGGTGAGCAGTGTTGGCACTGCTAAAATCTTGCAGTCAGATTTTTTCCAAAAGGTTTCTTGGAGCCCTCCAAAGTACAATGGAGTATTGCCCTGTTCTTGTGTTCTTTAGTATCCTTTTGCTTGTATCTTGTCTTACAGTGATCTTATGGTTAACATGACTGTATAATTGAAATGATCAGATATGCAAGCTCCTCTTGATCTAGAATTATAAACAATGGCCCCAAGGTATGTGTCAGTATTGAAAAGGATGGTGATCTCTCCTTGGGATGTCCCCAGAACACAGATTCCAGGCTTGCAGGTGCACCAACTGAGCAGTACTCAGCAAAGCAGGGTAGTACCAGTGTTAAGGATGGGCATAAGCACAGTAGTTGTTTGGGATGTGACTTTTCCTACATTTGTTATTTAGTATTTCTGTTTCCAAAGTGGGTTTTATGATGTCCATAAAAATTCTGGCTTAGTCTTGACCTTCTATTTTAATGCAGAATAGCTCAAGTTATTCCACAAATGTTAGCTATAGGCAAAGTCTCTAATATTAACTGTGCCACACATTTTTTTCTCTGAGTGTTTTGTCATATGCTGTCTAGTTTTGCTGAATGTCCTTCAGAGAGCCAGCACCGGGAGGTCCACAAGTGTTAAGGACAAATTATTCTTTGTGACTATGAGAGTGAACTGACAGAGAGCTAGGAGCCTGCAGGGGTGGATTCAGAGACTGTATAGTGCTGGGAAGTCAGAAAGACATGGGGTGTTTTGACTGTTAGATGTTTTGATGCACAGATCACAGCAAGTATAAGAGGAACACCTCTGGACGTGGGGCTGCTTTCTGCTGCAAGATTACTGACAGGTGGTTTATTTCCTTCTCTTGTTTTTAGTTATCTTTTACGGTATGATAGAAGGTTCTGAGTTGGAATGGACCCTCGGTGGTCACCGAGTCCAACTCCTGGCCCTGCACAGGACACCCCAAGAGTCACACCATGTTCCCCAGAGCGCTGCTCAAATGCTTCTTGAACTCAGACAGGTTTTGTGCTGTGACCGCTTTCCTTGGGAGTGTGCTCCAGTGCTCAACCACCTTCTGGGTGAAAAACCTTTTCCTAATATCCAACCTAATCCTCCCCTGACTCAGCTTCACGCCATTCTCTTGGGTCCACTCACTAATCTCCAAAGGGAGGAGATCCGTTCCTGCCATTCCACTTCATGAGGAAGCTGCAGATTGCAGTGAGGTTTCCTCCAGGCTGAGCAAGCCAAGTGACCTCAGCTGCTCCTCATATGAATTCCCCTCTAGATCTTCACAGCCCTCTTTTGGATGACTCCTAGTAGCTTTATGATTCTTATATTGTGGCACTCAAAATTGCACATCTCTGAAGAGCAGTATCAGTGCCTGACAAAAGGATAGTGTCTTCAAAATTTTTGTGCCCTCCTCACACTCACAAATAGTACCCACCCTTTCTTTTTCCTTACTTATGATGAGAATTAGGCTCTGCTCATGCACTGTGGAATATCAATATTACTATTTTCCATAGGATTTTTCTATGTAGAATGATTACATTAGAAAATAATGCTGTTAGTTTCAACCTTCAACGTCTTGTCTCTGCCATCAGTTAACTTGTTTTTTTCCTTTAGCATTCATACACCTCTGCTGCCCTCTCTTCTGCCATTTGACTGCTTATTTCCAAGCATTTCCATTAGTTCCTCTGGATGTATAATAAACATTGATAGGGTAACAAATTCTTTTTTGATTTTATATTGCTGCTTCATCTTCCTTCCAGCAAGAAGTCAGGGTTTTCACCAACTTTGAGTTTATCTTCTTGTATCTGTTATCTTCTTTGGGATATAGCCAGTGGTCCTTGATTTGATTCAGCTTCTGCTGTACTATCATCTTGACTCAAGGTGCTCTTTTTTGTGTCCTTTCTAGCCCCCTGATTTATCCAAATTCCAGGAAAGTATGAGGTACCACAGCCAGATCATGCCAGTAATAGAAAAGAGGACTAAATTTTCTTATTTTTTACCCTTAATTGAGTTTTATACAAAATTTGCAGCACTTCTGATGAACTTTCTCTGTTTCTTTTCAGCTTGTTTTCAACCAGCCTGTAATTAACTTATTAAATTCTCAGTTTCATAAGACTCCTTTGGAATGTACTTAATTTAAACATTAAAAAGCATTACCCCTTTACCTGCTCCCCCTCCCCAAAACAACAAAAAATATTGCCTCCATCCTTTCAAGCTGTAATGCTTTGCATTGTTTTATTTTGTTTCACAGAGTCACTGTCCTTTTTCTTTTCTTCTGCCCTCCAATTTTCTTATGGTGAGAACTTTGATTTTTAAGTCACAACTCTTTAAGAACAGTAGGACCACTGGCTGAAATTATGGCTTTATGTTTTCCCCATTACTTCCTTTCTACCTCGCAGGTTAAATGAGACTACCCCGAAAGGTTGGAAAAGAAAACTATGTTTTCCAATCCAAATCTATATTTGGATTTTAAAATTATATTTGCATTGGGATATTTTTTTGCTACTTGCTTCAGTTTAGAAACATCTGGAGTCAAGCCAAATGATGAGAAACAACCCTAAATGAAGTGGGCAATCCCTGTAAAAACTGAAAAGTGGATTAAGTAAGTTAGTTTGTATTCAGAGTAGCATTTCATTTTGTTTCTGTACTATATACTTGCCATGGTCTTTAAATTTCATATGCTAGGCAAGTACTCAGAATAGTTGAAAAATCATGCTTTTGTTTGTGAAGTCTTAGATCTTTGACTGCTGGATTGTTATGGGGGGAGGGTGGGTTGTGGTGGTGCATTTTGGGTTTTTTATAAATTTTTTTAAAGATTAATTAATTAATTAATTAATTGGCATTGTCTTTTGAATACTTAAATTAGATACTTTCCTGGTCTCTAGTTTGAAGGACTCCAATATTAACATCTTTAGTGAACAGAGCATCTTTGTCTGACTGGATGGTATATGTGAATTAATGAAATTGCCACTAAGCTTCAAATAGAAACTTGGGTAATCCAAACTAAGTTTTTTGTCCTCTTACTAATTACTAAGTAGAAATTCCTTAGTAAAAGGAGAATGAGATTCCAAGAAGCAGGAGAGTTCATTTTAAAGAAGTACCAGAATTTTTCTGATATGCTTCAATATATGCTTTAAAAACAAGACCAGACAGCCTTCTTGCTTATATTCTGAGTACATTCACTCTATTGTGTTTTCTTCTACCTTTTCTTTTGAAGAACTTTTAAACCTATTTCTGCTCTCTAGTTTTGAAGAGTGTTCTATTTGAAAGTGGCCTGGCCTGTCAAACATAGTGAAACCTCAACCATATAAAATGCTTCCCAAGAAGAGGAACAAGATGACTGTGGATAGAGAAAATGTGTGGACTGAAATTGTGAAGAAAGGTTACGGATATGCCAGCAATGAGACAGGGGATAACCACACAAATATTAGCTGTCTTTCCTGGGCAGCTTTACCAGTGGCAGAAAGTGTCCTGTTCTGTACATTTGACACCCATAATCCTAAAATCTCCTCCAATACTAGGTCTTCACATATTTTGGAGAGGAAGGGTGGTGTATTTAAACCTGAAGGGTCCAAAGTTCACTTTAACGTAATACTAAATATTTAATTTGCGGTTTAATGATGCTTTATAGATCAGCAGACTTAGGGTTCAGCATCAAAGAAATGTTCCTGTTTGGAAGTTGATGGACTGCTCTGAACCATGGAAGTCAGGTGAGGGGCTCAGGTGTTCCTGCAGTGTTGGTGGCTGCTGCAGAGGGGTAGCACCCCCACCCAGGTTCCCTGCTTTTTGAGACCACTGCCTTTTTTCCATCCCTTGCTAGAGTGTAGCTAGTAGCTTCTGTACAGCTTTATCTTCTATTT
This sequence comes from Poecile atricapillus, assembly GCF_030490865.1. Classification (NCBI taxonomy): domain Eukaryota; kingdom Metazoa; phylum Chordata; class Aves; order Passeriformes; family Paridae; genus Poecile; species Poecile atricapillus. Next base: position 47,886,643 of record NC_081250.1, on the reverse strand, counting down.
GTGTAAAAACATCCACATATTTTATTGACATGGGTCTGCTGGGCCTTTGACTCCTGTCTGGTTCAGGGGTGAATAGCACTGAATGCCTAAGAAGGAAAAAGGCAGCATGAAAGCCTTTTTATGTACACAAAGTGTACATCCAGCCCCCTGGCTTCTCTGCCCTGTTTTCATTTCTTGCAGAGATGGTAGAGCATGTTTACAGCTCCTTAGACTCAGCTGTTCAGTCATGCAGTTTAACTCCAAAAATAACTCTCTTGGGGGATATTAATCCAGCGCTGGATTATCTTTCTAAAATCGTTAATCAGACTTGGTCCCCGAGGGACCTTCCAGCTGAACTTGCCACTTAGGTTCTGTTTGCTGGGGCGGCGGGAGCGAAGCGGAGGAAGCTGATGAGGTTTGACAAGTGGTTCCTTATGTAAGGTGCCGAGCAGAGGGAGCTGTGCCTCTCCTCCTGCTCTGGGGCCGGCCAGGGCTCAGCTTCCTGCCAGCACCCACCGCATCCTGCTTGGCCCTGCTGCCCTCACTGCCCTGCCTTCCCTTCCCATCACCTCCGAGAAATGCCATGCAACAACCTGCCGCTGTCAGGGGGTGGCAGGATCTGTGCCAGCTCCAGGTGCTGTATATGCTGCCTTTTGTCCAGGCAAGTGAAACACGTGCTTTGTTTCATTCAATTCTCAAGTGCACATGGCATTCCTTCAGTCACTTTCTAATCACTAATTTTCTTACTCTGGCTGTTCGTGAAATGAGCTCTTTGAATATTACCTCTCTTCTGTAAAAGAAGAAATAAGTTGTTCTAGGCTGCTGTTTACATTTATGAGTAGAGCTGCAAGTCACATAGCTCCTATTAGCCTTGCATTTTTCTTCAGTCTGTGGAGTAAGAATAGAATTTATTTCTTGAGAGATGTGCTCTGATAACTTTAAGTTATTTAAAGTACTTTAAGATCTTTGTACGGAAAGTGGCAATGAAATTGCAAAACAAGTCTGAATAAAAAAGAGTTCCACTGAGAACTAATTTCATACACGAATAAAATCCTGTTTTCCACATGCAGTGCATAGGTAGAAGAGAAAAATTCAATATATTTTACTGACATTTGTGCTGAATGAATCCTTCAGAGCCAGGCAGGTAAATCCAGAGCTTGCATATCTGTGCTGATGCATTTTTACATTAAATTTAACATACTTTGATTTCCAACTTGGATGTTTATTACTCTGACTTAGTAGACCACAGGAATTCCTTCATGGTGTGGCTGAAATGCATAAATGTACTGTATGTGGTAATAACAATGAATTGCAATATTGACACTTTAATGGGATAATCTGTCATAGTTCTGCAAAACCATATTGATGGAAGAAAGTATGTTCAAGTGGAAGACATTCTTTGATTGTATTTTTTTCCCCTTGAAAGTATAAAATAGCATGCTGTTGAGCGTGTAAATTGCTTAAACTTTCTCCAGGTTACATCTCCTTGCATGCATTAGGGAAAACAATGGGAATTTGCCTTCCTTTTCCTCTGACCCCCTCCTCCACTTCACACACTCATGCCTGCATATGCGTCCTTCTCGCCTTCAGATTCTGCCTTGAAAATAAATGTTGTAAAAATGAGTTGGGAAGTTGCTGTTACATGTCAGTGCTTCTCAGATCCCACTGGGAGAGAAAAAGGAATTCTACTTCAGAAAACTCCATAACTAGACCCTTCAGCGACATCCCTGTCCTTTCCACTGTTTGACTGCTGCTGGCATAACAAAAAGCAGCTGAAAACAGTTCTAGTTCTTCATTCACATAATGAAAATTGCTTACGAAATTGGAACAGTTTCAAACCAGTATTTGTGCCTTCCTTATTTTGCTGGGCAGTGTCTAACACACTGTGTACCATGGGAATAAATAGTAGGTAATTTTGAATTGTCAGCACTGTTGGTTGCAGGATTTTCTTTACAGTCCTACTTTTGGGATGACAACTGAATATCGATATTGGCCTTAAAAAAAACCCCAAAAAGTATATTTTTTTTCTGACATTGCCACATAGGTAGAACAAAACTAAATTATCTTTTGTATGTTACACGGGATTCATAAGAATATAAATTACGAAGGAAGATGTCAGCACATTTAACTAGGATATCCACTGAGAAACAGAAATAAAGTGATGATTTTATATGCTTTTCAGCATTCAGACCACATTGTTATCTTTGAGTTGGTCTTCTGGTGGGAGAAGTAGGACTACATCCATTTGTATTAGTTAAAGATTTGTCACTTTGCTTTGTGTTTTATGACTGTATAAGCATACGTATAGTAATAATTATAATTATGTAGGAGATCTGTGCTAGCCTACATTAAAACTAGTCACAATGAAATTGTCTGCTGGATGCTGTGGCAGACTTCTCTTGCACCTTGCTTTGAAATGTAAGTGCTTATTTTCCATAGCTGAATTTGCTTAACTTACCATTAGCTTTCCTTGACTCTTCCTTCTTAAACCTTTCTTCCTGTGTGAGTCAAGACAGCCCACAATTTGCTACAGCAAAATGAGGGTTAATGCCCTTGTATGCATGGGAAAATGGAAGTTTTCTGCAAATTTATTGCTGTGTCATATTTGTCCTACTTTTGTACTTACAGCCATGGTCATGAATCAGTGTTTTTTCTCCAGCATTTATTATGACCTTTGGAGGAAAGACATTGGGCCACAAGTTACTTCTTCTCAGTCAAAAGAAACTGTGTTTGCCCATGCAATAGGTCGGATTCTATGGTTTTTATAAGCCTCCCTTCTTTCTCTTTAGATATGTGATCTACACATGATTTTTTTTCATTAAAAGTGTAAGAAGAAACATGATGGGGGAAAACAAAACTGTCGAAAATAAAGGCTTACTCAGCTGAAGCTATCCTCAGTCAAGTGTGTCTGGCAGGAGCTGCTGCTGCTGCTCTTTTTGTGTTGTGGCCAGCAAACTGGGGCTCTGGCTGAGGCTTCCAGCATCCCTCCTGCCAGGGATGGGATGCCAAGGCAGGGAGTAGCCTGGCGGTCAGGCACTGGGTGAGTCAGCCCCACTTCAGCGCTGCAGACAGTTTAATACCAAAACATCGGCAGGCTGAGAGTACCAAGCACTGCTGAGGAGGTGGGAAACACCGGCACTGTGAGTGTGGGAGCAGAAGGTGCCAAGGTCTCAGTTTCAATTGACTGTCGAGGTGGATTAACAGCTCGTCGCTGCCAAGAAACCTCGCTTCTCCTCCCCTCTCCCATGTTGTATCACCTTCGAGTAGCTGTTTGACTCAAACATGGTTAAAAACAGATGACCAAAATAGTTTTTGGTTTTTTTGGGGCTTTTTTTTGCTGGTTGATTGAGCCAGTGCACTGCAGAGCAAGGACACCATTGCTTGGAAATACAAATGGTGGGTGTTTGGTGTTTTGGGGAGAAATTGTGGGAACCTTGCATCTGCTAAGCCTCTACAGGGTAGAAAACAGCCAAAAGCAAATGTCTGATTTTCTCAATGACCAACAAGCCAGCTGCATGTTTTAATTGCGTCTATTCCCTATTCCTGTAACATCTACCAAATGTAGACAATATCACAGTGTTTCTTAATCACATTGTTTAGTCTTTCAAGGCACTTCCTGCAATCCAGTTGTATTTATAGAGCGTCCATTGTCTTATTTACTGCCTTGAGCCTTGCTTTGTGCGATCCTGTCGGCGTCAGAACTGCTGTTGTTGGAAATAAATTGCTGTAGTGTTAAAGTTCATAAATTGCTTTTATATTACGTGTTGAGAGCCCTATGTAGAATGTAGCAGAGCTTGCAGAGTCAGAGGACTGAGCCTTTTCAGAGCCGACCAGAGGCACACGAGAAAAAAGGAAAGACAGAGACATCCAGAAGGCTGGATGAACTCACACTTATAAAAGTAGTCTGAGACAAAGGTACAACATTTCTTAATAAAGGGATGATTTCACAATTTTGTTCAGACCGACCTGAGCTTTGGCTTCTGCTGCAGTTGAAGCAAGGTCATTAGACTGGGTTAGTTGAAGCAGCCCCTGAAGATGGTCAAAGCCTTTTTTAACGTGTTTGTGTCTTTGGATGTCTGGTATACTCAGCTAGCTCCTCTCTTGCCTTAGCTCTTTGAAGGGATGCATGTGCAAACATGTCTCCATGCTTTCACCACTTCCTTCTCTTTTTCTGCTAAGAAGAAGTGGGACTGCACCGCTGGGGATTTCTACAGCTTCTCTTGCTTTGTGATACGTGATGGCGCTCTGCTGGGTCTCAGCAGAGCATGCAGGAAACACCATGGTTGCTGAGGAGGGCTTGGCAAAGTGAGCAGGAACCTTCCCATCTGCAGAGGGGTGCACGGCTGCTGTGTCTGAGAACTGTGGAGCTTTGCTACTAGAGAGGGTGTCCTGCCACCACTGGGCTGAGAGAGGGGTGCAGAAGCTTTGTTTGCAAGCCCAGAGAGGCACTGCACACTCTTGACAAACATTTATGATTGCTGTTGGAAGGTTATAAACTTTGATGAGTCAAAAGAGACAGAACTTTAATTGTGCAAAACCTGAGGATTTGGTTCTTCCCCTTTCGTCTCTCCCTGAAATTTCCAGCTCTCAGTATTTGACGAGAGATCCTGTTGATAATCGTATTCTTGCAGAATTATGACGTGTTACATAGCTGACTATGTCACTGTGAATGTACAGTACATCCTTGCGTATTCACGTGTCTGAGATGTACCATAAAGAAGTATTTATATGTGGGTATCTCTGGATCCCTGAGGTGAGGATGTGTGTGCGTGTGTGTATGTATATGTGGAAACTGCTGTGTGTTCTGCCTTCTTCCTGACATACTGGTTGCTATAGTGCAGTGATCTATTTGTGAACACCCAGAAGATCATTGCTATAGTTAAAAGAAACAGTGTTTCCTGGCCATAACTTCCTGGGCAATCTTTTCTGAAGTGCCAGCATTAACCGATTCGGTCACCTTCCCTGGGACTCCAGGAGTGACACTGTAACTGGAGCTTTCTCTAGTTTGTCGCTTTTTCCCCACTAGCATATTTAATAATATTTAAAAATAGTTTTTCTATTTAAATCTAATGCATGCCTATTATTCACCGTACATTTCAGTGCTTCAGCCATCTTTCTAACAGGCTGTCGAGCTGTGCAGCGCGTCGTGGTGTTGTGTCCTGTGTTTGCTCCTGTAATGTGTGCCATTCTCCTGCTCCTGCACATACACACACATTTTCATCCACCTGCCCAGCCAGGGGAAATGTAGGAGACTGAGGCGGCAGTGCTGGAGTTCTGCCTGAACTGCTGTAATATTCTTTTTTCTTTTTTTTTTTTTTTCTCCTCTCTCCCTGCAGGTGTGAATGAGAGAGACTCTCTGCAGTATTTAGTGTCCAGTTGTACTGGCTCCGAAGAACAGCAGCATCGCAATGCCCCCTCCTGCTGATATAGTGAAGGTGGCGATTGAATGGCCAGGTGCCTTCCCCAAGTTAATGGAAATAGATCAAGTAAGTGCCTGTGTACCTGTCATCAGCTGGCCCTGCTCATGAATAAGTTCTCCTCTGCACGTTTTTCTCTGCATTTATGTTTACTTCAATGCATGTGCATTTTTCTATGAGTGTATGTGGGGTAGAAGGTTTTTTTGTAAGGGGTTTAACCCTCTTCCTCTCTTACTGATTAAGGTTTTTTATTGCGTTTAGCTGGTTTCTTCATTTGCTTTTTCTTTCTGAACAGCTCTTTGAATAAGGCATTTAGTTCTTGTGTGACCCACTTAACACTTTTGTGCCTTAGTTTGTTGTAAAATTGTGGTAGTGTTGTTACCTCTGGGTGGAAAGTCTTCAAATTTCTAGTCAGTGCTTTGCATTTGGAGTAGAATCATTCTGAATGGTTGCAGCAAGTGAAGATTTTGGAAATTAAGTAGTGGTGTAATGTGAGCAAGGAGGATTTTTGTTCTCTGCAGGAATCTCAGGGGTTGTTCTGTTTACTTCTAAAGCAATGGCCCCATGGATAGACTGGAGGCAGTGTGCAGAGATTAACAAGTTCAAAATTATGAATTAAAAACTCTTTTTAGGAAATTGTGGTGGGGGAAAGCAAACAAAAACAAGTTATACAAGAACCATGTTTTATATTCTGGACTTCTCTGAGATTGTTTTTGTGGCCCATGTATTAATATTAAAAGCAACCTCTTTAATATTTAACAGCTTACTCTTAACATTTTGAAGTCCTTTTACCTGGTTAGAATGATTATTATTTCTGTAAATAGTATTCAGAGTGAAGAAAAGCATTTTATAATGTGCTTTAGACCCTGGTGTGTCTGGGGACTCAATCCATTATAAAGGTCTATTAGAGAGGAGAGCATTTGACTTCACACTGAAAATGTATTACTGAAATGGGTTAGTAATTTCTTCATGCAGTGCAATGAGTTTCACTTGTAGTTAAACCTTTTGTGGTACATGCCTGGGAAATTCCTGTGTGAAATTTGAAGAAACATGGTACTAGAGGGTGGCTGGAATCACAGCAGTATGATTTTTAAGCATCCTGAAAGCCCCCTTTGAAGGAAAAGGGAGCTCCCAAGTGAAACCAAACTTTGTAAGTTGATTTTTGACCTGCCAAGCTTTTCCATTTGCATTTGCTGAAATTTTTCAGTAAGCATAGAAATATTTTGCCTTCTGGAGTGAAGAATGTTTTACTTTTTTCTTTTTATTTGACAAATGGTAGGCACTGCACACTGTGTTCAGGGAAAGATGCATGTTAATCATGATGAACTAAGTACAGTGAGGAAAAAACTGAAAAAATATTATCAAGTCTCCTTTCAAACAGCAATAAAATAATATGCAAATGATTTGGTTTAATTTACAAAAAGCTTAAAGTAGCTATCAAAAACCCTTCATACCTTATCTGTAATATTAACTTACTTTCCTAGTACCTTGTTTTTAATTTTATTATGTAAGATTTGAAGGCAACAAGAAAGATCAATGCTGAATTATATTGGGTAAAACTCCTCAGACACAGCCTGCCAAGTTATCTGCAAGATTCCTCAAGCCACTTTATGGGTAGGAGGAGGAAGAAGAGGGAAAGTGAGGCCAGAAGGGAGAAGACTTAACACCAGCCTGCTCCCAATGTAGAGAGAAATGGAAATGAGGGAATGAAGTTTGAGAATCTCATCCCTCCCCTTTCTGACATGGAAAGATGGGAAAGGAACATCCCTTCCTTTTACCCATGCACACTAACAGGGGTATTTACCTTTTTCAGGGCTGGGAGCAATGTGGGAATGAGCCTTGAAAATATATAGGGTGATACATACTTCGGAACACACAGCTATGCCTTGATTCACTTAGTGCTAACTTTTCCTCAATCTGTTTCCTTTAAAGCAGCTATTCAGTAGAAGAACTATAGTGGAGGAGATGATTCATCCCTCAGATGGCTAGCTGTCGGAGATGATAAAGGGGAGGAGGGAGAAGGAAGGCAGAAAAGAGAAACCACTTACCCACTGACCAGACACTGTATCCAGTGCCTGTGTCCCAGGTGGGATCTGTTCATTCAGCCACCATTTGACATATATTCAAAAAATCCTAAAAACTTTTCCATACTAGTTTCTTTCTCTTTCTTACCATCAAGAAAAAACAGTATCTAAATGAACAGTACTATAGTACTTTTTAAAAAAACACCCTGTCACTGTAGCATGATGGCAGTCCTTTAGCTTTCAGGGTACTGAGGCTATTCCAAAAACTGAAGTACAAATACCGTATCAGAAATCAGAAGAAAATCTGACAGGTTTTTTAAGGTTGCTTGTTGCATATATTCGAAAACATTTATTTATATTCAGTTTCACATTATCCTAATTTACTTGCTGTGTATATGCATGTTTTGCTTAGCAGTGAAGAGAGTAAAATATTTTCAAAGTGAAAAAACGTCACTGTGAAAACATTTCTGAAACCAGAACCATTGACAGTGGTGTACTGGAAGGTGTTGGGCCCTGAAAAAAGCTCATGAGTATTTTTTCCACCAAATGTTATTAAACTTTACACTCGCCTTCAGATGCATGACTTCTGACAACTTGGACTTCAGGAGGCACAGAGCCTTTTCAAGTTGAGGTTTCCCACTGAATTTCTATAGGTTTATTAGCTTGGCTTCACAGTGGTAGTTTTAAACTTAATCACACAAAATTAGTTTCACTCAGAGAGATTCTGTGCCAGAAAAATTAATATATAATTAATTACCTTTCGGAATTAACCTCTGTGCCTGCTTCCAATGCATGTAAAGAAAATTTTCTTCTCATTCATTGACATGTACTACTTGATGTCAGGGCTTTACAAGTGCTTCTTTCTTGGAAAGTTGCTTTAGACAAGGAGAGCAAATCTCTTATTTACTGCCCTCTCTCTTTTACCGGGTGGGAACCAAAGTTGCAGTAAACCTGGCAACTGGCTGATGCCTGTATGCATTAAAATTTATTATAAATCATATTCTTCTTGAGAGATGGACTTGTTTGAATTCAGTTACTCTCTTCTAGGATACTTGGGGTTTCTTTAGGTTTCCCTGCACAATTCCTTTTTTTTCCTCAATTATACATTAGAAAAATAACATCCAGACCCCTCCCTCCTCCCTTAGTCTGTACTAGCACTATTAAAACTTTGCCCAAAATTAATTTTAATATATGAAGCTTTGATTGTGGCTTTAAGAACTGTGTATAGCATTGATCTTTCATGCTTTAGTCTTTCTGTCATGTAAGGGGAGGAATGGAAATGAGTTGGTGTCTGAATTTGCATTGGGATCTTTTTGTGGACATTTTAGCAATGCAGTCTGAGGAAGAAATGGATGGTAGATGCTGACTGTCTGTTATCTTTTTCTTCACTCTTCTGGCTGATTATTCTAGAAGATGTTAAGAATAGGACTGCACAGGGTCTGTACAGGTGAACCAGGATTCTTTGTTTGTCCCAGAAATAGCTATTTCATAAGAGGGTGTTATTTCTTGAGTGCAGTAAAAGCCTGCATGCTTTAATTTGTGCCCATTATGTATAATTCTTAGCTGTTGGGGTTTTTTTTACAGCAGAAATTATTTTAGGTAAGCCAATGCTGGTTTTAGGTTACCTGGATACTTTGTGGCTTTACAGGAGCTGCAGGAGAAGCAGCTTCCATGAGAGGCACAAGATGGATATTTGGGGACAACATCTATTTTGGCTTATCCCATTCAAATCCACTCATGTGTCTTAACACAAGTTGTACTGAACCATATTTCCACAGGCTTGGGGATGAACTTCCTCAGCCTTGGAGGTAAACAAGGCTTTCCTATAGAAAGGAACAGTTTATAATTAAACTTGGCCGTACAGTCTCTTCCTCCAGGTTTACTTTTACCTATGAGATCATTAAACATGGATTAAATTAGCAGATGTGAATCTTTACATTAGCAAAAAGAAATGGGGGGGAGGGGGAGGAGAGAGGAAAGCTCTATTTTCTTTTCAAAGCACAAATCTCATACAGTTTAGGGAAAAATTTACTGGAGCATTGTCATATGAAAATTTCATGTTAATAGAAGTGCAGCCATGGGTAGAGCCATGGACTGCTTTACATTAATGTTCTCTCTAAAGTTTAGACTTACTCAGCAAGCTTATATTTTAAGAGTCTCTTTCAAGTTTTTTCTTCTCTTCTGCCAGTGTAATTTTAATTGTGGTTGTTTTTTCATCTTCTTCATAGGAGTTGTACTTCACTGCAGATTAAAAGGTCACCAGTAAGGTTTTGGTTTTTTTAAAAGGAGCTTTCAAACCTAAATCTGGTTTCAGACCTAAATCTGGACCCTTGGGTCCAGATTGTTAATGGATTTAGTGCAGTGTTTCTCAAACTGTGGGGGAAAATAAAGTTCAAAAGGGACTGTGAAATACTTAATTAGAGAAAAAGTGGCACATCACTTCTGCCATGTGTGTGGACTAAGAATAGATATAGTTTCTGCAAGTACTGTCACTAGTAATAGCAGTATACCGAGACAATGCTGGCATCACGAGTCTAAACATATGCAATATTAGTGAGCACCACCATTGTTCAAGCAGTGATCAAGAAAGGGATATTGATGTATCGCTGTCTCACCGTGCTGTGAAGTGTTGCTCTCTGGGCTTCATTCTGCCTCCAGACTCTGACTTTCCCAAAATCAAGGATTTTAGTTCTTAAGGGAATGAAAGAAGAGAGAGACTCTTGCCTCCTTCCCACAAACCTGCCAATTTATAGGATCTCTTGCCCAGAAAGTGAAATGGTACTGCAGTAGCTGGAACTAGTGATGTTTTTGGTATGAAGATTTCCAACGTTATTGCACATCCTGAGTTTATAGTAAAGGGAAATGTCAGTGCCTTTAACAGCTGACAGGATCTCAGTTTCTAGAAGATAGAGGACTGTGAAGCAGCTCATGGGGAGAAAAAAATAAAAGATATAACACTGACTTATAAAAACATTCCCTGCCTTGATTTGCTAGCAGCAGCTCCTTTATGTCAGATGGGGGAAGGAGCCAGTGCTCGAGGCTGGCTCTGCAGCTGTATCTCAGCCACTCCGAAGGAGGGTATCAGTTGCTGCTGGTGGAAGGCTTGCCCAAAGATGGATGAACCAAAAGGTGGCTTTTCAAAAAGAATTTGAAAATATTTTCTTGTCTTAAGCCAGTTTGTTAAAGGTAGGGCTTGCTTAAAATCATTGTTTAGGTACTAAACAGTTGCTTTTGGAGTTTTATTGCTTCTTGTTAAACCATATTTCACTTTCACGAAATTGAATGTGAAACTGTTGATAAAGCAGGTGCTAACTAGGATATAAACATAATGAAAATATTATTAATAGAGATGGTAAAGAAATACTATCTGTTATTTTTATGTGATTTTTTTTTCCGTTTTCTTTGTTGGATTAATGAAAGGTCTCAATTTTTTGCTTTTATTTATTTTGTAAAAGCTGTTCAGCAGCAAGAACAACCTTGGAAACAATAATGAAGATGTTTTAGTGCACTGGATATAATTCAATGCCCTGACACCCTCATATATATAGACAATGCTTCGTTAACATAATGAACCAATTGTTAAATACAATAGAGTTTGAAAAATATGATTCCTTTTCTTACAGGACATTGGCATTGGAGTAGTCACCATTAGAACCTCAGTTCTTTGATGTGGTGGCAGCCAGCCAGCATGGATAAAACGGGCAATGTTTTTGTCACATGTTACATTTTATTAGTCTGGCTTATGCAAAGCCACATTCCCACTAGCTGGCTGGAGTCTTTCAAAGCTGCAAACTTATGTCCTGTGGTGTGTGTGTGTGTGGCTGGGACCTCATCACTGAAAAATACATAAAAACTCTGTCTTACTGCTTCTGTTTAATACAGAGGCAGCAGCAAGGCCTGGTAGATGGAAGAGGTAATAGCAGCATAGAAAGGAAGGGAAGAATAAATAGAAAAGTTTTGTGAATTGCAGTTTAATGGATGCTATTTATGCTTTCTACTTGACCCCATCTTTATGCTTTCTACTTGATCCTATCTTCTAGGTTAAGAACCATAAGTTCAATGCAGTAGATGGTTGGTTGGCTGGTTGTTTTTTTGTTAAATAGAAGTGCAAGTAGAGCCAGGATACACTTGAGATCTACAGAACTAATATCCCACTGTTCCTGATCTCCAGCATAAAGGATGTTCAGAAAATAATATTTTAAGAAAGAGATAAAATATTTATTTTTTTTTTTTTTTATTCTCTCCTTGAATTTTGTGGGTCTGTGGGGTTTTTTCTTTCCTTGGTGTCGGGTTTGGTTTGACTTTTTTCATGTCTGATTTTACAAGCTCCATAATTCTTGCCAGAACCTCCCTGTTGGAGCCTGAATTTTGCGGCCTGCAGCTGATGGCATTTTCAAGATGAAGGCTAAACATGACTTTAAGGTTGTTGCATCAATATTTTTTTTAACTATCAGCAGGAGTCCCATCTCTTAAGTTATTTCTGCTCTTATTTAGTGGAAATATGTAACAATGAGATTCCTGAAGTTATGGACTGATGAATTAGTTCACATTCTGGCCAGCTGGAGTATCCTTTATGGCACATTTTATGACTCAATTATATTCTAGTTATAGACATGCAGATTGTAATACAAAAGAGAGTAACACCAAAAATCCCACAGTATAAATATTTTTGCCCCTGTAGGCCAGCAATGTAGTTGTCATGAACTGGGTGTCTGGGGTTCTCCACTCAGTCTTCAAAAGTATGCTCTCCTAATAGGTTGTGTGAAGAGCCACATCTTAAAGCCCTGCTTTATATTTAAAATTGTATTTTGGCTGTATTTTAAATACATGTGGCAAGAATGCTGCATTCAAACATGCTGAAATTCACAACTGAGTCCCTAGGTTTTTTAACTTTTCAGTACTCTTGATTGGGAATTTTTAGTATTCCTACCTATACTTGAGAAAGCAGGGAGTGTTGTGGCTTGTTAGGACACTAGATATGGAGTAAGAAGTATCTGTAAAATTCTGTTTATGGTTTTCCTTTTTTGATTGAGGTTTTTTTTTAGCAACATTATATTTTGCTGCTTCCTTGTTGTGCAGTCACTAACATCCTAAACATATGATCTGTGGGTCAATGCTTAGATCAGGTGAAATGCAGATTTAGGAGTGAAGATCTCTTTGGGGGTGGGAAGGGAGTATCTGAGGAAGCTGCAGCTGAGAGTGAAGGGGGAGAGGACATGAATACCCGGGTTTCCCTAAATCTTGTGCACTTTGTGGAACTCTGTTGCTAAATTTATACCGAGGTGTTGCTAGTGACATGTTAAAACTACCACCTTAAGAGCTGTGAACCGAGCTGATAAAAGCTCTCTCCCATCAGCCGCTGCACTTGTTGAGGGTTTTGTCTGTTGGCTCTGAGGTGTGAATGTTTCCAGCCCTGGTTTGTGTCACCCCACCGGCACAACTGTGCAGTGTCACCCTGGCCTTGGTTGGGTTTTATGGTCTCTTGTACTGTAGCACTGTGGTGTCCCTGTTCTTCAGGCATTCACTCTCTGTGCTGCTCCCCTGGGTGGGAGAAACCCTCTCTTTCATCTTTTACAGATGCCTGATAATAAATTAACAAGTCTGGTCCCACCAGTATTTCACTGTAGGCAATGAGGAGTGTTAATTCCCAGAGTGGCTCAGAGAAGGTTGAGAAGGCTGAAGTCCAAAGCAGTCCAGCATCTCCCCCTTTCAGAAGACCTTGTTTCTTACACACAGGAAATCAGTTTCAAAGTAGTGAGTCATGGATCCAGGTGTCCTGGCATCTGGTATTTGCCACCAGTCCACTGTGGACCCTGGTGCATGACAGTAACAGATAAAGCCTCCACTGGTTGTGAAAAGAGGTGTTTTTCTGTTTTTAATAGCCATAAAAATGACTTTAGCACTGAAAGATTTATTATCATGATAGCATTAATTATAGGACAGAATGTTGTATTTACTGACTTCAAGTTCTGTTTTTTGACAGATGCACAGGTCAGCAACAGAACATTTTTCCTTCATGCTGTTTCACACCAACAGATGTGCTGCTTCTGCTATTTTTTTCTGTGATAGGCTTAAAGACAGCAAAGTTAAGGGTTTTCTTGTTAATTCTGTGGTTAAAAGGTGTCAGACAGGGAGAGGGATGTCCTAATCATTGTCCAAAAAAACCAAAACCCCAAGAAGAAGAACTTAACAAACCAACTTAGCAAAAAGAAAAAACAATGAATCTCTGTTACTCACGAGGAAAGGAAAGATATTTGGACTTGGCCTAAAAGAAACCTGTCTACAATTTCCTGGTGTTGCACAAAGTATATCAGAACTGCACAAGTAACACAGGTTCCCATGCAGATTTAGGCTTCTGTCCTCTTCAGAGTTCGCACATGCACATAAACACACACACACTTGCTGTTTGATTTGAGAGTGCTTTAAACTCAAATTGGAGTACTACTGGTGGTTTGAACAGGACCTAGAGCTTGGCCAGCATTGATGTGTTGGATATTTTTTGCTTGCTTTTCCTTATCCTGTGATTTTTCTGGAACAAAACAGTGGTCTGGACTAACCCAGTTTACAGTTTACCTGTGCTTAACTCTTCCTGGTGACTGGTTCCCTGTGAGTTCTCCACAGGGGTAGGCATGAAAGGATGAAACTGGTGAGGAAATTGGAGTGGGAAATCTCAGTCTGTGTTCTGCAAGTAACCTTGGAAGTGCTACCAAATATTGCACAAGCAGCAAGGGTGGGTGCTCATGAGACTGAGTTAGGGATCTGTGTGCATCCCAGCACACAAAACCTGGAGACCACTCTGAGATATGTGTGCAGGTGAGCTCAGAAGTGGTGACATGCATGGTGGATGTCATTAGGGCCACACTTGAATCTTGGACACCTGGTCTAACCAGTCAATGCAGATAGATCTGTACCAGGTTTGTAAATTCACACTGGCTGTAGTGCTGCCTATGCTCTATGTCATTGTCAGGATTCTCCCCTTGTGTGCAGATCAGTAAGTCACAAGGCTGTAATGATTCAGTGTCACTTAACTTCAGCTATCAATTTAATACCTACCCTAGGAAAATATTTTATTCTAACCAATGTGTTCAGTGCAGATACTGTGATAAGTTAGCTGAAGGTGTTATCTCCTGTAGGGAGCATGAAGTTTACTTTGATCTCTGTTATTTTGTACATTAAAGCAACAGCCTGATCTTCTTAGGGCTTTAAATGAGCATCTCAGCATGGGTAAAAGCTCACTTCACTTTTACAAGTCTAGGAGAAGACATAGAGACAAAAAAAAGAAAAAGCACTAGCACAAAATACTAATTTCTGTGAAGGAAAGACTTCAAAATATTTCTGGACTGATTGTACGAAATTCTTTGAAGTACATTATCTAATAAGGTAAATTTGACTTTTTGGAACTGTAAATGCAGCTAGGTAAGTAAATTTCCATAAACATAATTTTATTAAGATTAAGGTAACAAAACCTTCAAATCTATGCTCTTTGACATTTGGCAGATATTTAGAGCCAGGGGCAAAAAAAGTGACTTTGAACGGCCTGCCAAGTGGATTTACTCTGCAGAAAATGGAAATAAGACTTTTACCTCATTTTCCATGGTTAAAAAAATGAAAAAAAAAAAAAAAAAAAGCTCATTTTTCTTTGTTTTCTAGTAGTGCTGTAGTCCTATACGTGCAGCAGACAGTCATGTCCAGATGCTGATAGCCAAACATATTTTCCTGTCTTGCAGACTGCGGCAGGATTCTGGCGGTGGCTGTAAGCCAGCTGGAAAGTGCAGAGGGAACTGGGCACTCACCTGCCTGTCACTCCCAGAGGAAGGCAGGGCTCTGCAGGCAAGGGGGCCTGGCTGTGCAGGCAGAGTGGCAGGGCTGCTGCTGCCAGCTCTGCACGCTGCCTGCCAGAGTCTCCCTGCAGCGCGCTCTTCCAACCAGCCTCTGCCCTGGGAATGCACACAGGGACTCGTGGCAGCCCTCGCCTGCTTGCAGTGACACCCCTCTTGTGAACAACCTGCTGCTGGAAATTTATCTCCCAGCTAGCCAGGGAAGGGAAACAATTCTTTCTGGAGACATGAGTAGAGGGAGTGCAGCCCAGGGGATTATAAGGAGCAGCAGCTTATTAGTATTGCTTGTATTTATTAGTATTGCTGTGTGGTATTTATTTTACATTTATCAATTTGTAAATTGTTATCACATCACTAATTCCAAACCCTGTGTCCCAGGAGAGTTCAAATTTATTTTCATCCTGTTGCCTCTTTCATCACGAGTTGTGCTTACTCACATCAGTGCTGTAGCGGTAGTGCCACAGGAGGATCAAACTGTATAAATATTTTTTATTATTGAGGATCCATTTGCTTTTCTTTTTAGCTGTTTCTAAGAGGCTCTAATTGATCTGTTGCAGGGGTTTATGTTTGCTTTGTCCAAGTTTTTAGTTTCAGGTTTTGTCATATAATAATTCAAAGGTGGTGTAGAATATGCAAAAGGAGTAGTAGGTGAATGGGATTGACAAAGGACATGAAAGTTGATGGTGTAGAGAACTTAGAAGTACCAAAAAATTATTTGAAAAGTAATTTAACCCAGCCTTCACAGTATTTATATTGTTGCTAATTTAAATTGTTAAATTGTCTTTTTGTCATAGTTTCTAGTGGGAAACTACAGGTCCTATGGGAAATAATGGGAAGAAAAATCAGTTACTCTTTTTGTTTTCTATTATATTGAATCTGCTAGCTGGTTTCTGTTTACTCTGTAAAAGGAATTAATAACCCATATATATGGAAAAAAAATGGAAGTGTCAGAACAGGACCTATAGTAGCATCCTGAGGGGTGAAGGGGATGCAGCATGAAGAGCTGTGCACTCTGCTTGGCAGCGGTTTGCCTACAGGCTGGCACATGTGTGCTGAAAGGCAAACAGAAGTTATCCAGCTCCAGACAAAGCTGTGCTCCTCCCTCCGTCCTTCCCCCCCAATATTTTTTGGTTTTGTTTTGGGTTTTTGTTTATTTTTCACAAAAGGCAGAGGAAACAAAACAGTTGTAAGCCAGGATTTCTCTCACAGGATTGCAGAAGCTGAAAAGCCCTCAGAGAGGAGGACAGCAGGTCAAAGTAGTTGTACATAAGTGACACAGTAATCCAGACTGAGGAATTGATCAGTTAAAAAAAACTGGGGGGAAAACCCACTTATTCTATCTGGCCTGATCTGCCTGATCTGCTTCACAGCCTGGTTGCAGCTATGCAAACTGAGCCAGTGCAACAGAGAAGCTGCTGTGGAGAGGAGGGGCATGTTCCTGCTGCAGAATGGAGCAATTTCCCACTTCTGCCTTTTCTCCAGTGTGTTGGTGTTTGCTACTCATTTAGGTACATAGCCAAGCACATGAGGAAATCCGTTCTGGTGAAAACTACTCCCCCCTGCCCCCCTTTTCCTGGGCTTTTAGTTCGATTGCCTTCCTTGGTGTGGATCATCTTGGATGGTCATGTGAAAATAGAAATGGCAGTGAAAGAGGAAGGAAAGAAACCAAGGACTGAGACAACCTGCTAAGCAGGAACAGAATCCTTTCATCAGGTGTTTTTATTCATGCCTGATTAAGATTGTCTTGTGTTACGTTTCTGCCTGTTTGTAAACTACCTTAGCTGACTGGACTGTTGAAATAATAAATCCTTCCTTGATCCTGACCCAGCCAAGGAGTCCTGTCTCTGGTTTTCTGTCTATGCAGTGGTGAAGCAAAGAAAGCAAAATTCAAGGGAAAATTATTTCTTCTTTCAAATAACTTACTGAGTTAATTTTTCCACTAATCATTTTCTGCAAAAATTAAAGGTAAAAAGCTTATTTTGACAATAGTGTTGAATTGTGGGTAGTTTATGGTGAGTTTTCTGTATTTGTTTATTTTGCTTGCTTTTTTTAAATTCACTGAACTGTCATTATTGGAAATATCTAGAGATGGGGGATCCTATGATGTTTAGGTGATTTGGGAAGGTTTTGTGAAGCAACAGATATGTGTGACATTGTGTGGTCACCCAGTATTGGGAGAAAAAGGCTTAGTAGCCACTCAGCTGGTGAAATTCGGGGTGTTTCTTTTTGCCATACAATTTCATCTATGGTTTGGGACATAAAAGAACATTTTCTCTTAGCCAGAAGTCTTCTAAAAACACTTGTGTGTGCACCCTGTGTTTTTAACAATGTTCAAAGCATTGCAACATCAACAGGCTAGACTGTTTTCTATTTTGGGACCCAAAGCAAGAGAGCTGTTTTGAGTCAGTCCAAATGCTCCTGTGCTCACAGATGCAGAAAATAAGGCAGAACTGATACATCTGGGATTTTAACACCTTTCAGGTGGTGTTTTATCAGAGGGGGACCTGGATGTGTGCACTTAAGAGTGAGGATTGCTGTCACCATATGACCGTCTCTGAAATGGACAAAAGGTTTAAAAATATTGAATGTCTTCTGGTTTCAGATGTCATTCCTGGAAAATGCTTGTGTTGATATCTAAATGTTCTGTTCCTTTTGGGTAATGAGAGAAAGTGTACACAAAAGACCCTTTTGATTTCTCAGTTGAGAAACTGAGTTTATGTTATATGGGCTAAAAGTGGCAAAAATAATGGATAATGTCATAATGCATATGTCTAGAATTTCTGTCTTTATACCTTTATGAGACCAAAACAGCAGAAAATTTTGGGATCCTTTCACACTTGCTGTTAAATAAATAATGAAATGCTACTAGTTTTGTTCTTTGTATTTACTGGCTTTGGAATAATATTCTAAGAGCTCAGAGTTATTCTAATTTGGTGATTTTGCTTTTTCTTTCTTTTTCCATTTACCAGAAAAAGCCACTGTCCTCGATAATAAAAGAAGTCTGTGATGGGTAAGTTCTGCCATATTGTACATACCAGATACAGTGCTTTTTGAAGTATTAAACAAACTAGGAGATAATATTTTCAAAGGAAAATCTAGATATCCTGTATGACTAGCCATTAGTTGCTTAAATCTTTTTGTGTTAGCTTCAAATTTTGAATTTGCAGTGCATTTTGGATCAATTGCTTGCAAGATGAGGCTCCTAACAAAGCAGCTCCATCATGTGGGTGACTCTCATTTTGACTACTTCCTCCCTTTCTGCACAGAGATGCATTTTGCCTACTCTGGCATGTGGTCCCTGCTGTTCAGGGGTTAAAGGGACTAAAGCATTGCCTCTGGCTCTAAATTTTGAGCACTGAGTCCAGTGGGTGCTGTAAGCTGGTCCAGTTGATGTGATTGTTCATATGAAACCGAACTGTTAATTGCAAATTCTGCAGTATAGACTAATAATTGGCTGAGAGAAATACCTTGATTTAAGTTTAATGGATTAATTTAAAAGGCTGTTTTAAGCAAGTGTTGCCACACAGGAGAAACTAGCTATTTTCATCAACTTGTTGCTGAACTAAAAAGGTGATATTTTATGCCTAATGTAATATATCAACTTAATACTATATCCATTGTGTATTGCATAAGCTAGCATAAATTTCTGGTACTGTACTTTTTTCTTTGGTCAATTTTAGTGACTTAGTGATCTTGCTTACCAAAAAAAAAGATCACTAGGATGTATTTGTACTGAAATTTTCCCTTTTGTAAGAATGCTTTTAACTTAAACTTTGGAACTCATCATTGAAAGCTAAGGAAAACTGTGAGAAGTATGAGAAATATATGGGAATGACAGACTCTGTTTGGTCATACTAAAATTATGTAAAGGGTACTTTTTGAATTATTAAGATTTCATTTTGTGATTAATTTATTTTCATATTTCTAAGGTGGTCTCTTGCAAATCATGACCAATTTGCACTGCAGCATGCTGATAGTTCTAATTTCTACATCACCGAGAAGGTGGGTAAATTGTTCAATGAAATTCTTGCATAGCCTATAAAAATATTTGCCGCAATCATTTATTTTTAATTAAAATATATGAAAATACATTTTATATAATGCAATGCCATTGATTTAATGACTTTTAAACTGATTTCTTCAGTTAGGAAAAGCAAATAGAAGTCTGAATGTGCAAAGTTCTTCATGTTGAGTTTGAGACTTGAGCATTGAGCCCTTCAACTTTGGTATTCTTGTGTGTTTAGTATTCTGCTAACAAGTGGTGTACAGGAAACTGAAATATTTAAAACATGAAGGGCTCTTTGAAGTCTGAGGAGACCTTCAGTGCATGTCACTTTCCTTTTTGGCTGAGCAGGTAGAAATAAGTTTCAGTGACTGTGTAATATTTGCTACTTTCTCCTGCCTGCCGTCTTGCCCTTACCCAGTTCTGTAAGCTCTGTTGGCTTACGTTTTATTGTCCCCATGTAGCATGGCAATAGGTGATTCATCAAGTGATGCAATGACTTCAGCAGAGAGTAATGAAAAGGCTATGGCTGTAATAAAAATGGAATGTCTAGTATAAATATATGGGACATGCTCATCTGAATGGGACCAAGTAGAACATTCATTCCTAGCATTACTGGTAAAATTGCTGAAATTACAAGAAAAAGATTATTTGGAAGAGTGTACGTGTAGCACTGCAGAGGAACAGTTTCTAAGCAATGGCAGAAGGGCACTGTTTAAAACCTGATGAAATCCACGTGTAAATTCCCTAATCTCAGTGGATTCTGAGCTAAAAAGACCAGAGTTTAAGTGCACAGATATAGATGCCTCTTGCTTACCTTGTTATCAGTTTAGTTCATCTTGCTCTTAAGTGGAGGCATATCTTGGTTCTGTTTTGCATTTTACAGCTCTTTAGGATTTGCTAATATGACTGAGACATGAACTGAGTTTTTTCTTGCTGTAATTCATACCCACACCCAAGAAATAAAGGAAACTTAGGCATGGTTAAGCATTTGGAATGACTAAATTTAGCAAGACAGCAAAAGCAGTTGCTCATAAGAAAGTGCTGTGTTGTTGTTTTTTTCTTTTTTTTCCCTGGGCTCCTTTGTTTTGTTTAATTTCTGTTTGTTCATTTTGCTTGTTTTTTAACAGACTAGTTACAGTTCTTCATTTAACTGCTTGCCATCCCAGACAACCTTCTCAATATGTCCTTTTTTCTTCTCCTTTCTTTTCAAGTTTCAATTGACAGACACTTCAAAGACCACTACAAGGAAACCTGTTGAAGTAATTACTGACTTCTGTGTTTTGCCTCCACCAAATTAAATAGTGAGATTGTTCTGCTAATTGCCCCCAGTGGTGACACAATGTTTACCAATAAAGCAGACACAATTGAATTTGCCTGTTGTAATTTAAACTCTGTGCAGTGAGTATTTCCAAGAAGCAGGGGTTGAGTGAATACTCCAGCTTTTTGAAGGTCTTTGTCCTGATGCAATTGAAAGGATATTTCAGGCCTTATCTCCACCTTTGGTGGATAGGATTCTGCAGCTTTGGAGAAGAGAAATGTTTTCTGTTCCACATAAAAGAGAGTCTGACGGTTTTTGGCTGCCTTTAACTTGCAATAAGGATGGAAAATTATGGTCTTCTAGGACATTTTGGATTGTACTGCAGAGAGGACTTTGAGTTTGTTTATTCCCCACTGGAAATATGCAGAGTGTCTGACTCTGAGTCACATAAATAAGAGAGAAGAGCTCTAAATGCCACTAGAATTACTCAGATGTCTGTGACTTTCATTAGATATTGTTCAGTGTTTATAGCTGGTTGTTGGATAGTGGCTGTGAAGAGAGGCTTATATAGGCCATCACCCCTTCCACATACTTTCCCTCATTTGTGTTCAGTAGGGTGTTGTTGCTATCTGAATTAAAACATGAAAACTGCCGAAAGACACATGCACTTCAAGGAAGCTACAACACTTAATTGTTAAAATCCACATTGCTGTAATCTGACTTTTACTAATGGACATGAACAGAGCTTTTTTTTGTGACAGTGACAGCTCCTCATAACAAATATTTTTTGCAGGTTTTAAAGGTGAATTATATGTCTGTATGTAAGCAGATAACATTATCTATAGGTCATGTTTCTGCAGAGACTGCCTTCCAGGTAGAGATGCCTCTTTAAAATATCACTGGGTTTAAAGTTACCAGAAAGAAAAGCAATTAGTGAATTCTTGTATAGAGTAGCAAGAAGCTTTGAAGTGAAAATGTCCCAAATGTTACATGGCTTACAGTTGTAGTTTTGTTTTTGGTGGCAAACAGCCCATCTGTGTTTTGGCTGTCATATACAGAACTCTTTATCTTTTGTAGCTGGACCTATATTTCCCAATTATACCATGAATAAACAAAAACAACACCCAAGCAGTTCTGTCTGTTAATTTATTTATATTTTGGCTGTATTATTTGGAAAAATGCCTCTACAGAAGTAGCAATAATTCCTTCAGGCAGTATAAGTGAGGTCTTTAACAAATTTTGATTCAGCCAGGGTTACTACTAGAGATAGGGCTTATCACAGCAGATCCAGTTTTGGCTGCTGACTCTTGGGTCATGGTATGGCTATATCTGTGCCCCTGAAGCTGCAGTGAAAATTATCACTTATTTCTTTAAGCCCTTTTCTTTAAAAATGACAGAAATAAAACAAGAGGGTATGTGGACAAGAAAACCAAGCAGGCATAGTGCCTGAGCTAAAATCTGTCTGGTGTTCTGATCTTCAAGTGTTTGATTTTTAATTATGCTGATAGGTATGTGGGTTTTTTTAAAGGCTTTGCTTATAATGAAGGAACATTTCTCTGGTAGGTCAAATGTCTAGAAGCCTGACTTCTAAGTCAGGATCTTATCATGCTAGATACTACAAGATAAGAATAAATAAGTCACCTTTGCTTCAGTCTATCCAGGCTGTACCTGAGTTAAATTCTTGTGTACATCAGGTGCAATGACTCAGGAGCGCTGTAGCCTGGGGGAGCTCAGGTTTAGAAAGGAAAATGCTATATGAAGAGTAGAAAATGGCTGTATAATTTTGTGTGCTATGTGTGTTCCCTGGCTGCAAACCACAGCTCAGATAATTGTTAGCTGTGCTCCTCTGCTGGCAGTACGAGCAACGCAGGCGCAGAGATTTGAGTGGCTGATGCTGCACCTTGGTGGGTATGGCTGGTCCCTCGTCGCTGCTCACCCTTGGTCTTGCAGACTGTGGCCACCTCTAGATCCATTTGTAGCTCCTGTGTTTGCCTGGGGAAGGATGGTGGTCAAGCTGGTTTTACTGCTGGAGGAAGAATGTGGTCGCTCTTAACCCTCTGTGTCAGCAGCTCTCAGAAATGAAGGGTTGGCTGCTGGTGCTGAGGGGTTTGTGAGCCAGCAGTGAGCACACAGTGGTGACAACGGTGACATCTTTTTGTTATCTTTTAAAAGCAAGGATGTTTCATTCATCTGTATATTGAATGTAACCCATTTTTATTGTCACAGTATTTCTGTGTTGGCTTTTTTTTTTATATCTGATGCATCAGAAGACTTCCCGTGGGCTTTTTTAACGTCTTTCCTATCTCCCACATTTCTCTTTTATTCTTATTGCTTGAAGTGGAGGGGAGCAGACACTGAGTTTACTCCATTAGTTTTTGGGAGACTTTTAATTCTGTTTTGCAAGAAGAGCTGCCCCACCTTCCTTTTGTTGTAATTATTCAATTCTGTGCTCCGTTTGAAGATGGGACATCTTTCTAACCCCCATCTTCCCAATGCTGGGAACCTGAGTGGAGTCCCTGGTGCTTGCTCTTTATCTAAGGTGATTTTGTTCGTGACCTATTTTTTTGCTGAACACAACCTGTAATTGTATATTCATGTGAAATTCCACCATGCCTTTACAGGCTCCCTGCGTGGGAGTGTATGCAAATAACAGGACAAGAAATGAGCCATTTGTACAGTTGGGACTTTCTGAGTTTTTACGTTTTTCATATTCATCTGTTTTCACTGATTAATTGAATTTTCAGTGAGTTGTAAGAAAACATTCTTAATTATGAAGGTTTCTGATTCATAGAAGGAACTGGTGCTTCTTAAGGAGCTGAGAATGAAAAATAGCATTAAGAATGGGAACTGGAGAAATGTATTAAGAGCTGTTTCTTTTTTTTTTTTTTGCATCACTCCTGATAATACATTTATTAATTGTGCTACATACATGGTAGATTGTAGATTTAACTTGGATCAAACCATGCCTGGCTTTCCCTTTTCTCTGCCACTTATAAGATGTGGTATTTCTCACATATTCACAAATTTCTTATTATTTTGGGGTGTCTGCACAGCCCTGCAGAAATTCCCTAAAGTAAGGGCAGCACATGGCATCTGAGTGGCCATGCTCCTGCCTGCTTGATGAATGCTGGTAACACTGCCCTGTAGACTCCAGTAAAATCTCAGATTATTAGTGTATTTTTCAAGTGAACAGAAGTAAAACTTGAGTATCCATATACTAAATTGCTTTCAATCCTCCTTCATTCAAGCTGATTCCAAGAACAGTGGTTATCCTTCTTTTAGTTCTCTTAGGATTCTTTTTGTAGAACTTTTGGTCTATACTAAGTTTTCTAAAGAAAATAATTATGTCCTGTTCACCTGTTATACTTTCTGGCCCCAGCACAAACAGCTTAATTCTTCTGCTTGCTTCTTATTAAAATATTTGTTATGATGATTTTCTGTTTAGTTTCTTAGTTCCATATCAAGGCTGATGAGCTGGATCAAGTGGGATGATTTTTAAGAAATCTATATAGATATTTTCTTGAATTAAGTTTGTAATTTTGCCTCACAATTAATCATTAGAGGGTAAAGACACTGAAAATGTTCAGCTTTCGGTTAGAGCAATCAAAGATAGGTATGGCATACCAGGGGCACAGTACAACTGTTTGGGTTCAGCTAATGGCAAACAGTTCTGTGTAAGATCTGCCCAACAAAAAAATACTCTTTAATTCATTGTTATACTTAAAGAATAACATGTTTGGATGGGTAGTTTTACAAAGTGCAATGAACAGATGACAAGTCAGCTCTGAGAGAGGATGGCTCTGACTTCTTCTTCCATCCCCAGAAGATCCTGACCCTTTCTTCTTTTTTTTTTTTTTTTTTTTTGGTGGGGGGGAGTTTGTTTTTTGACGGTTTTTGGAGGTGGTGGCAAGGAGGGAATAATTTTGTGCCACTTTAATTCATTAAATTTGCTTAGTAAAAAGGCTGCTTGATCTGATGCAGGGATGAGGCAGGACTCTTGAATAATGTCCAGGAATAGCCTGTAAGCAAGAAATAAGTAAAGGAAAGGTAGGAAGAAGAATGGTACTTTGCTTTTTTGACAGCTGTGACCTGTTCCTCAATTGTTTCTGGAACTGGCTTAAGCTGACGTAGAACAAAATTTTGTCAAGCTCCAACTGTAGTCAAAAATGGAAAATGGATGTTTTACCTACAGTCCTTCTGTGGGTGAGAGGAAGGGCACAGGAAGGGTGTAGGAGTGGGATGTACGTCCTAGAGAAGCACAAATACCTGCTGGCTTTCCCTTAAACAAGTCTCGGTGTTGTGGTTCCAAATGTGGTGCTTGCAAAATGAGCTGGCCCACTTTTCCTGCTTATACTCTACTGCTTATTCCTGTCTTCTACTGTGCAAACCAGGAAAACCCTAAAATGATAAAATTTTCATCTGGTTTAGTTCCCTTGTTGACTGATACAACTGCTTATGCCACATATCACAGTAGTAGGAATGAGCAAGGTGTTGAAAAGCAAGGCTCTGTGGTAGCAAACTGTGCAACTGTGCTTTGATCTGTCAAAAGTGAGCCACAGTCTCAGCTTCGTTATTCAGCTATTCTTTAAGAATCTGCTTAAGGAGCCACTGCTCCTGTGCTGACCCTCAGTGGTGCTGTGAATGAATATGGTGAATAACCTGTGCTGAGGAGCTGACTTCAATTTGATAATCCTTACTTGGGTCTGATGGGTTTTTGTTTTGGGTTTTCTTTATATCCGTACCAGCCCTGTTCTGATTTCTCCACATAATCTTGCTAATAATAGTATGAGCACAGCTAAGTCAGTCATTTCCTGATGTTTATTTTTCAGGGTGCAGCTCTTCTGTTGAAACTTATCAGAGGACGATAGGGCTGCTTGTCATCGGCCCACCCCTTCCATGTTGCTGGTACAACTGTGTTGTGTGTCTGTGTGGTTGCTTGAATTGGGGAACTGATCCAGGTTAAAAATAACTTGTGTGTAACTTCTTTTAATGTGTCAGAAGGATGTCTGCCCGAAGTGTAACACCACTGCTGCTCTGCAGAACAAGTGGTGCCTGCTAATGCTGTCCTTGTAGATCACTCCACTTGCAGATGGGCAAATCATGCAAAGTTTGGTCTTTTTCTTAGGATGTGGTTTAAGTGGCAGTCAAGCTGGTATTGTGTGGGTTGCTGGAGAAATAGGTAGCTGGGAATTCTTTTTCTACTCTGTTTCTTCTCTTTGCTTCACTAACATCCTAGTGACTGCTGCTGGGTGGTGAGTCAAGTCACGGATCTGACACAAAAGAAAATTCTGGACTCTGGAATGCATTTTATTTTCCTCCTCTTTTGTGAATGAAGGGGACAGGAAATGTTAACTTTTTAAGGTCAGGTGGTTGACTGTGCTGCTGCATGGTGGCAGATCCAATGTAAAGGAAGTGTTAGGGGCCCATGCACTGGAGGGATATGTGCAGAATTGTGCCTCTTGTAGGTTGTAGAATTGCACTGGCTAATGTACAGACTGAAACTGCACCACTGGTCTAACTTGGTTTATTTACCAGCTTCTGTAATCCTTGAATAGAGACAGATGCAGAAAACATCTTCTATTTAGACATTTCAAACTACTTATTTTTTTAAGGAAAATGTTATAATCTAATTATAACATGAAAAACCAGAAGACATTGTCCCTTCTTTTCAACAGCTTCCCAGAAAAGAAATTTTACCACAAGACTAATTGCACCAATTTCTTCTAAAACAGTACAACTCTGTCATGCCAAGTAGTACAATGTTGGTAATTACCTGTATCACTTAGCTTACATCTTATTAAATATTTTGGTGACTAAAAATAAACTTAAGAAATTCCCTACCAAGTCAGCCAAATGAAATGTCATCTTGTAGTCTGTCTGCAGGTCTAGCAGTAGCAAATGCTGTTCAGGGTAGTGATCTGATGATGGCTTTCAGTCTCTTTTTGCTCCCTCATATTCTTATTTGTTGTACTACAGGTGTTGGAGTCTACACCTACACTTAGTCTATTTAATATCCTGCATAAAGGCTATGCCACTCTTTCATCTCTTCTTGAACCTGCTGATACAGCCTGCTTTCATAACCTCTGACAGCAATCTTGAAGAATTTACTGCCTCCTGGATGAAGAAGTGTATTCTCTATCTGCTTTAAACTGCCCCCCTACCGATTTCAAGTGCCCCTAAGTTCTCATACTGCAGGGTTTCATAAAAACAGTTCTGCATTCTGGTTGTCCATTACATTCATTCCTGAGTCCTTTGTCCCTCCAAACTGAGGAGACCCTGCCTTTTGAGGCAACTGCTGAAGCCCACTGGACACTTGCCCCTCTCTGTATTTCCTCAGAAACTACTTTGCCCTCCCTAGAATGTGAAGATCAAAAACTGCACTCAGTGCCCTGTATGTGGGTACATGAAGCTCCTGTGTTGTGGCAAAGTGACGCCCTCTGTCTTGTTCCTGGTGCCACTTCTGATGACACCCACTTGATCCTATAGCACACTGAATCTGTGCTTTAAGGGAGATCTGCCAGCAAGAACTTTGCTTCTCTCTCCTGAGCTGTAAACTTAGTAACGAACTCTATAACTCTAATATTTTGCGTCATTTTGTCCTTATTTACAACTTGCACAAATTTATCCTTGTGGAAATGTAATGGCATCATAAAGTGTATTTCACAGCTTTAATTTTCTCTTGCGTCCATTTGGAGGAAGGTGCAACAAAAGAACAGCAGTATGGAAATAGGGATGAATCTATTACTAAAGGTAATAAACATAAGAATTTTAGATTTCTTGGCTGTTATTGTCTAGGGTGGTTAGAGAAGTCTGAAGAAAGCTGTTTGGTCAAGGTTAAAGAACAGGCTGAGCGAGCTATAACCATGGGAACCAATGCTTCTAGGTCTTCCTCAAATATGTTAAGAAAACATTCCATTCCAACCAGTTAGAGCGAGCTGAATCTTGAAGCATTTTGCTTGGTATAATAGATCATTAAAATGATGAGACAAATGTGTGGAAAAATAACCTATTTTACCTGATAAGTTTTCTAGTGTCACTGCAGCAAAGCTCTGAATAAACAACTTCATTATTTTGATAGTGTTTTTTTAAAAGTGAATTTTCTTACCTTCATCCCTCTCAGTGATTTGGTGGACTTTGCTAATGCTTGAGGCCTGCTTTCTGGATTCAAGTCTCCTGCATGTGTTTTGGGCAAACTAATCTATGGCACAGAAAAGCAGAGCTTTCAGACTAAGCAGAATCTGCTGGCAGATAGTCATAGAAACGTAGAATTGTTTAGGTTGGAAAGGACCTTCTAAGATAATCGAGTCCAACCATTAGCTTAGTGGACTGCCAAGTCCACCACTAAACTGTGTCCCCAAGTGCTATGTCTTTTAAATGCTACCAGGGATAGTGACTCAACCATGTCTCTGGACAGCCTGTTCCAGTGCTTGGCAACACTTTCTGTGAAGACTTTTTTCTTCCTCTCCAATCTAAAACATCCCTGGTGCAACCTGAGGCCATTTCCTCTCACCCTATTGATTGTTACTTTAAAGAGGCTGATGTCCCCCTTGCTGAGCTCTGGGGGCCACCACTGGTGAGCAGCTGCTAGATAAAACCAGCTGGGTGTACCTCCACTCCTCACCACCCTTTGGGGCTGGGAATCAAGCCCCATCTTTACCCAGCAAGCAATGCACCTGTCCAAGACATGAGCAGCCAGTTTCTCCAGGAGAATGCTGTGGGCAACAGTGTCAATGCCTTACTAAAATCCAGGTGAACAACATCCACAGCCTTTCCCTCGTCCACTGAGCAGGTCACTTATGCATAGGAGACCAGGTTAGTCAAGCAGGACTTGCCTTTCATAAACCCCTTCTGGCTGTGCCTGATCATCTGGTTGTCCTGTATGTGCCTCAGATGTCACTCAAGGTGATCTGCTCTATGACTTTCCCTGGCACTGAGGAAAGACTGCCAGGCCTGTAGTTCCTAGATTAAGGTCCAGTTGAGCTTTGACCCTTCTAATTTTCTCCCTGCATAACCTCATAGCACCCTAGTGGCCCTTCTGACTGTGCTGCCCCCTTCTTCCAAAGGTCATAACCTCTCTTCTTTTTCCTTAGTTCCAGCCAAAGGTTTGTGCTCAGCCAGGCTGGTGTTTCCCACTGCTTGTCTTGCATTGGCCTGCTTCTGCGCTTTTAAGATTTCCTTCATGCAGGATACCCAGCCTTCCTGGACTCCTTTGACCCTCAGGACTGCCTACCAATGGATTCTGTCTACCAGGCTCCTAAACAGGCACAAATCTCCCCTCCAGAATTCCAGGATAGCAGTTCTGCTGAGCCCCCTCCATACTTCTCTGAGAATGGAAAACTCTAATGTACAGGGCTACCCCACTGCCTCTCCTTCCTTGCTATTCCCACCTTCTATAGCATTTATGGTCATTTAGGTTTGTGTTCCCCCAGCTGGTGAAGCTAGAAGGCAGAGGGTCCTAAAATATGAATGCAAGATGAACTTTCCAGCTACCCTCTACTTCCTGCTGTGTTATGTTCTTTGTGTGTCTTCATGAAAGTATTTAGTCTGATTGAAATCTCATCTTGGAAATATTACGTACTCTGTTAGGAGAAAAATCATCTTGTGATATATTATATCTTGCTAGATAAAATACTGCACAGGGGGTTTATTTGTATCCTTGATATAACTGCCGTCTTTGTCCTGTATAACATGTATAACAGATATATTTTCCTGTTACAGAGTTTTTAGGGACATTTTGGATAGTACCATTTCAATAGTTCCTTCACTGCTCAGGATTAAGTTTTTCTGATACAGATCAACACCATGAACAGTATCTACCAACTTCAAGTACACTTGAGAAATAGGTCAGGAATATCTTGGAAAAGGGTTTTTTTTGTTTGGTTTTTTTTCCCTGTTTTTGTTTGGATATTTTTAAATTTGTCTACCATGGGTGGGGGTGAGTTCTGTCCTGAATAGCAGTGATGCTTATGACTGCCAAAACTGGGCTGCTCTAATGATGTTCTGTTATCCTGGAAAAGAAATCCACAGGATGTTATCCTTAATACTAAGAGGATTAACTGTGTGTAAATGTTGCAATTAAAATTAACTGGCATGCTGACTATTGCATCATGTAGTTAATGTAAGAAAGCCTCTTGGCTTAATTGTACTCTTACATGCTGTTTCCTGGTATGTGATTAAGCCAATATTTAGAATGGATAAACAAAATTGTATTTTTTTTTTTTTTTAATTGGGTAACTGCTAACCATCTTCAAATTTTGGCTAGCTTGCTGTGCTAGAGACATTATACTTTGAATACTTCCAGAGATAAGGCGTGGGCAGTTTTCCTTAAGCCTTTTTCTGAAGCAGGAGATGAAGAGGAGCTCTCTCTCTGTTGTGATACAATGATTGAATTTACAGCATAGGGCAGTCATGCACACCTTGCTCCGAGCGAGACATGATGAAAGGTCCATGGGCTTGTGTCTTGTGGATTCTGATAAGCATTGCACCATTGAGTCTGAAAGATTTGGTGTTTTAGATTCATCTTCATGATTAAACAGAGAGACTCCAAAGAAAATGTCCACTGATGCTTTTAATTAGTCTGTTCCTCTGTGTTTCCTCTGTTCCTCCTCAAGTTTCTGGAGATCACCATGCTCCAGCTATGCCCAGCACCTCTTGTTTGCAGTGGACTGAGTGTTTGCAGAGGTGCTTATTGTGGCCCAGATGAAATGACCTAACTTTTCACAAACAAACAAACCGCAAACCACCAACTCGTTTGTACATCTGATTTGGTAGTTCATGTTAATTGCAGCAGGAAACATGAGAAACTTTAAGCCTAAATTTTTGCTGCTTAAAAAATAAGCCTCTGTATGTGCTCTTTTTTATGTTTAAGAACAGTCTACTTCAAAGCTCCAATGTTTTTATAAACATGTCAGTGAACTTTAACTCCTGAATATGATGAGTACAGTTCAATTTGTTTAAATTTTGTTGAATTCCTGGTTTTCATATTGTTGAATGCTGGGATTTTCTGCCTTCCAAGTAAAGCTGATGGAACCTGGTGTATGTGTACATGCAAACGCTCTGGCCTAATGCAGCTGAGGTCCAGTAGCTTAGCCTAAGCTGCTGATGGAGGTAGATTTAGCCTATGCTAATTGTCTGTCCCAAAGCAATTACTTTTATTCAGCTCCACAAATCCAGGAGGTGGTAACAGTTTTAGCAACCACAACTGTTTGTGAAGTGAGTTTGTCTCAGTGCTGATTGAGATTAAACCACACAAATGCACTATGGCCACTTCACACAGATTCCTTAGACATGATGAAATGTAGCTGGGTCTGGTGCTGTTCCACTACAAGTGGAGAAAATCTGGCACTTTGTTAGTGCTGTGGGAAGTCACCCTGTATTTAGCTGCTCACCCTTCTTTGCCCCTCTTCTGAGTATAGCCTGGCTGGTCTCCCTGAGGCTGTTCTGGCAGGAGGAGACTGCTGAGGGCTGAGAAGAGTTGCTGCATATGTAGGCAAAGATGCTGTAAGAAAGCTTCTCTCTTGTACCCCCTGTGTTGTCTGGCACTTCATTTATTTCAGTTAGAGTGAAGAAGTCTTTGTGGGTGGAGAGTGATCTTTGAGGTAGCTAGAACCAATCCCACAGATGACTTGGATACCAAGAATGAGACAATGTACTGGAGTTTTATTTTGGGACTACTTGACCTGGTTTCAGGCAAGATTTATCTGGTTTTTAGCATTTTGGATTCCAGCTATATCAGAATGAGAACAAGAAAGATGAAATAAATTTTGGGAAAACTGCCTGAGGAGAGATATACACCTTCATATTTTTTCTTGGCTAAACACCAGTCTGCAGAAAGCCTGCAACGTGGTCTTCATACAAAATTAGCTCTTCTCTCTCAAACTGCTAGGGATTCCTCCAGTTCCTCTGACAGATTAGGGTGTCAGCTCATGAAGAAGCTACTGAACCATGACGGGCACTGTGACTGTGCATTGTGCTGCACACAGTCAATACCTGTCAGTGTATTCATTGCTGGAGGTACCTTATTCTCCTACCCTGTGGTGAGTAGGAAGTAGTTGCTGAAAGAAGGGAAGCTCCCCTACACACACCACAGGGGGACACGGTGCACATGGGCTTTGACCACAAAACTCTAAGGATGCTGTAAGTGTACACCATAGCTTAAGCCACGGCTATGTGAGCTTAACCAAAAGAAAAGCTTTAATGCCCTCTCTTTCTGACAGCTGGGCAAGGAGAAGGACTGATGGCAACTTTGAACTTTACTCTGCTAACAGTGATGCTTTTTTTTACTTTGAGGGAGAATACAAAGTCGTGGTGGCAGAGCTCAGTGGGTAGGTTCCAGTGGTTGAAGTCAGCATGTTCTTGTTATAGAAAATAAAGAGCCAGTGGGATGAATTCTAAATCCTGCAGATGCTTAATGACAGGTTTTAGCAAACTTACAAACTCCTCAAGTATGTACAGTATCAGAGCCAGACACTGTGGACAGCATATTTAAAAAGAAATATTTAGAAGTTGCCAGTGGAAGCTAAACTTTGAAAAACATGAAGTCATTCTTGAGAGAGTTCAGGTTGGTTAAGTGTCATGTGAATTCAACCTATTTGTTGAAGCTAATGTTATATGCCTTAGTGAGGAAAATAGATGCTAGCTTACATCTGAAAGGGGGAAGCTTTTGCATGCAGACAGAGGAAAGCACTGTTAAAGGTTCAGCATGACATTCTGCTCAATGCATGTTTCATCTTTTTATGTGAGTGAGTCTTAAGTAAAACCTTTGGATTTTTCTCTTTCAGAATCGTAATGAAATAAAAAATGGAGCCATCCTTCGATTAACAACATCTCCGGTGAGTCAGTGCTCTTTTCTTCTCTTCCTTCAAAGGGAAAATTTGGTTAGTAAATCATTGTGAACTAATGTGTGCTTTTAAGCTTTATCCATAATGTATCCCACAATCCTCCAGGAGCAAAGGTTATGAGTTCTGGAGGCAGGAGTAATAACTCCAAGTGACATTTGGTGATACTGTTGGCACAATTGGGTGGGTTTTTTGTGTCTCACTTCCACTGGGAACAGTTTTCACCTACAAGATATCCCTGCTTCCCTGCTGGCAATGTAGCCTCACTCAAGTTGCTCTTTCTCTGCCTCAGAACTCAAAACCAGGAGGCCAGGAGGAAGGTCAGGGATTTGAATCATGGAGAGCTCTGTTGGGTGGCTCAGATCAGAGCTTTCCTGATCTCTGGGTTTGTGTTGAGTGAGTAGCAACTGTAATGCTGAGATTTTACTGGGGTTTCTTTGTTGTTGGCTTTTTTTTTTCCCTACACCATCTCCTTGCCAGCTCCTAAAAAGCACAGCAGCGTTGCTGGTCACCCTGTAATGGCTTGTTTTCCCGCTGAGTTGAGCACTAGTGCTGCCACATGCTGAAAGCCATTATTAGTCCTGGAAGGTGTATGTCTAAGGCATCACCAATCCCATTTCCTTGCTGACAAATGTAGTTAGTGTGCCATTTAAATGGTTTACCTCTTCATGATGGTGTTCTAGCCTCTGCAGATTCAAAGCATTCTTATGGCCAAATTCTGCCACCCAGTAGCTTCTCAACAGAAAGCACTTCTCAGCAGCCAACTGGGCAAAGACAAGAGGTTTCCATTATTCTTCATCATATTTTTCAACGGTCATTATATTCAAAGCTTTATAGACATTAAAAATGAATAAATAAATAAACAGCAGTTTAAGACCATGTCAGGGTGATTCCAGAGTCTCTTGACATATATAACCAAAGCAGCTTTGTGCATGGAAAAACCACTTCTGGGGGAGTAAACCCCATTTGATGGAAATTCCTCAGAAACAGACAGCCCCAGCACCATCTCCTTATAACCTCTGGGACTTTCTTAATAAGTAAAATCCACTGCAGTACTGCCCAGACTCGGGATCTCTTGAGATAAAAACAGGATCTGTGGTTCATCAAGAACCAACCTAGTCCAAATGCACTGCGTCATGTTTTGGTGTGACTACAACATGGGATAACCGTATAAGTCAACTCATGGAATTCTCCCATCTCAAAATCCACAACCAGTTGTACCCTGCAACCTCCCTGAAGGGAGGCTATGCTGTGACTGATCTGTGGAGACGGCTGGCTGGCTGGCTCCATGATCACCTGTGCAATTGGAAATGGGACGCACAAACACAAAAAACAAATCTTGGATGTACAACATTTTCTGCTACTACCAATGGTCAAGAAGGTGGAGCTTTGCACAGGATTATCATCTGCTTGTTCTGTGTCTTTGGGGATTTGCCTTAGGGTCAGTTAATCAAGACAGGAGTCCCTAAGATATTGAGATATTGCCTGTTACCTAACAAATGATGGATCGCTCTGGCACTGGCCTGCGGTTATGAGTGACCCAGCCGTCCTGTTTTAAGAGAGAAGGCTGGTCTACTCTCTATTTTCCAGTAGTGATATTTATGTCTGAACCAGCACCTCTTTTCATCCTTTCTGATGTTTTAACATTTTGTGTTAACTGTTCCCAGAGTCAGAGAGGTATCTTAGAAGGAGGAATGGATTTTTTTTGTCAGATTAGAAAATATTTGCATTCTTTAAATAGGTAAAAATTTAAGTTCTGCATGTCCTCACCCTACAATAGTCTTTTTGTTTTTTAAAGTACTGTCAAAGTGGTCATCACAGCAATACCTAAAATAAATAAATTAAAGGCCTCCAAGCTGTGGTTCTTAAACTGGTGACCCACACAATGGTTGTGGTTTACCCTGAAAAGCTAACACACAATGTTTCCATATTTCCTCTGAAATTCTGTATGAGAGCAACAGTAAGTAGTTGTAAGAGATAATGTAAAGAGCAGACTGCATGATGCACTCTTACAAAATGGTAAAGATGCTTTCCTAACTGTTAGTGCTGAGTGAGAAATGTTTTTCTCATCATGTGAAAACATCAAGATTCTGAATTCCCCACACCCCCCCATTTTTTCTATCCTACAACAGGATAAAGCTGAAACTATCTTTCCTCTTCCCCCTCAAAAAACAAAATCATACTAAAAAAAAAAGAAAAAAAAAGAAAAAAGAAAAAAAAAAGCTTTATGAAAAGGTAGAGGATTTAGGAAAGGAGAGAAAGATTGTGAGAAATTAAGAGAAGACACGTTTGGATTATGCAGTTTCTGGAATGTGTCCCTGTAGTTTCAGAGAGACCTGAGCTGCCTACTTCCTGACTGTTGTAAGAGGTAAAAAAAAAAATGTCCTGAACTTTACAAGCCTTTTGAGGGAACTTTTTTCTGTGAACGTTTGAGAAGAGTTGTGTTGACCACTTCTGAAGGCTGCATGAACTTAAAATGCTTTTCTAGTCTTTAATTTTTATGCAGTTTATAACCGTGACAGCCAATAGGCTGTCTGTACCCTTTAGGATTGCATGGCCCAAGTCACAGAAAATTGGGTGAAAAGCATGAGATGCAGTCTTTTCGAGTATTGTTGTCATTAGCCTCAAATTATTTATTGCTCATGTACCCAGACTAGGTACTAATAAAGGGATTTATTAGTACTAATTTATTAGTACTAATTTAAAAGGCATAGGAAAGAAAGGTATTTTTATCTAGAATAGTAAACCGGCATTTTTGGGCTGACTTTTTAAAAATGGGGTTTGACATCTAACTCCATGAATATAAATGTTAAATGCTTTATCTTTTTTTAATCTTGAATTTAGATTATTTTGTGTGCCTGTACAGGGACCTTTATCTGAAAACCATTGTTAATACTGCAAGGGCAGAACTGCACTTATGGTGTGCTGCTAAATCCATTATAAATGCTTGCCTTGAGAGATTTACAATGTGCCTATTTTAAATTTCTTTTGAGTTAAAAGTTTGCAAACGCCAGTCGTTAGGCCTGGTGGGAATTTGAACTGCTTCTTTGTTTCCGTAGGTCTGTTTGCTAAGTTTGTGAGATTCTCTGAAAGACTGTTTTTTTCTAAACAATGCTATTTTTTTCCCCTATAAACCGCTCACCACACAGACACTCTGTTTCCTAGGTAACTTGAGTGCAGATTGAATTTCTTCCATATTATCTTTGTTCCTATATCATCTTTCTTATTTATTTTAACCTTTCGTATCATCTTTCTTACCAATTCTTTGGGCTATTGTGTGTTTTTGCAGTTTTCCGTGACCTGTTTACCCCTTTGTCCATTTGCATTTCTGAAAGGACGCGTGAAAAGTTTCTTATGCAACGTGTCTTTGTATTTGAACATATGTGACAATTGAAATGCTGTATTGCTACTGTCTCTTTTGTGATAACCATGTTCCAGTGCATGGTGGGTAGGTGTATAAATGAGCTGTAATTGCTCCCGAGTGTGAGGCTGATCCAAAAGGACACCTGTGTCCTGCAATGCAGCAAAGTCCAACCTTTGAGCGTGTGGAACTGCAGGATGCCTTCAATCAGATACTGCAAATCCTTTTTCAAATGACTAAACATTTTTAAAAGATGCTAAAATACTGGGAAAATTAAATTGAAGGAACTAGTGTAGTTTTTTTAAAATTGAATGGCTTTCAAAAAGAACTGATTATTTGCGCACTTACTGCTTATTAGGAGAAGCTTCTTGGGCACTTACAAAAATGCCATGCTTATGAGATATATACCTTAAACCCTGGGTAAAAGCTTTTTTTTTTTCCTGATGTGGTATTTGTGGGGCCTGACCATTTGCTTTTGTCATGATTATTTTTTTTTGGATCCCCAGGTCAGAGATCAGTTGAGTTCTCAAACCTGTAATTAGTTTGTAGACAGATGCATTAGCGTGTGTACAATGAGCAATCATATAAATAAAGGTGTTCAGTAATAGTCATCATGGTGTTTTCGCTGAATGTTTCTACAGATATGAGGAATATTTTCTATTTATTTATATGTGATCTAAACAGACAAGGAAGTATAAAGAGGTTTTTAACCTATTTTTGCTTATGCATCTGAATCCTCTAAGTAAAATTTTGAGGGTCTAGTTTATAATTTTTGATCTACAATTGCTTAAACATGTATTTGAATTTCTGCAAATGCATAACTTTTTGCAGTTCTAGCCTGTGATTGTGATTATGTTTATAGTGTGATGGTGAATTGCTAAACAAACTTTGTACCAGAAGCACTGACCATGGGCATCAATTAGCCCCTTTTATATGTATCTGCTCATAGTAGATTTGAGAAGTGGAGTTGGGGTTTGTCTTTTTATGGAGAAGGGTTTAATCTGATGTTTTCAGTTTCAAAAGGCACATTTTGAACAGTAAGTGGAAGAGATTGTTTCAAATGCAGATGGAAAAAAAGTGGTTATAAAGCGTTGAGAAGTGGCTAGTGATTGCATAAACTTATTTTAAGGCATATTTATGTAATACATTCGGTTACGTGTCTGTAATACTTTTGTAATTGGTTTAGTGCAAGACTCTAGAGGTAACCATTTCCCCATTTCTGCCTCCTTAATTGCCTGTAATGATTCCACAGGCCCTCTCTGCGTATCACATCTGTACAGGGCTTTAAATGCAGAAACTGTGCTTCAGTGTTCATGCAAAAATTGTTAACCATTAATGTATGTATTGATTAAACTGGATTCCCATTGTTTACCTGTCCTCAGATGCTAATCAGCCTTGGTGGGTCTGTTGAATGTATATGTGTACAATGATGATTATGTAGTGTATCCACTCCCCCATTGTTCTCTGACATATATGCAGTTGTAGGTGAAATGGCAATAACAATCTAGGAAAAGGCAGCACTTTCAGCCACCATGGTGTTTCAACACTGAATGATTTAAATTAAACCACAGAAATGCACCTTTCTGGTAAGGACAAAGCTATATTTGGTAGTTACCGATGCTCCGTATGCTCTTTTTCTAGCAAAATATTGACTAATGTCACTAAATTGACAGAGTAGATCACAATACTCCTATTTTACTTGCTTTTTGTAAAGGATAAAGAAGACAACTGATTACATATTGGAAAAACAGCAATTTAAATCAATGGCCCAACTTTCTTCCACAGCACATTCATGTTTGACAGTGGTTGCACTTGGATCTGTGTCCTTCCTCTTGTCCTTACTCGCTGTATTTTGTATTCTGTACAGAAACTCTGTGTAGGTCTGATTAATAAGTTGCTTCCAAAGTTTGCACAAAGTATTCAGTGGCAAAGAAATGATAATTTGATCAGTAAAATCCCTTGTTAGGATGATCTTGGGATTCTTAACCTCCAGATAGCTATTTGAGTCTCTAAGAAAGTCACATCCTGGATTTAGGTCATTAGTTTTCTCTTTAAGCTGACAATCTCATCAAGCTGCTCCTTTTAAGCAGTGCTACTCCCTAAGGGCAACCTTTCTGGATGTCCTTGGAGCAAGACATTTAAGACTAGATATGCGGCTTATGCCACTTGACACCCTTTTGAAATGCTGGGACTTCAACAGCACACGTTTTACAAGCTTCCCTTCTTCCTTCCTTCCTTCCTTCCTAAAGAGGAGAACAGTTAATTCTGCCTTTCTTTTACTTGAGCATTCATATTTCTTTTAATTCCCTCTAATGATTCTCAGTTGTGAAGGTTTATATATTTACTCTTACCTGAATGATATTTCAGTAAGAATGCAGACATGGCAGCCAGCTCTGCTATTGTTTTAATGAGCTGTGCTTTCTGTCCATCCACTGATGGCTTGCAAATCATTAAAATAGCTCCCTGGTAAGCACTCAAAGCATATTTCATCCAGGTTTCATTTTTTAATGTAGTCATAAGTGAGCTGTACATTGCATAAGCATGCACAAGTGCTATGGCAACAAGAATTAGGCGGCTTCTGAGAACGGCATGGTGTTAACCAAGGCAATATTTTCACACATCAGGCATTTGGGATGACAACAGATAATATGACTTTTGTCCATGTTGCCAGTGAGACATGTGCCAGCACTCTTGCTGAGACAAATATATGTTTACCCCTTTAATCAAGATCTCCTCTGCCATTTGACTGTTCTTTTCTCATCTGAAAGTAGAAGGAGCAAGGTTTATTGGATGCAGTGTCGTGCAAACCTTGTTTAATGTAAGAAAACTGAAACTTTGCTGAAGGAACATTGGCATAATCAGATAAAGTCTATGATGTTAGTAAGCACTCTTTTATGTGCTTAAAACATGGCTGAACCACTTTTGCAGTGCACTTTTGTGCTCTGTAGAGGGTTCCAAGCACTCTCGGATCTAAGATAATATTTTGGCTTTAGTCTGGTGAGTTTCAAAGCTCTCACTGTAGAGGAAAGAGGATTAACATATCTCAGTTGGTCCTGCTCATGCTGGTGTTGTGCAGTGTAGGTGAGCTGCTACTGTACATCTGTGTCCAGGTGTTCTCTGGTTTGGTGGGAGGGAGGGTTAGCTCTTTCTATGCTTGGTGTGGATACAGGTGTAATGGAAGTCTGACTGGCCAACAGCAGCAGCTCACCAGCCCCAGGTGTTTCTGCTGGGGGCAGGACTCTCTCCTCGAGAGGAAGGGTGAACCTGACCATAAATACTGTGTTGTCAATATGTATGAAGACAAAGCGTTGCTTGCACAGCACAGTGTGTTGTGAAGGGGTTTGGAGGAGGATGTTCTGGCTTTGCTCACGTGTTTTTCGTGCTTGCTATTGTGATACTCGGGCAATTACAGTCTCCATCTGTTTGGCCACAGCTCTGCTGCCCAAGGTTTTCCCACTCATACTTATTGGTAGAGCATCTCAGGAGAGCTGCTTGGTCAGTCTGAATCTGTTGTTCACCTTTCCTATTTGTTCCATTTTCATTGAATCCAGGAGCTTTTAGAAGACTGGGTTCCTGTGGAAAGCTGACAGAACTTCCAGTTCAGTAGAGCAGTAGGCAGATAGTGGGGGAGGTAACTTTCAAGAACTATGGCAGGTTGAAGAAGGCCATGTGCACAGATTTAATAGGTTTAAAGTTAAATCTGAGCAGTCATTTCCAAAGTTTGGGGAATGCAGCTGTCATGGCAGTATTGAAGAAGAACACTTTTCCAGAGTGTTTCTTTCCTGAGGTGAGCAGGAATTCAGACACTGCATGTATTGAGTGAATCAGCAATGTTTTGAGGATATTTTGCATCTCTGAGTCTTCCTGGGTTGCTGTAGTGGGGACTCTAGAGGTAGGAATGGCTCCATGAAGGACATACTGTGGTAAGGTAGGAGTTGTCTGTAGAACTTCTGGTTCAGGTAATAGTAGTGATTATAGAAGAGTACTTTAGCAAACCTTTTTTCACCCCCTCTGATGAAAGGAAGGGGTGGGGGAAGTATTTGGTAGTTATCCTGGAAGTTGAAAGTAAGTGGTATGTATTTTTACTTCTATGGGCTTCAGGAAATGATTTACCTTATCACCTGCTTAAGCTTGAGAGAATAGTCTTTTAGTTTCCATTTGGACAGCCATTGCCTTCACAGAGAGACTGTATAAACCATTGTTTCCCCATTACAACTCAAATACATTGATAGAGTAGGTAACCTTCAGTGGCAGAAAGATCTTTTGGATGACAGGATTATGCCTTTTTATAGGTAATGGAACTGCTATAGCTGTGTAACCCTATACTTAAAGCATAAAAAAAGCTCAGTTCTAACGATATTCCATTTCTTTTCAATACTATGTTAACCACAGCAACACTAACTAGAGGGCATTTCTGCCACATACACTCTCCTTACTACATTTGTTCTCTCAAATGCTGACTGGAGATCATGCATTTACCACCACCACCCTAAAAACAAGAAGTAACAAACCTTGCTGATATTGGAGGAGATTGGGACATTTAATTTATTCATGTTTCTGAAGCAATCAAAGTTTTTATGCAACTAGGTAGCTGTATCTGAAACAACACTGTGCTGGTTATTTTTCTGGGCTTCTTGTTTAAATGTTCACTTACACTAAAAATGACTGCTTTCTCAGAATCTTGATCTTCAGAGATGACCATCTCTGTGAAGAGTACATTCATTACTTGAACAGAACAGGAATTGTCTGCAGAGCCCTTTCTTCTGTATTTCTTCTCCAGCTGAGAAAGAATAAACATCTCAGAGAAAATAACTCTCAATAGAATTTACATTTAATTTGTTTCCCTAATGACACATAACCTCTCATTCACCTTTCCTTGGGTGCAGGTAAGAAATTAATTTTAAGAAACATAATTTTGCAAATATCTCTATATGTAGGGAGGAGGATTATTTTTCTAAGAAAAATTATCACCTAGCTAGCTATGAACTGAAGCTTTTTGGGTATTCTGTTCAGGTAAGTGAAAGCATCAAATTGAAAACGTGAGATGTATTTTAAAGTATTTGTATGGCTAAAGAGAGAAGCAGTTTAATATGCATTATTTAAGTATTTCTTTAGCTTTTTATCATCAGCGTCCATTTTGAATTTCACTGACTCATCCTCTATTTGAAACATTAATGGCCAGAATAGCATAACATGAGGATATTGAACATGCAAAAAGATGTATGATAGATAATATCATAGTATTGTGTGGGGAGTAATTATTTTACACTCCTTGTTAAGAGGGTATGTGAGTGTTTGAGCTGACTGTGAACAAAAGATGATGGGGAGGAAGGACCAGAAGGTCTGAAGTTGGTCCCTCTTGATGTAACATGGTTAGGATGGTATGTGGTCTTTGTTGCTTAAGGTGATGAGAAGTGTGTAACCTGAATAAGCGTTGACAGGAAAAGAAGTGCCACTATTATTTTACTGAGATTGTCTGATGCAGTTTGTTTTATTTTCATTTCTCCTTTATTGATGTGACATACAAGATCTTCAAACCAAAGGCTGTCTTCTGTAAGGCTTACATTTTGCCTGGGACAATGGGACATCTATCCATTGCTCAGCTAATGATTCTGCAAGAGTCAAAATAATTATAGGTAATAATGGAGTGATACATGAGTAATATACTTTTACAAAAGTAATTTGTGTTTGAGCTACCTAATCTTTTCTGAGTATGGAATTATTATCATTAATATTAAACATGGCCATTGTTCCTGCTTACACTGACATTTTACTCATAATTTTCATGGTAACGAAAGCTGTTTGGTTGCTTTTGTTTTCTGTGTTATGTTTCTCTCTTAGGCTCAAAATGCACAGCAGCTCCATGAGAGGATCCAGTCTTCTAGTATGGATGCAAAATTAGAAGCACTGAAAGACTTAGCCAACTACTCACGGGATGTTACATTTGCCCAAGAATTTATAAACCTGGATGGCATTTCCCTCCTAACGCAAATGGTTGAAAGTGGCACAGAGTAAGTATTCTGCTTAAACTCTGGCATTCCTTCTGTGTGGGGTGATTTCATGCTCTCTGAGTTGAGAAATTAAATATCTCAAGAGGTCTAGGCTGCTAGGATAGTGTATTAATTATCAATAAGATACCATTTTCTTAATTTCCCCTAACAATGGACTGGTCGGGACTGGGGATGAGCAAAGTAGGAAGTCACAAGAACCACCTGTGCCATAAAGTTTGGGGAGACTGGGGTCTTAGTTTCTTTTCTCTATTCATTGGAATATCAAGAAGCCATTGAAAGTATATTTAAAGGCTGATATTTAAGTGATATCACCTAAAAACTATGTTTTAAATGTCACGTTGCTGAGAATGTGTGTGGTAAAACCCAAATGTAAAAAACGCTTTACTTTATTTCCATTTTTTATTGTTTTGATTCTGAATGGGGTTTTTCTAATACCAGTTGTTTGGTTTTTTTTTTACATGAAATTGAAAGCTGACCTCTAAAAATACACTCACTCTTTACCAGAGCACCTTACTAAATTTCATC
The DNA here is from genome assembly GCF_030490865.1 of Poecile atricapillus. Taxonomy (NCBI): domain Eukaryota; kingdom Metazoa; phylum Chordata; class Aves; order Passeriformes; family Paridae; genus Poecile; species Poecile atricapillus. The sequence continues at coordinate 47,844,387 of NC_081250.1, read as the reverse complement.
ATTGGTGAAATTCAGGACCAAAGTCCTGAGAGAGTGTCCATCAGCTTTATGTGGAGGGTGCAGCAGAAAAGTAGCAACTGGATTCTTGCGCTATTAAATTATGCTCTAGCAGTAAGCATTTGACTTCAAGTGAGACATTTGCACTCAGTGTCAAACTCTACTACACAGGAAGAAGTCACACCATCTCCTGAGAGAAAGAAAACCTAAATCAGTTCAAATCCCCTCACAAATGTGCTCGTGGTCCCTTGGATTCAAAGAAGTAGTGTTAGGAAAACTAAAAAAAGAAAAGCAAAAGTATTAAGTGGTTTTTGAAATGCAACACAAATGGTCTCTGAGGGTCTTGTACAAGATATACTGTGCATTTTCCAAAGAAAAATTAACTACTTTTTGGAATCCAGTAGTCTATCGATTGGGCAGTGTAAAAACAGTCTCTCCGTGATCCCTGCCCATTGTGTGGTTAATGGCTTATAGGATTATTGTCTAACTACAGCTACATACTCAATTTCCAAAAGCTCATGGTTTAATCTTCAGCATTTTGGGGCTATAGTCTTATTTTTTGCAGTGATGCAATCTGTGGCACACATCACCTATTAAGCCACTTTGAAAAAAAATAATGCTTCTAGTTACCAAATTTGTCAACTTGTTTTTTATTCATGTGGTATTTGTTGTTTATGGTTCAAATTAAGTTTAAAAGCAAAGACAAGTTTAAGTTGATATAAACACATGTAAGCAGTTTCTGTACTAATGAAAAGTATTCTAAATGGGCAGGCTCACATATGCCTGTGAAGATCAGAACACAGGAAAATTAAGAGTCACAACCCTTGTGGTTTATTTTTCTGTGACGCTATTTAGGTTTAATAGTTTGACTTACTGCACTGCAGAAGGTATTTAAAGTAAAGCATTTTATTTTCCTTTGAAACAGACAGGGAAAATTCACTTTTTTATGACCTTTTCTTTTAACTGCATTAAGACTAGAGCAAATGCCCTCTTCACCCTTCAGATGTGTTTGTACTGCTGTTTTCTAGCTGTGGGATGAGCCAAGCTGTAGCAGACAGGTCTGGATTAAAAATAACTATCTGGGAGGGAAATTACTAAAGGCAATACCACTGTTGAAAGAACTGCCTAGCAAATTATACCCTGTAATAAATCCTGACCAAAGGTATAAGTTTTCAAACCACACAGCAGGCTTGTAAACTGGACATATGAGCAGAGTTTACTGCCTTTTTTTTTTTTTTTTAATTATTTTGGGGTTTTTTTGTAAGTGGCTGCATTTTGAGGGATTTAAAATTTTTCTTTTTAGACGATGCAATGTGTCATTAAACATGAATTGATTGATCTACCTGCCTAATGTATTTATCAGTGTTTCTGTCTGTGGGGAGAAATACTCTTGAGTTTGGGCATTGGACAAAGACTCAGACTTTAAGAGTTTCCAGAAGCTTCACGTGTTGATGAGCTCTTGGTACTCACTGCAGTCTTTCATGTTCAGCAGCCTAGACATTCTGCAGCTCCTGAGGGTGTCAGCAGGTCAGGTTTTTCCAAGTCTGGTTTTGAAAAGGGAGTAGTAAAGCAAGGACATCTGTGCTGTGCTGTACATTCCCTTCTGCTTTTATACTGTGCTTCGCTGGCTGATGAGTGCATATTTAACAGAACTTGAGATTTGATGAAAGGAGCAAACACACACAGGCACAGCAGCCTAAGCCTGCCACGGTGCTTCTGCTTTCCTTTCTCATCTCACTTCAAGGTACTGAATCTGTTCCCTCACATCAGGGTCTGTCACTCACTGCTGTGTCAGCACACTAAACAAAAAGACAAACTGCCTCCTCAAAAAAAAGAAAAGAAACTTTTTTTAAATTCAGTGCCCTAGGCTGTCAAAGAAAGGCAGCTGGAGTCAGTCACTTGTCCTCTTATGGTCTGTTCTTGTTTTTGCTTAGACTCTCTGCACTACTGTTAATAAGAGGTCCCATATAAGATGCTCACTGGACAGATAAATCAAATGGAAGGCCTCCTTGCAATTGCTCCCAACCTGGGCTCAGCACCCTCAGCAAGGTGGCCTTGTGGGCTGTGTGGCTGACAAGGTCACCAAAATGCTTCAGAACATAAAGCTTTTCTCTGCTCCCATAGGTGAACCTACACAATTACACTAGCATTATAAAGGGCGGGGGGCAGGTATTAGAGGAGGAATGAGGAGCCAGAAATTTCTGAGCAGGGCAGAAACTTCTTTCATAGCCCAGTTTTAGAAGACAATGTATTTTATAAAGATGCATTTAAGGCATGTCTTCACTGTGGAGTTAGCCACTTTGGTGCTACTCCTGTACAGACAGCCTTGTTGGAATGGGGCTATGAGCTACCCATACAGCTGAGACAAACCTAACCTTGGTGTGCTGAGAGATTATCCAGCTCCCTGCCTCCTTCTTCCATTTCTTGTGTTAACCCCTGTTCTTCAGCCCAGTCCTGCTTTTTTTTTTTTTCCCAGGAGCTGGTTCCAGGAGTTGGTTCCAGTGTCTGTGTCCTTCACAAAGCTGATCCAGCCTGTTAACTTATTGCAAAGTACATGTTATGTTCGAAAACAACCTCTCTGAAATTAGTTTTCTTTTCAGTTAGGGACTTGAAGAAACAAGAGAGGAACTGGTCGTGAGTGGACATGGCAGAAAAGAACCTTTTTTTTTGTGGCAGCAGACCATTATATTGGCCTAGGTGTGTCACTGAGCAGGCATGGGACGTTCCCTATGGGATGGCTGCTGGTGTTCTGCAGGGATCCCCTCTGTGTGCTGTGCCAGCTGCCCCTGGGTTGATGCAGCTGGGAACAGCCCTACATCTGTAAGCCCAGGCTGAGTGGTGCCTCTGTTCACGGTGTGCTGCAGCTGAGCTAGAAATCCATGAATTTTGTTAATTCAAGCTTTATTCTCTATTTTCCCCAAAGGGCCAGGCAGTGCTCATTAGAAGTGCCATCGTGCTCAGTGCAAAGTTGCTCTGAGGTTTTCTTTGCACATGGGTTTCATGTTAGAGGCAGCTCTTAAGTTATAATTTGAGTGTGTAATTAAGTTTTACTGGTTAGCGTCTGGAAAACAAGACTGCATCTTTTTATATAACTTTCACAGAGGAAGAGGCCTATGTTTTATTTATAGTTGGCTTTGTTTATTGTGCTACTTAGTCATTATTTCAGTGCAGCTGATGATTATTAAAGTACAGTGACCAGAGTAAGAGAATGTAAATCTCTGGGTTTCTAGTTACTTCTGTTTCATTTCTCAGGTGATGAAAAGAAGTGGTAATATAAAAAACTGACAGGAAATAACAGTGTTTCTTAGTTAGCTTTCCATATTTTATACTGCTGAATATTGAAGAAATGCATTAGAGGATAGAGAACAGTGGGCATGGTGTGTGCAAGCACAAAGTTATAGGGCTTGGTGGTAGGGTGCATGGGCCCTAGTGAAGCTGAGAGTGCATCTTGCCAATATGAATATATTTATATCAGCAGAAATGCAACATCTCAGAAACTGTCCACATGTATCTTGATCTTGTTCATTCAGATGGCTTATCTTGTTTTTCCTTCAGGCACATTCTTCCTTCCACAGCATTGCTACCAGTCTTATTAAATGAAAAAGATAAAAAAAAAATAGTTTTATGTTTGTTTTTGTGGTTTGGATGACTTATAAATTATAGAAAAGACTGCAAGACAAGTCATAAAGTACAAGGAAATGCTGGTTCCGTTCTATAATTATCCATTATGTCCAATCATTCCTCAGACTGTGCATTTTTGTATTACCAAAGAGTGAGGTAGATGTGTGCACATAGAGTTTTCTCTGCTGAGACTTTCAGAAAATGATTTCCACAGAACTCCTAATGTTAAACTTTTTTCTCAGAAGCCAGTCCAGTGCCTAGTTAAGAGGAGCTGACTGTGCAGTCCATCTGCTTGGGTGTACAGACTGTCTAAAGGGGAAGTGTAAGGGTGTGCTGCTTCTGCTCACCCCTCAGAGTGCAGCACCCTTAAATGGGGCAGAAAGTGAGCATTGCTGTGGAGTCTTAGATATCCTGATGACTGATAAAAAATATGTGCAGGAGCCAAGGTGGAAGAAGGAATCATGTCTTCTTGCTACCCCAAGTGTGATAACATAGTTCTCTCACTCAGAGCTGTATTCCACAGTCGAGACTAGAACTAGTGTTTCAGAAAACCATGTCTGTACAGGCAGTCCTGATGTAGCAGAGGACTGTTAAAAGTCATGGGGTTTCTTTCTTGATGTACCAGAATAGTTGTGCGACTGGAACAGACTCTCAGCCTCACTTAGAAGGAAAAAAATCCCTCATAATGGAAAAGGAAAACGTAATTCACACACTGTAAATATTGAAAGACCAAAGAGTTGATAAAAGGAATCTATATATTTTTTATTACTAGTAATAATAATAAGGGTGATCTCATGACTGGGAGGGAAAGGAGGATGGTCTATGAACAATTTTCAGCATTTTTTTAATTGGCATTGTCCTGATCTCTATGACTGGTCATTTGGATGAAATAACACACAGTTTCTGCCAAAAAAAAAAAAAAAAAAAAAGAGAGAGAGATTATGCTAAGCCTAGCTGTCTTGACAGTAACCAGAACAGAATTGTTTCTGCTGCTGTTGAGAAGATTGATCTTCAGACATCTGCTTCATCAACGAGCCTGTGCTGAGCAGCTTTATTGTCATACAGCCATGCATGGAACACAGGAACATGCTAATTGATGCTGCTAGGACAAGGTAGCAGATAGCCTGGTTTTAATTATAAGAGCTGCAATTGCTTATTATGAAGATTGGAGGAAAAAAACACGTTGCTTTTAATTATGATAGTTGTAAAATTTTGCCATCTTCCTATTGGAAATGATAGCTTCTAAATAAATGTATATTTGTATGGGTTTTGTGTCTTGACTAAGAGGAGCCTTCTATTGAGCACATGCAGTTGCAGAGCTGGCTGCTGTACAGCTGGAAGTCTCTGAGAGATCAATTGTGCATGGTTTAAGGACAAGTTGCATTGTTCAGTGAAATTCTAGCTCTTGGCTTCTCTTACAGAGATAATGCTTTATACCAGCCCGGTGGAAAACTGAAGACAGATCGGTTTGGAGTTATTCCGACTTTAGCACAATTTTTGGGACAGTTGCTCAAATACCTGCTGGTGGTTTTTTCCATCCTAGTCTGATGAGTATTTCAGCAGTGCTGTCAAAACTTTTAAGCTGCCCCTGCTCACAGTAACTTGTTCCTGTCCTGCTTCATCTGGGGAATTATACCAGTACTGTTTCTAGCATGCTGGACTGGAAAACTGGTGTAGGTTATGAAAAGTGACAGTAGAGGCTACTTTTAATACAACATTCCTTAACCCAGTTTACTTCCCTCTTTGAGCTCATTGACCCAGAAAACTGTTGTGCAACGCGCTAGATAAATGGAAAATGAATTATCAGAAGATAGGAACAGTACCAAGCTAGTTGGCTTTGGCCACTATATAAAGTAGTCCTTTTACACCCTTCCTGGCTACTGGCTGTGTACTACCTGCTCCCTCTCTTGTTCAGCTCCAAAGTTTATTTGACTCCTCCATGATGCAATTCAATTTGCTAAACTGTCAGAAACTCAGCCAGCCAATGGAGGGAGGAAATTAATTTGTATTTTTGACAGCACAGGGTTTTAAACAGGCTCAACTACTCCGGTGAAGCTTCACCTGGAAGCATAGATTACTTAATCTGACATTGCTGCCAAAATCAATTCTTTTCCAACGGGTTTTACACAATCTTCATTTTTTAGTGCTTCTGTAATGTCGGGAGAGGGTGACTATTGTCTATGAGGCAGAAATCCAAAAGAGTACATAAAATCAGGTAATCCTACTATACCACTGTGGAGATGGTAATGGCAGGAGAATTAAAAAAGGCTGCAGCTCCATCTTTCAGTGCAGTTTCCATAAAGAAAGAAGGTGGAGTAGAATTTTTTTTTCTGGAGTTGCTTTTTTTTGTTGGTTTCCCCATCAGTCTTCAGGCTTGGATTACACCCTCCCTCTCACCACACACAAGTACAATTTTCCTTACATCTTTTACATATGCAAAGCACACACTGTAGGCTTTAGATAAAATCGTCTCACTTGGGACCCAGAAGGATCACCGAGTCCAACTCTTGAGTGAATGGCCCCTACAGGGATGGAACCCACAGCCTCGGTGTTATTAACACTGTGCTTTAACCGACTGAGCCAATCTCAAGGTCATCTGAAGGTGGAATTGTCAAAGATCACATTTTGGAGGGAAGAGAGGGAGAGGTGCTGGTCCCCCCATCCTAAACACTACTTCTCCAGGGTTGTTTTTTTTTACTTTGCCTGTGTTTGAGAATATTAGCATTTAAATGACCCCTTTTAAATGATGATATCAACACCCTGTTGACAGAAACAGGGATGAGGAGAGGAGACAGTTTTACTGGGTTTTGTTTGGCAACCTCTTTTGTAAAATGTTATAAGAAGAGCAACTCCAGCAGTGGATATATATTTCCAAATATTCTCCAGAGTATGAAGGTGGGCAGAACGAATTTTTTGTTTTTTGTTAACTCCAAAGAAAACTGTAGTATCTGAAAAACCAAGGAAAATAAGGGGAAGAGCTTAAAATCTCCACTTCTGCAACTTTCCAGGATGTTTTTGTGTATTGGAGTGTGTATAGCTGTGGGATGCTGTGGTGGTTGTGAGGAGCCTGAGGGCTGCTGTGTAACTTAATAGTAATTTTGTAGATTATTCCAGGTAAAAACATTTCCCAGATTTCATATTCTTGTGATAGCCACACCCATTACAGACAGAAGCCAGAAATTTATACTCTTGGATTTTTCTTATCTTATTCCTAAACACTGCCTGTTATCTAGAATATGCATTATCCTTGGGTTTGCCTGAAAAGCAATAACGATAATGATGCTTTAAAGTGGCTGGCAGGTCATTCATCCATCATCCTATCAGTGCTTCTGTAGAGGAGGAAGTTTTTGTGGACATCTTCCACCTTTGTTAACAGTGGCCCTCTTTGGGGTCATAATGCATGAAAAGATTTTATCCTCAATGGTACTCTTACACAATGCTGCTCATGTTCAAACAGTGCAGGCTCAGAAACAATTATTGTGCTGAAGTGGTGTGACTGCTTTAAGTCTTGGTATCATTAGCTGCAGTGGCTCCACACTGGCTTCCACAATGGGACATTTTAGTTTTTTACCCCAGTTCAGATAAATGCTTCCTGTGCACTGTGGGTTACTCCAGCTGGGGTTTAGGTTTGGGGTACCTTTACCATTTTAGGCACATGAGCAGATAGGAGTTCATCTAGTCCGGTCCCTGCTAAGTTGGTCTCTGTTGGAAACTGCTCAAGGTGCAACCTGCAGTATTTGAGCAAGTAGTAAATCTGTGTGCTTGAGAAAGTCCAAGGAGAACTCACTGCTGCTCCTTGAGATTCATTTTGGAAGTATATCACAAAGTTACAAAGTTCCTTTGAGGCCAGACAGGGAACATGTTATGGTAGAAAAATGTCTAACCTGGTAACTTTTCATTCATGTTATTTTGTGTTATGTTGGCATCTATTTTGAGATTCCTGCCCCTGTAAAACCTGCTGGTTTTGTCTTTCACCACTATATAATCCCAGCCTTTCACAATTGCTATTTAATTTGCCCTTATAACGTTTGCTTTTTGGCCATGGTTTTGTTCCTATCTGTGCAAGTGCAATTGAGGGATGATTTCTTAAAAAAAAAAATTTAAAAAAATCTATCTATCTGTCTATCTATCTATCTATCTATCTCTATCTATATATATATATATATATAATATAAATATAAAATATATGAAATATATAAATATAAAATATAATATATATAACATATATATAGGTAGATATATAGATATATAGATATAGATATATATAGACATAAAATATAAGTATTGAGCTAATTACAGTGTCTAGACCAGCAAGGCTTTCAGCATTTTTGACCCTACCTTGGTAATTCACCAAGAAGGATTCTACAGAGCTGTTTGGTTGCTACCACAGGGTCAACCCTCTGGAAAAAAACAACAGTAATGTATATATAGAAAGGAGAAAGCTGATGGAGGTGGCAGACTGTACTTAGTTCATTTCCAGGCTGACTTGCTGGAAGAATCAGCTTGGCTCCTCCTTGGTGACTTTTGTGTGGTCTGTGGGTAAATATGAGAGGAGCTTCTGCTCATTCCAGTTCCTGCTCTATTATGTTCTGGTTCAATGATGGATGAAAATAGCATGTGTTGCTTTAAAGAACAGCCTTCATCCACATCTTCAGTGGTAAAAGTCAATCTATAATCATGTGTTGCTGCACCATTTGATGTCCTAGATTGATTGCTGCTTTAGTCACACCAAAGCAACAAAAATCAGTGGAAATTGTTTGATTTAACACAATGGCTATCTTTCCTCTGAAGTAAAAATTTTGTCTTTGTATTGCTACACCAGAAAAGTCATATAATTCAGTTATTGCTGCGCATTATTTTAAGTTTATATTTTCTTTTACTTTTCACGTTTTTTGACCTCAACTGCTTGCTGATTAACCCAGGATGGATAAGAGTTCTGTAAATGCTATGAGAGTTGCTGTCTAAATGTTTTGGTTTAGGACTTAGATGTTTGTTCTGTAATCCCTGTCTCAGTCATGGAGAAAATGCTCCTGATTAGAGCCTGTTGTGAAAAATCTCTATCAAAACAGAGTCTGTCCTTTGAAATGTTACCAGTTTGCAAGCACCACACTTGTTTCTCTATCAGAAAAACACAGTCCTAATTTCAAGTTTGTTTTGCTGCTTAGGCAGAGTCAGCACCTGGAAGAAAGCAGCTATTTAAAAAAATGGCCGGGGAAGAGTGGTATGAGGTTTGTTGACATGCTGCAGAAAGTTGCAAGGATCCATGCACATTTGGGAGATGACAAAACCCATTTGTTGCGGTGATTGTTCTTGGTGGTTTAGTAGAATCTGCCACAGCATGGATGCACTTTGTTTGCAGAAGCACAGGAGTAACATTCTGCTGAAGCTTGGATCTCCTACTATATAGAAAATATTTTGAATTTTACTTCTCATACAAGCATGTTGAGGGTATTTCCTCCCACTTTTTAAGGCTGTTTGATCATCAGGATGTTTTTTTTTTATCCATTATTACTGGCTACACAGATGGATGTTGTAGCATAAAAGAACCATGAAATTCAAGGGGAAAATCTTGCCACTTCTCTGATTTGAGCTAGGCTGTAGCCAGTCTGCGCTTGGATACATGGCAAACTGTGCCAGCTCTGTCTTCAGGCATGAGTATTGCAGCTCACAGATGGCAGAGGACTTCAAACCACTGTTCCTGTAATGCTCTCTGTGTTTTCTCCACTGATGGTTACAGAAGCTAGCCCAAAAGCTGCCCTCCTTGAGACTGGTTCCTCTGGAAAAAGTGGGAGGAATTACTGCTTTACCAAAAGGGAAAAAAGCCCCAAATCTGTAGCCAGTTCCAGGAGAGAATTAGAGAATTGAATCAGTGATTGCAGAGCTTGTAGTCCTAGAGCTCTTTTGAGCTGAATGACACTGCTGTGAAGCTTGGTGTGAGGGAAAGTGCAAAGGGGAAGACCCGGGGAGAAGGTGCAGGAAGGAAAGAGGGACCTCTTAGCTGTGCTTTTGAACACTAGTCTGCCCAGTGTGGAACTGCAGCCAAGATTCTGGAATAAAACTGTGAAATAGATTTAGGAGGCACAAGAAGGGGTTAACTAAGGGATGTAATTTTTTTTTTTTTTTTTAATTTCTTTCTAGCTCCCTTATTTTTTATATGCTTAAGTGGTGTTTTAGAAAAACGGTATCTATCTTTGGTGCCATTTTTACCATTTACCATCCTAGCTACACAACTTTCAACCATGCTAAAAACTCTGACATCAGTATTAGTGGTGGAGACTATAAATAAATAGGAGTTCACCAGGCACTGGGCTACATGTTGTTGAAAGAGGACAGAAGATGCTTAATGTGTAAATCTTTATTGTTTTTTATCACAGGCTTTTTACACAAATGCTTTACTAAATTAGAATGTCTAGATATGCTTTTTTCCTAACAGACATTAACACAAGTATTCTGAACAAATATTTCAAATTGATTTGGAGTGTTCTTTACCAGTTACTGAACTGTTTCTTTTCACAGCAAATTGTTAGCAATTTACCTCCTCTTACTGTATGTGTGTCTGTGAATTTTATGGCTCAAGTATGGGGGGAGTTGTATGCAGTAAATAGAGTACAGATGTTTTAAAGTGTTTTTCCTCACATGCAAGTTTTAATTTTGCAGACGATATCAGAAATTGCAGAAGATAATGAAGCCCTGGTAAGAACTTGATTAGATCATCACCTTGTATACTACCTCTTCTTTGCATGACTGAGTTCAGGCCCTTGCACTAATCTTTATATGTAAATAGAACTGTGCATATTCATCAGCAAGTCTTCAATCTTCTCTGTTTTCTGTTCTTTGATGCCTGTTAAAATTTTCTGATGAAGCCTTTTTTTGCTTTGCCTGTGGAATGAGTGCTTAATTTCTGTAACTTCAGCAGGGGCTTTTACTGTTTCTGAAGTAAGCCTTTTGTTTTGTTTTCTTTTTTTAATTTCAGCAAAAAAATAATTCCCCACCTTTCCCAATCCCCCTCTTGAATTTCATTGACTTATATGGTTGATAGTTGGCAATTTTAATGGATAGTGTTAGTGAGATGAAAAGTAAGGTTGTTGTCCCAGTCTGAATTCCTATTGTTTTCTGGTCCCAAGTAAAGCTAATTGTTGCAGATAGCTGCATGAAGGAAAACTGTGAAATAGTAAATGGCCTCAATATCAGAATTTCTCTGCCTATTTCCGCAATGATTTTGAACAGAATACTTCTGTTTGCTCAGAGTTAAGCACAGGCTTTGATAAATTGGAATCCCAAGAGGTGTTCTAATATCTTGACTGGCTTGCAAATTTGACATGTCAAGTATAGCTAAAACCCAAGGAAGCAAAAGAATAATCAATTAAGCATATGTCTATCATTCTGAGAGCTTGATGTGATTTATCATGCAGGAAATGTAGCTTCCCATCCAAGCCTGGGCTAAATCATGCTTTCACACATCTACTGTAGACCAAGTTTCAAAATGTTTATTTTTAAATCATTTTAATAAATAAATAAATTATACAGTAAGACTGAATTTGGCAGGAAATTTAAATCCTTCTGCTCTGTTCACTTTCTTAGCCTAACACAAAGTAACTTGTTTCATAATAGAAAAGTTTAGATTATGAGGAAAATTGTTAAAGTGGCATGAGGCTTATGGAATTCTTGGCAGCCTCAGCTTGGCAGCATGACCTGAAGGCTGTGCTGCCATTCAGCAAGACTGTGAAAGGCTAGACAACTGGGCAGAGAGAAACCTAATGAGGTTCAAATAAGTGAAATATGTGTTCCTGCACCTGGGGAGGAATAACCCCAATCATCAGTACATGCTGGAGACTGACCTAGTTGAGAGCAGCTCTGCAGAGAAGGATCTGGGGGTCTTGGAGGATGACAACCTGATCATGAGCTGGCAGTGTCCTTCGGGGCCAGGAGGGCCAATGGTATCCTGAGAAGACTGAGGCCAGCAGGTTGAAGGAGATGATCCTCCCCCTCTACTCCACTCTAGTGGAGCCACATCTGGCATGTTGTGTCCAGTTCTGGCCTTCTCAGTACCAGAAAGGCATGGAGCTCCTGGGACAGGCCCATTGGAAGGTCACAAAGATAATTAGGGGTCTGGAGCATCTCTCTTATGAGGAAAGACTGCAGGAGCTGGGCCTGTTTAGTGAGGAGAGGACTGAGAGGGGATCTCATTAATGCAGATAAACATCTTTAAGACAGGTGCCAAGAGGATGGTGCCAGACTCTTTTCCATGGTTTCCAGCAACAGGACAAGGAGCAGTGGCTATAAGCTAAAACACCAGAAGTTCCACCTCAACAGGAGGAAGAACTTCTTTCCATTGAGAGTGGCAGAGCACTGGATCAGGCTGCCCAGGGAGTTCACAGAGTCTCCCTCTCTGGAAACATTCCAATCCCACCTGGATGTGTTCCTGAGTCACCTGCTCCAGGTATCCCTGCCTTGGCAGGCTGAACCAGATGATCTTCAGAAATCCCTTCCAACCCTAAAAATTCTGTGATTCTATGATCACCCCTGCTGAGATAAGGTATCTCCTTTTAGATGGAATTTCCTCACTGCTGTGAGAATAGTTCTTTGTGGAAGAATAGTTATAGTCTTTCAGCACCTCTCTGTTTCCAGATTCTATTACACTGCAGGCTTCTATGGATTAAGTTTGTCCTCAGGACAGTACTGAAATACTGACTTAAAATTGCATTGCACCCTGGTTTCAGGACCTGATCTGACTGATGACCTGAATTATTTTTTTTACACAATTTAGTTTTGTTTACTTATGAGAACAAGGTTTTACCCACTTGATCTGCATTAAGGTATTTATTAAGAGAATCTTTATTGGTCAATGTAGATGTATCACATCAGTGAATACAGTAGTAAAGAACATGTCTGTGACTAAAGTTTATTCTAACTTTGAAAGTTAAATCCTGCCAGTAGAAATTTCAGTTTACATGAGGGTACTCAGTTTAATATTTTGATTTCCAGCAGTAGGATGTGAGAAAATACAATTAAATAACACAAATTATTGAATCTGGGACTTGTACTGAAAAAGATACCAGAGCCATTGTTGAGGATATGAAACCAATAGTTCTGGAAAATGGCTTGCTCATATGTTTTGAAGGTGAAGTGTTTACACTAGTGCTCTATGAGTGCAGTTATCCAACATCCTGATTATTTTTCACCTGTGTATTAATGGGAAAGGATCCAGTGAAATAAGAATGATAGAAAACCCCAAAGAGCTTGATGTCGTGAACTAAATTATAACATTTCTCAGGATCCACTTCCTGTCTCCTTGACTAAAGATACTTAAAGGAACCAAATTCTAATTGAAAAAAACAAGTTACTTTGGATGTAAGAGATGACATAATATTTTTTTAAAAAAATCCCATTAAACATCTCTATTAATTGACTTCTGCATTGCAGTGCTAAACTGTAGTCAAACCAAACTGATGGGAGAGTGATGTTTTTCCTGTATAGTGATTCCTGGGCTTTTAAGAAAAGTAGTTCATTTGAGGAAATTGCCATGAAATGAACAAAACCAGAAATTTAAAACACAGGGAATAAGAAAAAAAGGTAATTCTAATCACAACTTCAGTGTGTAATAGTTCCTCTGGGCTAGTTTCCCATGCTTAATGTACCTTTAAGTGGATTTAGTCATACTCCATAGCAAGAGTATCTACACTTGGATTTATTCAAGAATATTTACAATTATGTTTAAAATTCATACCTTGTTTTTTTTTAATGAAAATTAATTTTCAAACATAGTGAAACCCTGATACTAGAGTTATGAAGCTATTTCATGTTCTTGGAATGTAAGGGATTTGAAATCAATAAGGGTGACCCCTTTTAATGATACAGTGAAACTGTACAGCAAAGAATATATCAGTAGTGCTTAGCTAGCACGATGAAAAAGAAAAAAATCTGTGTCAATTGCTGTGTAGCAGTTAAGTACATTTTCTGTAATCATCTAGAAAAATAGGAGCAGCTACTACACAGATTGTTCCATCATTTTCATCTGCACTAAATACCCAGTAGGTGTGAATTCCTCCTGCTTTGATTTGACGGAGGCTAATTTTACCCTTGGAAAGGTTACTTGAACAGACACGGCAGTGTAGAAGCCGTGAAGAGGAGCCATAGCAATATAAAGTTCACACCGTGCTGGCAAAGCATCCTGCTACATCATCAGTCTTCATTTTAGACTTAACTTAGTTAGATTCTGGCCCCCATGGCTTTTTCCAGAGCTCTCATCCTCTGATGATTAGATATATTCTGTTCCCCTGTAAAAATTTATTCATGGCCATTTATTCTTGACAGCTCCAATTTGAAAAGCTGTTCTTACTCTTTGATGTTGACCTCAGTGATGTCAGGCCTTTCAGCTGCCCAGTATTAGGCTGTGAGCCCAGATAAGGGACTTAGTTAACCACTCCTGCATTTAGTAGTAGGCTGCTACACTCCTGTTACCTGCTGCCTAATTAAATTGGTTTTTTGCTGCTTTCCCTTGCAAAATTAGAGCTCAGCTTTGCTTCTGTTTTGCCCATGAAAGTGGTCTGTGTAAAGGTGTACATTCTCTGGCTTCTAGTCCCAGTGAGCTGGTGGCTGTGCTCTTGTTGTAAGAGACAAGCAACAATTAATTTCCAGATTCTACTACACAAAGGTATTTTTCATATAAAACATGAGACACTTCATCTAGCTTGGTAAAAGCTTGTATTCCTTTTTTTCGTTACCTGATGACAGTTGAGCCTGACTAATTATCTTGATTTACATAATCATTTGAGCAGCCAAGTATTTTTCCCTCCATAGCAATGATAAAATGTTCATTTTGTTATGTGTGTGAAACATGGATTGAGATTTTTTTTTAAATTTCATTTTTAAAAATATCTAGGGGATTTGGGTGTTAAACTGCCATTAATTTATTTTGAAAAGTAGTCCAAGTTGTTCTAGGCATTTTTCAAAATAAGCACAGAGGATAAAAAGATGGTTTAGCATGTAGAAATGATACTAGGAAGGCATATGTAAGAGACAGGTGTGGTAATGAGGATCACATGCACATTCCTGTAATTTTTATTTTCAGGAAAGAAAAACTAGTATCAAAATGTGTGGAACAGTTTGGGTTTGTTTTTTTTTTTTTTTTCTTTTTTGTTTGTTTAGTTTGGTAGGGTTTTTTTTTTCATCAATTTTGTAAGGTAAGAATAAAGAGAATTCTTAGGAATTTAAATTAACAGGTTTGATCTGGTATTTCTCCAAAGCCTAGAGATGTAGAGAGCAGCTGTAGCCTTAATCTTCAGTCAGGTTTGTCAGAGAGGCTGAGGACCCACAAGCTGTATTAGAGCATGGCCATCCACTGGAATGGCTCATGCTGGGATAGCTGATGGCACTGCAAACCTCAGATTTCTGCTGCCTAACAGGCTTTTGCCAAGACCTGATGTGGGTGAGGAGATGCTTCTTGACCAGCTCTCACAATGGGGATTAGAAAAGGAGAGTCAATAAAGAATAGCGAAATTTTATCAGCTGTCCCAATGTAAGGCATCCAAGAGCCAGGGCCAGAGTAGCATTTAGGAGGTCTTGCAGAAGTAGCTTGCCTGAGAGTAAAGGTTATTAAGATGTCAGTGTCAATGAGATATGAAATTGCAATTACACAGTGCATCTTTCTGGTCATTTTCCCCTCTTTCTGCATTAAAAAGCACCTTCATTAGGAATTATCCTCAAACTATTTAGTAATTTAGCCAGAGCAGCAAGGGTTTGATAGTTATAGAACTGCTGGTGCTACACATTATTCTAAAAATGTTTTATGAAGAAAGAGGCTCCATTATTTGTTTGACTTTTTGTATGATCAAAACCCTTATAGGGACCTTGAGTTAAACAGCTCCTACCACGTTTTTTTAAAGATTGCTATTTTTATAAACCAGCTTTGAGTCCCTTGAAATTTCTAGCCTCTATTCTGTCTGCTGCTGTTAATAGTGTGAGTGTGTCTGTGTGTGTGTTTTGAAACGAATTACTTGAAAGTCTATTTCTACCTAACTGCTAGTGTTTAACCACTTAACAATGAATCAACACCCATCCCCTCCCCCTGCAGATGCTTTAATCCTTATCTTGCCCTAGTTACCCTGCAGATTGCTTTCATCTTTAGCTGTGCTACTCCTAATGCTTATCCCTTAAGCCTGGCTTTTGACTTTTGCAATGGCACTCGGTGTATACATGTCTGGGCAGGTGCATGAGTATAGCCGTATATTTTAGAAGGTCATAGTGTGTGTGTGTGTGGTGCTGCACAATAATAGAGCTGAACTATTTCTTGCTGCTTGATTAGTCCCAGTGTCGTACCTCTTCAGTCATTAATTATTTGCAGCACTGTGATCACTGGAGTGACATCTGATGAGATGTCTGGTCATTTTAAGTTGAAAAGTGCTTTCACCTTCTGGATCACAAATGGTTGTATCACTGTCAGATCTACTAAAACTAGGTTTATACATTCAAACCAGAATTGTCAGCTCCATTAGCCCCGTTTATTCCCCAGAGCTGTGGAGGAGCATGGATTAATCAGTATTAATCAGGTAGGACTGATCAGTAGTTTTGATGAGAAGACTTAATGAGACTGATGAATCCAGGTTAGTTTAATTCCTTTACATTCCAGCCATTCCATCCATCTGAAGATGAATACCCATGCACAAGTTCAATGTAGTTTAAGTAAGCCCTCTAAATTATACCTTTTGTTGATGGAGATTAGTTTGCATATACAATTTGTTTACAGAACATCATTCATATACTAAATACAAGTTAATTTACTAAATTTTAAAATGATAGATGAGAAAATTTGTCTCTGTCGGATTGTGTGCTTAGTTTAATGCTGGGAGAGATTTTTATCTACTTTTCTACCTATATAGACTACCTTTTTAATTAAAAGAAGTATTTGAAACTAATTTAATTTTAATTAATAATATTAACAATTAAAATACTAGTATTCCTTGTATTTGTAGAAATATTCTGTCATGAAGATGCATTAGGATTTGGTGCAAGCTTTTAGAAAAAAGCCCTTCCTAGGGTTTCTCTTTTATTTGTGGGTTCATAAATAACTATATTATGCAAAAGGAGTGAATTGGAGAACATGACAGGATCAGAGTTGATTAAATTCCCTTCAGTCTTATTGTCATCTTCATATGAAATCCTTGGTTATTTGGAATGCTAATGATGACATTTTAAATCTGATATAGTTCTTAAATGATTCACAGTATTAAAGAAACCCCAAACAAACCAACTACAACAAATAAAAAGGCAAAAGAGCATCCTCTGCCCACCAAAACAAAACCCAGAACTTCTAGACCATTTGTTTGTTGAAGAAAATATTCCCTGTGAAATTACTGTGGCTTTTTAGAGACATTATTTTTTTTGTTTGCTCTTTGGTGTAGGTTTTTCATTTTGTCGTAAGTAACCAAAGCCACAGAGCATACCTGTATTTACTGAAGGGAGAGGTATTTTGGTGTTTTTTGGGTTTTACTCACAAAATGTCAGGAACTACAAGGGTATTTTTGGTGGAGGGAATCTCAGGAGTTCTGTCAAGATGTCCTTTCTTAAATGACGGGGCCACTAAAGGCTGTGTCTCACCATCTGAAATCCCTAAATGGCAGATTAAATCCAGCTACTGGGGTTGCTGCATTGAAGCTGATTTGTCTGCCTTATTCCTCTGCACTGCTGTAAATGTCTTCCATCTGAGTAGATGTTCACTTTTTTGTGTTGGGTTCATGCAGGATAGTAGGATAAACCACTGATTAAGGAACACTAATTAATTACATTAATTAACTATGGCTGTACTACTGGACTCAGGTTTTCAGCAATCTAAGCTTTGCAGTTCCATCCTGACAGAGTTTTTTTTCTATTCTATCTTTTTATTAGGTGTAAGCTGCTGTATTAAAATTACTGGGACTATTCATGCTGTTTGATTGTATGATTTTGCTTTTTAATGGCTTACTGGCAGAGTACCTTGCAGGCAGTTTGTCGTGCCCTGAAAGGTAATTCACTGCTCCCTTTCAGGATCTCTGCACTGCTGTTTGTACTGAGTAGCTACCTCATTGAAGGGCTTCACTGAAATCATTGTGGCTGCTGACTGGTGCCCTGACTGTATAGAAATGCAGCTAATCTTCAAAAATTGTGGTTTAAAATTAAAAAATCCTGTGCATCTAATCACATTATCCCCGATGAGCTTAAACTCGTTTGGAACTTATTTGAGTTCATACCAATATGTGTTGAATTTAAAATTTACAGGTGTAAAATGAAGGATAGTGGCCTGCAAAACCTAAATAATTTGAGCTGCAATTTGGTTCCTCATAGAAAAAGTAAAAGACATGCATTTCAGGTTTAAATAAAGAAATCAAGACATTAACTGTTAGAAAGTTGCTGCTCAAGATATATGGTCTCTTCTGGTACACTTTTAAAACATATTTACTTCCTTGTAAGAGAAGGAATAAACAGTGCTCTAACTTCCCACCAGTTTGCTTGATACAGAAGTACCAAAATGTGACACCTCTACAAGTGTCTAAGTCTCTATAAGTGCTAAGGAAAAACTTCACTTCTGTCCTCTAGATCTAAATTTAGATCTAAATTTCTGAATTTATGAGAGAAGTTTAATTTGGACTGACTGATATTTTTTTTTTTTTTGAGCATTGCATGCAGTGTTCTGCTGGGGATTACTTCTCTTACAACTGCTTTCCTCCAGTTAACTATTCTTGTTATCCACACTAAATTGTTTTGGAGACTACCTATAGCACGGCCTCTCTTGCTCTTCTGCTGCCTCTTAGTCCATAATTGGCTTCATTTTCCTGCCTTTCTGAAAGCTTCCTGCTGCTTTATTCCCTCAGTCATTGCCCTGCTGCATTACTGGTAAATGTTGTCATGACTCCTGTCTCTTGCAGCTTTGGAGATATGTTGTCCTTTACACTGACTGCATTTGTTGAGCTGATGGATCATGGGATTGTATCGTGGGATACATTCTCTGTGGCATTCATTAAAAAGGTAAATTTGGAATCAATGCTATCTCTTCTTTATCAGTTTAAATATTTGAGGTGAGTTGTATTTGGGTTTGTTTTTTGTTTTTTTTTTTCTTCTTTTTTTTCCCCCAGGTACATTATTTAGGTCATTGGTCAAAAAAGGTACATGAAATGGGATTAAAGTGCTGTGTCAAACTATAAATGTTTTTAGCTGCAGGATCTGGTTCAGCTTCTGTGGAAATCAGTTGGAGTGAATTGGGATCAACACAGTATTAGGCTTGTTACATTAGAAATTCATGTACTGCTTATTCAATTACATTGTGACCTCCCTGTGCAGATAAAATACAGTTAAAGCAAAAGATTAGTATTTTGATGCAATGTAAACTGAGTAATGCCATATTTCTAGGAAAAAAATCCCAGCACTGAAATATTCCCTCTTGGGTATTGGAAGAAGATAAATTAATTAGTTTACAATTTGAAATTAGGATGATACCTATTAAGCTAATCAAGCTGAACTTTGCCCCTCTGAAACTTGCAGTTGAAGTATGTGGTTTTGAAACAGATCTGTCCACTTTAAAGAATCCTTCTTTACTTACCTGTTGGAGATGCACAAAAGCAGCAGAAACATGGTAGTACTCTTTAGGTACAGAGATTTAGAAGACTTCAGAAAAAGATTTTGTTAGTGATTTAGCACTTTTCATTCACTGGAGAAGAAAAACCCCAAAACCATATAATTCTTCTTTACAAATAATTTTCAAACCTGATTGAATTTCTTATAATTTTAAGTGCATTTGTACAGGCTCAAAATATATCAGTTACTTCACTAAAATAATATCCGAAGCAGTAATGAAATGAATGTAACCTGTGGCAAAGAAACCTTCATTTTAGCAGTGTGTCAGAGCAAGGACTTTAAATTTAGTTAGAAAATTGTTACCATCGAAGCAAAGTAGAAATTGACTTTTGTTGCCGAAAGTGAAAGAAGGCTCAGCTGTGAAAAAAAGCATTAGGTACTTTAGGTACTAAACCTCAATTTTGGTCATTAAAGATTCTGGATCCATTTTTAATAATAATAAAGAAAATATATAACTGATCTGAGTTTTGGTCTGGTTTTTAATTTTTTTTCCAATCTCACAGTTGAGATAGGTTGTGATGACAATTGTTATCTTCTAATGGCAAAGAAAATTCTATAACTGCTTTTAAATGACTGCAGGAGGTACAAAGTCAAGTCCAGAATGCCTTACTTTCTAGGGGAGCCTACTATGGAACACATGAAGAAACTTGCTAGAATTAGTTTAGAGCATCTACTTTGTTATTGGCTCAAAACAAATGCCTTTGTCCAGCTTTATCAACATCTTTTGCTCTGTGGATTGTATTGTGACAATAGAAGAAATTGTTGTGTTCCCCTTGTTAATGGCTCATCTCTTCTGTCAGGCACTCCTATAGGTTTCCCAGGATAATTAAAAAACAAACAAAACAAAAAAAAACTAACAAAACAAACAAACAAAAAAAAACAAACCGAAAAACCAAACCAACAAACAAACAGAAAAACCAACTACCCCCCACCAGAAAAAAACCCCACTCAAAAAAACCCTCAACCAAAAAGACACCTTTGGACCATGTCTCATCTCTGTGGCAGAAATCCACAACTTCATTCTCACTTGCTTCTCTGACGTTGGCTTTTGACAGGCCTCTTGAGGTCCTTGATGGGTTTGCTCCAGTGACTGACAGGATGGATAAGGGACCTGTTAAGTTTCTGCTGAGGGGGAACTTGCAATCAAGAGCTTCTGCCTTTGGAAGCTGTCTTTCATATTAAATGACAGCTAAACTTGAATGGGGTTCAATTAGTCTGAATTTTTTCTTGAGCAGTTTTTTAACTTAAAAGTGTAGAAGCTGAAAGAGATGTTTAGAGGAATGTCTGATTGCTTCTAAGGAATAACAGCTTGGTGTTGGATGCAGATTGTCTCCCATCCTTTGGGTACCTGAAGACTGTTATTCCAATTGCAGCAAGTAAGATTGACACTTTCAATAACTTTTTTCCGTATTTTAAGGGAAAATAACATAATTTGGAAAAACTTCCTTATGATCTGCAGAGTTCTCTCAAGACCTTTTATTTGTTTATGATGATATATAGCTCATTTCCAGATTCCATAGTTGCTTAAAGGATTTGGATTCCAAGTTCTTATAAAAAGTTGAGATGATTGGTTATCAAAATTATCTTGGGTTAATTTTTGCAGTGTCCAGGAGTGGGCACAGCTCAGATTCAGAGGTTATTCTATACCAGCTCACATCATTTTCTGGGGACAGAGAAAGGGGTCCCTTGGGTAGCGTGGCAGTGGTTCAGATATTCCCAGTTTCCACGTTGCAAGCATTCACATGTGAATCGTTCACCTCTCTCATGCGCACTGTTATTGAAAGGGTTGCTGTTACTGTTCTTTTTCTTACTTCATTTCGGTTTCCAGTAAGCTGTCCTTATCTCTACCCATGATGTTTACCTTTAGGGCCTTCAATTCTCCTCAGGCCAGCCACAGGAAGTAGGGGGAGGGAACAAGTGACACATTGTTTGGTGTTTTTCAGTGGGAGCATTAAACTGGGAAATACCATTCCTAAACATGACAAAAATGCACTACACAAATTTGGTACTTCCATCTTTAGTTCGTGCAAGACGAGTAATTAACTTTGTAGTATTTTGTTTGAGATATTTTAAAAAAGTCTTTAAAAATTACTTATAGAATTGCTGTTTCATAAGTGTATGATGCAGAGCCTTAAAGTTGACAATTTTTTGCTTACCTTCTAAAAAAATATATTGTGCAGGAAAACAGGGTGGCAGCCAGAAAAATATTTCTGTATGTCACAGCTGTCAGTTGTTTTTTCTGTAGTCAACTGCAGCTCTAGTTCCTTACTTTAAAATTATATGCATCCATTAAAATTTCACTGTGCTTTAAATCTTAACAGAGGCCAACAACTTGGACAGGTTTTTCTGTACATTTCTGACAATAGGAAAGTGCAGGCAAATAACTAATGAATAATGAAAATCAGATCTGTTTCTTTCACTGTTTTTCTCCTATGTGTTTTTCTTTCCGGTGCAGTTAAAAAAAAAAAAAGAAAAAAAAAATAAATCGTTGTTATATAACAACTTTATTTTAACATTTTATTTATTTATTTTATTTTATTTTAAATAATTCTATTTTAAAATAAATTCTATTTATTTTAAATTTTGAATTCTCTCTTGTGCCTTAAATGATGCTGAACAAGGAGGATGATGCAGTTTAGTTTTATAGGTTCGTCATCTACCCTCAGTTTACATATTTAGCTCCTGTTTCTAAAGAGCATGAATGTGCAAATTCAGAGTCTGAGTCCTAATTTCCCTTGAAACTGATAGGAAGTTAAGCACCCAGACTCTTCTTTTGCATGTGACTATATATGTCCCAAGCAGACTATTCAGATTTTAAGGTTACAGGTATTTTGCTGAAGAAAAATTTTATCCTTAATGAGACACACCCATGTGGCAGGTTTTCACATGGAATTGCAAAGCAATCAGGTTTTTTCTTTCTGGAAAAGATAAAGTATTTCCCTCAGTTTGCATTATGTTAATCATCTGAATTTTTGATAAATGAACATAGGATTATTTTTGGATGTTGAAAGCCCTCTGTGTGTGTGGTGCTTAATAAACAGAAAACAGCAAATAACACAAATTTGAAGTGCTGTTGATTCTTTTCTCTTCTCAAGAAGGACCTATTTTTTTTCCACATCCAGAAATTCAAGTGTGGGAATAGAATTTTTTTTAATGCAGTTTTGTTCTCCATGGAACTTGTATGACTTATTTTTCAAGGTAGACAAGCCTATTATTTCTGGCCAGGCTTCATGCTTCAGCAAGGTGGTTATGAATACACACAGCTTGACGTGCAAGTTACCCACCCAGTAGATGTTTTGCACCTATGTTCAATGTGATATGTCTTTTTAAACACAGAAGACAGCTTTGTACCTTGTGTTTGTGTTTATGATTAAAAGATGTTATGGCCCAAGGTCAGGAGAATAAATAAGGCTAAGGCAGCTTTTCCTAGACAGAGGTTCCAGTTATCTATACTGTTAAATTCTGCAGGTCCCTGATATGAAAATATTATATCCCAGTAAAGCATTAACTGCACTTGAAGGAGCTGCTGCACCAAGAATACTTCAAAAATGTCAGGGCTCCTAAAGAGGTGACAGAAATCTGGAAATTCAGGGGACAGTCTGGACACACTGGCTGCACAAGCAATGCATGGGTGCCTGAAGGCCGAAGCATCCAGGGGTCACTTGGTTTAATGCATGAGCAGTGCAGAGTTGCTCTGTGCATATACTGTCCCTGTCGTGGGCCCTGTGGAGATCTTGTAGCTCTGGCTGTGATGCATCAAAACACATCTGGATTACCATTAAGAGAGGTGGGGTAGCACAGTGCTTCTGACATGCAGATTGTTGCTCTAAACAGCATATTGTGCTTTGTATACTATTGTAAATATTATTTGGCTCAGGCATTGCTGGGAGAAGACATTGAGAGTCCAAAATAGAAAAAGGCTAATTGAGTTGCTTCTCTCCTCCTGCTTTCTATTCATTCATGGCTTGGTTCTTTACAGAAAGTGTAGTAAGTGTATGTTCTCTGAATTGAGTTTCATTTAGTGTAGGATGTTCCTGCTGTGGTAATGAAAACCAAGTAGCACAGCAAACAGCAGCACTGTAAAAGATATATAAAAGAAAAATATGTCCCTCTTTCCTTGTCTCCAGCCAAAGTTGGGTGTTTTGCTCCTTCAGTACTACTTAAAATGTCACAAGTACAAAACAATACCATTGTCCGTGTATCAGCATTTTAACGTGACTTTTTCAGGCAGCTAGACAGCTTTTCCAAGCGTAAGGCAGGCCTTCCTTCCTCCTAAAAGGAAACAACTCTTAGGTCTCCATAAGCATCCAGAACTGGAAACAGTATAACTATAGTAGTGGCTTATAGCAGGAGTACTGAAGAGACAGGTGAAATTTTTTGGAAGGAACATATCAAACTTGAGACAGGGCCACCATAGCCTATTACTTGGCTGTAGAGAGCAAGTAGCTGTGGTCACACTATACTTCTGCCTGTGCCTTCTTGGGTGCCTTTCATTCTGACTGTGCTGGTGTTGGTGTATTTGAAGAAAACCCATGTCAGTTCTTGCTTCCTGCATCAGCAGAAGGCAGGTTTCTTCCCGGGAAGCTGCACATGTGGGCTGGGCAGCATGCGGGAGTGCGCGTTGCCACATCTTACTGCACAGCTGTGTTGGCTCTGTAGATGAGCGTGCAGCTTGTCATCATTACACTGCAAAATAGCAGAGGTCAAACTTGGTTTTAATTAATGTGCCATTTGCTTGTGGCAGCCTGCAGGAAAAGGGAAGGTTATTAATGGAAAGCTGGACTCTGGACAGAGCTATGGAACCAGTTGTCCTGATCATCAACAGAGTTTTAGTTTATAACCTGGAAAGAGCTTTCAGCATTATTGGTAACAGCAAGCAGAAGAAAAAGGCATGTTTTTCTAGATTGTGTTTACCCAGAAAGCTAGGTTATAAGTTTCTCTTTTGAAACATTTGCCTTAAGCCTAGATATTTTTTTTTTTTGAGAAAATTGGCTGCACAGATGTTTTTCTGGAGAAAATGAAAACTAGTTTCCTTGTTTTTTCCAAAGTTTTCTACACAAAAAAAAAATATAATTGTTTAATTTTTTAATGCTGATTTATCATGTTTGTAATGTAATGATGAAACACAAGTTTCAGTCATGTGAATGCTGACAATAAATTTGGTGACTTGTGCCAGCTGTAGAACCTGTGCCACTATGTTCTTTGATGGTATATGCTGTGCCTGGTTGATCATTTTCAGGTATCCACTGATAACTGGCATGTGGACCAGACTACTTTTTATTCTAATGCCTTTCTGAACCACATCAACGTTCTTACCTTTCTGTTTCCATGACAAGATGCGAATTCTCTGAATGATTGTATTTGTAGATAGCAAGCTACGTGAACAAGTTTGCCTCGGACATCTCTATTTTGCAACGGTCGCTGGCAATCCTGGAATCAATGGTGCTCAACAGCCATGACCTGTACCAGAAAGTAGCACAGGAGATCACTATTGGGCAGCTAATCCCACATCTGCAGGGGTGAGTGTCTTTGACTACTGCTTAATATGTGGATATTTTTTCCCCCAAAAAATACCACAATACTTGGAGAAAAAACAGTGGTATAAAGACCAGCAACCACCTTTGTGATTCCTGCCTCCACTACAAGTGACTGCATAAATGGTGACAATCTTTCTGGAGTTGTTTGGTCATTAAGTTTTCTTTAATTTTGTTGCATTTGTTTTTAACTATATAGTTTATATAGTTAGTATATACTTTATAGTTGGAAGTGGGGAATGAAGAGAAGACCACCCTGTGATAATGAAATGTTTAGTGCCATTAGCATACAGATGGGGCTGTTTTGCTTGCCAGACTCTGAGAAGTGTGTGAGACAAAAATTGCTTAACTTTTGCTGAATGTATATTTGAAAAGGGAAGGGCTTTTTCTTAAATAGTAATGTGAAGTGCTTAAATGGATGGAAACTGTCTCTTGTAGCATAGAGTAACAAACTGTGCATAGTTGTGCTTGTCTCCCACCTGGGACATTTTCAGTGCACCTGAAAAGATGAAAGTGAAACCTGAAAAGTGAACCAGCAGGTTCACTTCCAGAAGCCTTTAAGGAAGATTTGTCTTTTTATCTCCAGACCTTGGGTACCTGATGGAAACAGGTTGTCATACTCTTGCCACGATCAGTGAAGGGTCAATGTCAGTTCAAGGGCCAGTTCATTCCACTTTTTTAAATTCCAAATCTCCCTTCGGGACATCATCTCTCTCTCAATAATGAGGACAGCCTGGTCATGACCAACCTTGGTTACCTAACTTACATGGTTAACATGAAGGGCAAACAACTCCTCCACTTCTACCTGCAGAAATGCAGCTGGGAGATCAGTTTCTACAGCTCATGTGCATTTGTGTTCTTCTCTCACATTTACAACATTGTTCCAAACAGGACAGACCAAGAAATCCAGACGTACACCATTGCAGTAATAAATGCACTCTTCCTTAAAGCACCGGATGACAAGAGGCAGGTAAGTTGATGGAGGCTGTATACCTATGCATCTGTGCGAGAAAAAGTGTCTCATAGTCATACCTGCAGCTGTCCCAGCCACACTTTTCCTGCAGTTTATTCAAACTGAAACTTGTTCTGTTGTTTTGTGCTGGGATATAATTCATTTTAATGGAGCTACCTCCATCTTGCACCAGTTAGGAGGGATTAAGCATTCTTCCATGCTTTTGTAGTTCCCTGTGACCTCATATGAACCATATTGACTGTGGCTGACTGTAGTATTTATTGTACTGAACCCTTTGCCAGCACAGCTTGTAAACCCAGGCTATT
Source organism: Poecile atricapillus (assembly GCF_030490865.1). Lineage (NCBI taxonomy): Eukaryota > Metazoa > Chordata > Aves > Passeriformes > Paridae > Poecile > Poecile atricapillus. The sequence continues at coordinate 47,818,351 of NC_081250.1, read as the reverse complement.
TTTTGGTAGAATGTTTTCCCCCCATATTTTTTTATTAAAAAGTGTGTTTCTTTTGCAAACAAAAATATCTTGCCTTGTAAGCATTTCATGACTTTTAAAGTGTGCTATTTTAAGTTAACTTTAGTGCCAGATATCAGAAGAAATTTCAAGATTGCTACTTGATGTTAAATGGGGATGGAATGTGAAGTGTTATGAAATAGTGAAGTTTTATCCATGTTTATGAAGTTGCTAGCCTGTGTCAAAACAGATTTAGTCATTTATTTATTTAACATTTCTGTCACCAGGAACAGTAATGATAATTCTTGTGGTGACATACTGTTACTGTCCAGAACAAGTTCACTGAGAGCTGCTGATCAGTTCTGACAAGGACTTTCCTTAGATTTATTTACATTTTTAAATGCTGGAGACTGTTTAAACAAACATCAAAGCCCTAATGAGGGTTTTTGAGGGCAGGTTGGTTGGTGTTTTTGGGTTTTGTTTTTTGTTCTTAAAAGTATTTTTAACATTGCAAACAGGGAAAAGTATAATCATGGTTTAATTAGGAAAAAAAGGCTATTCCACCCCTTACCCCTCTATTTTTTTCCTTCTTCCTCCAATACAGTCTCCTGTATAGTTACAGAAGGCTAAGAAGGAAAGCACTAAGGCTACTACTACAGTTACTAAGGCAAGAAGGCACGTAATAACCAAAAATTAGAATAAAACCTTTTCTTTCAATTTTGGCATAAATTTATAACAGATCCTTGTAAAAAACCCAAAGATTTTGTTATTTGGATTTTGCTATTTACAGTGAATACTTGCTGCTGCATTTCTGTGAAGAGTATGCTTTTTCATATTTGAAGTGGAGGAATAATGTCAGATGTAGATAAGACTTTAGTATTAATCAGTGGGCATATGTTCCTTGAGTGACAGTAACACAGTGTATTGCCAGAGAGCAAAACTGTATCTTGCCATCAGTGAAACCACCCAGTGAGGCTGGCAGTAAGCCAGGCAGACTTCACCTGTACTACCTGCTGCTGTGACATAAAATTGTTAGTCATGGAGTTTATGATCATCAGGAGATAATGATCTGCTTTGGCTTTAAAGGATAATAGCTCTGACACTTGCAGGAATTTTTCCTCAGCCTTTAATAACCCAGAATATGCAGTCAGAATCTGTTCAGCTTCTCTTTATGTCTGTCTTGTGGTTAATTAGTAAACCATACAATAGAGAAGGTAGGTGTCCATTGCCTTCCAAATAGCATTAACAGATGGCACTTGCTGAACCCTGTCTTTCTAAGACAATGAGCTGAGGTGATGCAGTCTCATGCAATTATCTGGGGACGGACACTCAAAAGTTAATGTTCAGCACTCACTACTAATATGGTTGGAAGTGACAAGCTGCACCAAAACTCATATGACTCCAGGAACTTTGGCACCCTCTCTGCTGCTGACTTACAGGCATGATGTGGATGGCTGCTCTGCAATTAAGGAAGGGATTTAAATTGGCACTGCTGTCTGAATTCTTTCCCCTCACTTTTTTTCCCCCTCTCTCTCTGTTTCCGTAATGTAAAAACCAAGTCCAAGATTTTTCTTTTTAATGAGAACTGCCTGGTTGCTTTGCTTCTTCTGCCCCTGTGAAGGACCAAATCATCTAGAGAAACCTATCAAAAAAGAAAATAGAAAAGTATATTGGGAAAGATGTGAGAGTTTGAGCAGTGAAATAATAATGTGGATGTTTGAAACACTTCTTTCACGTTTGTCTGCATGCTTTGCAGAGATGTTGCTATGGGAAATGAGATGGCAAATTTGGTCAGATAATTCTCATCAGCTAGTACAACACTCATACTAGAAGAGGCAGCTATTAGCTGCTAATGACTATATAGCCTTTTTGGAGACAAAGTTGATTTTGATGCAATAATTGGTTTTTTGAATGCTTGTTGCTTCAATCAATTTTACTCCAGTGACAAAAAACCTCAGTATCTCAATAACAGCTTTTTAAATGATAGCTATAAAAAAAGAAATAAAAAATTGAAAATCTTCTGAAAAGTAAATACAAGGATTTGCTTTTTATTATTTTCTTTGCATTGAATGCAGAAATACCATCTTATATTCTGTACCTGTTAATCTTTTGGCAGTGGATACATAGTTTGACAAAAATCCAGCCAGTCTGTTTCAAGCAACATAGAAGTATATCATGTGCATGGCACTCCCCCTGCAGCTCAGTTGCGCATTTCTGGAGGAGATGAAACCATCTATATCATCCATTCCTTTGCTCTTTTGCTGCTATGTGCAATTGAATCCTACGCAGCCAGAAAAGACTTAAAACCTAAAACTGAGTTTTTCTTTTTTTTGTTCCCTTTGTGTCTTCTTTATCACTCTCATGTTCTGTTGCAGCACCCTTTACGTGGCACAAAGAAAAGAGTTCAACATCTCTGACTGCCTTCCATCTCGCAATAAGAATAATTTTCTTTTTCTGAGCAAGTTCTCACCTAACACTTGCTTTATTTACACTGCTACAGTAGATATGTTTTAGTCATCCGTTCTTCATATGTTTATAGTCTCAGTTTTTTTGTTCTCTAGGGGATTTTTTATATATATAAAAGTGACTAGTATGTATTCTACATCTAATCAGTCTTCAGCCCTCACAAAGTTCAGCAGGAATGCACTGCATGTGGAAGCATATCTCTCATACACATACACATGTCTCTACTGCTAGAAAAGTTCATGGAACTTAAAAATAGGGCATGCTCTTATAGGTATGGTTAAGATTAGACTCTTATGCTTGGCAAGTGTAAAATATTCCCTCCTATGCATTGTAGGACAGAGGGATCAGCTCTAAATAAAAAAATAATAAAATATTTCCTCCGACACAGCATGGACAGTTGGGATCAGCTGCTTAAGCAGCATTAAAGTAAAAGCATACTCACCTCGTTAGTAATTTCAGACAGGTCTAGAAAGACAAATTGACTTAAAAGAGTGGCCCAGTGTCAGCATTGCTACTAAAATAGCAATAGGGGGAGAATTGTCATTAGTCGTAATAAAACAGCACTGATTTCTAGACTGGTTTATTGAATGAAAGTAAGAGCACTTGACTTTAAAGCAGCTGAAATATTAAAGTAAAAAAGTAATTTATTTGACATCTTGTTTTAAAGCCCTGGCTGGCTTTCAGTCCATGCTTCCCTCTGTATTGTTTGTGGGGGAAGGTTGTGCTTGAGCAAGTGTGTAAATACTCTCTTGAACCCACAGAGGTCTCTTCTGAAGTCTTTCACCACACGTTTTGGATCACCAAAGCCCTCAGCTTGTGATGTGTTTTTAACTATTTTGGCCTCTGTTCTCATGGTAGATTATTCTGACTTTGTGCTCCCCCAAATAATACATAGTCATAATGCTGATATGCTGCTTCCTTTCGTTTATAAGTAACAATGCAGAAATGTAAGACCTTTTAAGTCAGTGTGTTTTTCTAGCTAAGACACTAAAATACCAGCTTCTGGCTATTTATTTTAATTATTTTTTTTTTTTTTTTTTTTACTAAATCAGGAAATGGCAAACATTTTGGCACAAAAGCAGCTTCGTTCCATCATCTTAACTGTAAGTATATAGTTGTCAAAGTTACTGTTGAGTAGGAAAGGTGACCACATTTTTGGTGGTCATAGGTCTTAGCATATTTTAATTGCCTTTGCATTTTGATATGTTTTGAAGCGTTGCAATATAGAAGATAAGGTTTGAATGGTGATTGAATGGGTTCAAAAATACTTTTTGAAGTATCACAGAAATTTTGGTTCCTTCATGAAAATACACTATTAAATAACCCTGTGTTTTTTGGTTCTTTTGATTATTCTGTCTTGATTGACACAGTTCCTCATGACTTGCACACAAGAAGCATGAACTAAAGCTAATGAAATTGTTAATGAATATAAAATCGAAGACCTGCATCTATTATCATGAAAATGAGGGATTTTGCCTTTAACATTTGAGTAGATTACATCTTCAATGGAATGAGGGAAAATCTTTCTCTGTAGTAGTGAGTGTAAAACAAACAAAACAACAAACAAGCCCTCTCACTTTCTCATTTGCTATCACAATTCCACTGATGCAAACAAAACCCTCAGAATTTAATGCAGAAGACATGCTTTTACAGTGTTTGAGTTCATAAGAAGTTTGGAACAATCATAAGGATAATATTCTTAGGTGTTTATTTATTGTCATAGAATGCTTAAGTGCCTTTTGGCAGACAGATTCTTTTATTCTCTGTAACTGTACAACATCAGCTGACACATTCATCTCCCACTTGATGATGCTTTCCTTATGTACTTTGTTGTGGAGAGTCCTGGGTCCATTTTCCATATAAAACTACTTGGTGTTTTTGGCACACCAGGGATTTTTAAATTGTCCATTACTTTTCTGTTTGCTTTGTGAATGGGATAACTCTGCATGTATAGGGCAACATATACTAATGTATTTCTAAGCAGTCTTCCTCGTAGAGATTGGAGCTGTCTAGTAGAGGTAAGACTGTGATGTGATGCTGACTCCCTGTTGAGCCCTGTTAAATCATTGTACTCTCTGGTTGTGTTTGCAGCCTGAATACTTTTCTGCTCAGACAGCTACTCAAATATTTTCTTAATATAATCTCATAGAAAAAAAATAAATACAGAACTCTAAAGCTATTGGGATGGAATTATTTTTTCTTTGAAGTGGCTTCTCAGCAATGTTTTTTTTTGAGCATGCACTATTTTTCTCAGTGTATGCACAGACACTAGTGTAAAGTTGTGTCTCCTTAAGTTACTTAATACAATATCTGAATCAGTAGTGCTAGTCTTAGTGGTTTTGTTTTCAGGAGTGAGTTTGTATTTGTGTATGGGGTTTTTTGTCTGTTTAGGTTTTTTGTTTTGGTTTTTTTTTCATTTCTGGAGTATAGATACAGTATTGCATAGCAAGAACATTCTTAGAAATGGAAACACCTAACTACACCCACTGTAATTTTCTGATTCACCAAAAATATGTCTCTCTTTTTTTACAGCATGTTATCAGGGCACAGAGAGCCATCAATAATGAAATGGCACACCAGCTATATGTTCTGCAAGTACTTACCTTTAATCTTCTGGAAGACAGAATGATGACAAAAATGGATCCACAAGATCAAGTAAGCATCTGGCATGTTCTGGTCTTAGCAGGAAGAAGACAACTACTAACTGATGTAACTAATGCTCTTCAGGGAAGAAAAAACCACTTGCTAGGAACATTTACATAAGTCATTCATTTTCTCTCTCTGTGAAGTTGGATGATGGGTTTTTTAGGTTGTAAGAAGATGCACTGGCTATTTCATTCCTTGTGCAAAAGTACAACAAAATGGCCAGGCAATTCTCCTTAGCATGTTGTTCCATGAAAAGAATTACCTGTCTTCCTGAGCAGAAACTCTGAGTTGCTGTCCAGCATTTGTTTCCTTTGTGTCCTTCTCAGAAGCAAGAGAGATGTATGGTCCTTCCTAAAAGTACCTCTGTAAAGTATTTGAATTCAAAATTGAATGTTTGCATGAAAACTATCTGGCATGATAGAGTTGAAGTTAAATTGTGTAACAATAAACCCCGGGTTTGTTACTGAGAACCTATAAGGTATTTCATTTGTTTATTGCTCGCTGTGTGCAGACATCGACTTTGGTACTGGTCATTGTGCAAGAAATGACACTCCCCTAAGATCTTCCAGAAATTTAAATATAGGGTTGATGAGCCATAGGAATGATGTATTTTGTTTCTTTAATTTTTGTGGCCTTCATTTAGGCCCTGTACGAGGAGGAACCTGATTTCATTTTTAAGCTGAAGTCATCTTAAGGCTTAGTGATAATTTGGAGAAGAGAAGTGGGAGAGTGAGATAGTTGTAAACATAAAGAAACATCATGTTCTAGGATATTATGCTTCCTAAGTTTGAGATGGAAAAAATTGACTCTTGGGAATGTACATGCAATCAATTAGTGCATATCTCCATAGAGAGTGACTAACACAGTGTTGTTAATATCACTTTCCTGAGACACTTCCAGCTGCAGTAATTCCTCTCTTGCCTATTTCTGTGGTAGTGAAAATGGATAGTTACCAAAATGAATGCAGAGTGCTGAGTCATTTTGTGTTCATCCAGCAAGGCGCTTAAGTACCAGTTTAATCACCAGTAAATTTGAAATATGTCTGATCTCTTGACTTCTGTGGTTAAAACTGTGTAGTCAGAGGCCTTGCTAACCTGGGTGCTGCTTCTGGAAATCAACACTTAAACATCGTGTGTGGATCTCATAAATGTGAGGACTTTTGAAAGTGGAAACCATGAGGTTATTCTTGCTGACTGTCTCTCCAAGTATGAAGTAGGGAATTTAGACACAAAAACTTTGGGCAGTGGGGAGGAGTATCATGTTTTTAAACCTTTTGAGGTATTGTTTAATTAAGTGAGAAATCAGTTATTTAACCATTTTTTTTTTAACCTTGTTTTAACATAGGCTCAGCGGGATATCATATTCGAGCTCCGAAGAATTGCATTTGATGCTGAATCTGAACCTAACAACAGCAGTGGCAGTATGGAGAAACGGAAATCTATGTACACTCGAGACTATAAAAAACTTGGATTTATTGTGAGTATTTTTGTGTGATAGTCCACTGAAAGTGAGTGCATGCATTCATTATAACACCTCTTTTCATTAGTCTCTTCTCTTACTTGGTCTTCTGTATATTTCTTAAAAGGGAATAACTTTCCTCCCCTTCCCCAGAAATCCTGCTAACTCCAAGTGACAGCTTTAGCAGAAGCCAGAGTGCTGGAATGGATGCTATAAACCCTTTACAAGGGATAGGCAAAGAAGTAAAGGCAATGGGGTAGCCCTGTATGTTAGGGAGTGTTTTGACTGCCTAGAGCTTACTAAATACTTACAGAAGATAGGATTGTTTATGGGTACGGACCAGGAGGAAGGTCAATGAGGCAGATTTCATGGTGGGAATATGTTATAAGCCACCCAACCAGGATAAAGAAGCAGGCAAAATATTCCACAAGCATCTGTGAGGAGTTTCCAGATCCCTAACCCTTGTTCTCATGGGGCACTTTGAACTTACCAGCTGTCAGCTGGAAATGTGATACAGCAGAGAGGAAACATTCCAGGAGATTCCTGGAGTGTGTGGAGGATAATTGAGGCCAACTGTATGAGGTTAAGTAAGGCAAAGTGCTGGGTCCTGCAACTCCATGCAACGATCTGTACCTGAGGAAGTGTGTCTGGAAAGCTGCTCAGAGGAAAAGAACCTGGGGGTGCTGGCCAGCAGCTGTCTGAACATGAGCCAGTGTGTGCCCAGATGGCCAAGAAGGCAAACAGCATCCTGGCCTGGATCAGCAATAGTGTGGCCAGCAGGAGCAGGGCAGAGATTGTACCCCTGTACTTGGCACTGATGAGGCCACACCTCAAGTCCTGTGTTCAGTAAGAAAGATACTGAGGTGCTAGAATTTGTCCAAAGAAGGGCAAAAAAGCAGGTGAAGGGTGTGGAGCAGCTGAAGTAGCTGGGGGAGTTTAGCCTAGGGAAAAGCAGGCTCAAGGGAGACCTCATTGCTCCCTACCTGGAAGGAGTGTTGTAGCTATATGGGGTGGTCAGCCTTTTCTCCCAAGTAACAAGTTACAGGACAAATTAGTTTTAGATTGGATGCTACATAATTTTTTTTCATGGAAAGGCTTGTCAAGCATTGGAACAGGCTGCCCAAGGAAGTGGTTGAGTCCTGGGCTCTGGAGGTGTTTAAGAGACATTCAGATGTGACTCTTAGGGACATAGGTTAGTGATCATGGCACAGTTGGACTCAGTGATCTCAAAGGTCTTTTCCAACCTAAACAGTTCTATGATTCAAGTAGGAAGAAATAAATACCTGAAGTTTAAGCATGTAGTTTTTCATGACATGCCACCATTAGAATCAAACTTTTAAAGATATCTTGGATGTTCAGGCATTACCTAATGGATCTGTGACAGCCCTGTAAAGTCACTGTAGTTTGTTAGTCCAATAATATGGACTTATGAGAACAATAAGTCTGAGGTATGACTCTATGGTATTCACTTATAGGGCCTTGTGTTTTGTTTGCTTGAAGCCCTTCAATCTGTGAATAGGGGATGCAGAATCTCTTCTACCCTGACTTAATCAGATGAATTGGAGTTCTGGGCTTGCCTAAAACCCTGTTGGGGAGCAGAGCATGATCCACCTAACTGTTGCACACATTTATATTAACTAATAATGTGTATTTTTCCCCCTCTGGAAACAGAGTGTGCATATGTAAAGTGAATTAATATCTTGATTTATTGTTTACTCTAGGTCAGTATGCAGTTTTCTTTCTCCTTAGGTAAAACAGTATGCTTCATATCTCCTGTGATTCATTACTGTCTGTTGGTCTAGCAAATGTACACTGAATATTGTACAGTAGCCAGAGTTACAGAGAGACATTTCAGCACTCTTGGTGCAAACTGGAGCTTGCTGTGCAGTCTGAGTGCTCTGCCCAGCTCTGTGGCATAGGGCTCAATTCTCCCAAAACCACAAGGGAACTGGGTAGAGCCTTTCTGTGTTCTGACAGCTGTTTTCATTACTGATGAATGAGGAAAAAATTACAACTGGATCAGTGCTGTTCTATCTGTAAGGAGTAATTAAGTAAATGGAAGGGAAGGGAGGAACTTGGCATTTTGGGGTTGCAAGCATGATAGCAAAACTAGTGCTTTGAAGGAGCTTTTGAAGCTCAGTGTGAGGTTTGCTTTTTTTGTTGACTCATCCCTCAGCTTCATTAATCCCATTTGAGCTGTTCATTGGGAAGCCTACTGAAAACACTGGCAGTTGTCAAGGGTAACTGCAGCATGTTTATTGTTTGATTATGATAGCCTTTCAAAAGGGGATGAAGAGCAAAGTTTAGGAGGGAATAGGAACTGGGAATAAAGCAGTTAAGAAAATGTAGGGAAGCATAGTGGGAGATAGGAAGCAATGTGTGAAAGTAAGCTGTGAAAGAAGCACCAGAGCAAGAGCCTTAATGGGAGGCAAGTTATTCTATTAACAGTATGATGGGGTAATGCAAAGTATAAATAATAAAAGTGCAATAAATAAAAATGTCAACAGTGAACTGTAAGGAGAGTTATTCTACTTTTGTACAGAAGCTTTACTTTGAGCTAAGAGTCCAGGTGACATTGCAGGTACAAATTTTTTTAACAGCTGAAGAAGAGTATTACCCTCCCCACAGGACTGGGAAAGAGAGCAGGACCTCTTGTGAAATCTGGCTGTTTATCCCCAGCCTCATACATGGGCAGTGTTCAGACTCCCAGCTGCCTTCACCCCATCTGCTTCTTTTCAATAAAGTATCTTTAGTTCTTTCATCAGCTGCAGGTAGAGGGTTACATTAAAAACTGATCATGATCTGAACAGTGTGGGGTTTGTCTCCCTTCTGCTTCAGCTGTGTGGTGCAAGAAACCTACCAAACAAGAGTGACTTCAAATGCTGTCTTCATTCCACTGGTGCTGATGGTCAGGAAGCCAATTTCTTGAGCTGATTAAATATTCATTTCAAGGGAGAGAGTAAAACCATGTCTGACTATTAAGTTGTTCCTGGACTGCTTGTTCTCCTTCTGTATGGGAAATACAAGAATTCTGTTTATTTTTCTCAGCCACATCAAAAAGCCTTGCCCCACTACAAAAGCAATGTCAAAAAGAGACAAAGTCCAGACATGGTTTCAGAAGCTTACAATGTAATTTGTAAAACTGCATAGTTAGAAACCTACATTCAGCTAAAGCAACCACAGGATGCCAGATGGTTATGTTGACCAACAGATTTTCAGATGAAATAGTTGTGAGATTTGTTAAAATGCTGATGAATGCAACAAAAATGACCCAGTTAGGAGATCTGGAATACACTCCACCCTATTGAATTATTTATTATTTTCTGAGTCAATTGCAGGTTAAATAGTCTGAATACTTCCCCTTGTATTTGAGTAAGTTTAATTCCCATAACTGAGGTGGGAAATAATTCCAAAAAGTTAATAATCCTATATTTTTATCATAGTTCTTTAAAGAGCACTAACATTACTGAGAAATTGTAATAAATGTGTTTGTTTATAGGCAGCACTGAACAAATGATAAGAAACTTAACATTGGAAAAAACAGCTCCAATAATCTCTTCCTAGAACAGTGTTTCTCAAGTTTTCAGTGTGTAGAGCTTCTGAGGATTTTTGTTTGTTTTGTTCTGGTTTTCTTCAATTAAATAGAAATGGTTTGTATAAATGCAAAAAGCCAACACAGAAAGTGAGTGATTTCATAGTTTTGCTGTGCTGTACTAAAATTTGCTATTTTGACAAAATAAAATGTGGATTCATGAAGGAGATATGAAATCAGTAAGGAACTGTCCAGATTGTGACAATTTAAAGGGAAATTGAGAGTGGTGGGATGTTCTTTAAAAACACACACATTGGATTGACTTTCAGGATTAGTGTTGGTGGCAAAAGAAAGTTAACATATGCTGAAAAAATCTTCTGATGAAACAAATATGAGAGACAGTGATGAAAGAATCACCATGTCATTCACAAATTAGATGACCTTTTGGATTACAGAAAGAAAAATAATGTAATTTTATGCAGTCATACAAAGAGCAATGGTGTTCATTTAGGTCCCCGGCAACAATTCCATCTGCAGGCAAGTATCTTGTCTGTGGGAAAAGATAAGAGAAATTGTGTGGTGTAACCACAAAAAAAAAAGTTGAATATTAAGCTAGGATTAATCTGGGAAGATATTTTCAGAACATATGAACTGTTGAGGCCATTTTCTGCATTTCTTAGACATCATCTAGAATGCTATATAATAATTGCAGTAAAGTCTGCAGTGACTTGTGGACTAGTTGAATGCAGGTTGTGAGCAGAGGGTGAGGCTCGTAATGATGAGGGAGATGCCTTACAAGAGTTGACTTTAAAAGGTTGCCTTTTTAGCCAGTCAGCCTGAATGCTGTGGAAATCTCAAGAGTGTGTGCCAGCCCTGAGAGGCAGGAAGCCATATGTAAGATAAAAGGCAATTATGGCAATTCGTTTATAGGACAGATTTTTAATTGGAATGATGGGGACAAAATTTCCCACAACTTTAAAGATGGGGGTCAATTAATTATGAAAATGTTTATATATTTCACAGTGGTGGGTCCAGGAAACAAAGCATGTGAGGACTGTGTGAAAGAAAAAAATGCCAACAGCCAAGGCTGCTTAGAGCAGTCTGAAGTAAAACATGAATAATTAGATGGATGACTTAAGTCGCTACATAGTTGATTTGTTAGCCATTGCAAAAAATTTCTAATTTGAGGAGAAGCAGCACCAGCACAGGTAATTTGGAGGATTTGTCCAAAAAGTCTTGGAAAGAAGGTTCAAAATTAGTTGAGAGTTAGCTAAAGCATGCCTTAGGCAATATATAGACCTGAGGATCTTCTGAGATTTCTTTCAGACTTGTTTTTTTGTTTTTTTTTTTTCTCTTCATGTCCCAAATGAACAGCTACTTTGTTTTATCTTAAGCTACTTATCTTTAAACTACTTATCTTAAGTCTTTTATCTTTTTCAAAAATCCCTTGTTGTACAGCATGGTATCCAAGTAGCACTTTGAAGATAAGAACTAACAGTTTTCTCATAGGTTCTTCTGTGGTGCTTCTCATTGTCTCTTGGAATAGTTCATTAGCTGACTGTCCATGGTAACCTCCTTGACATCATGACATATTCCCCAGATGAACTCCCTTGACTCTGCTGAAAGGAGGTTATTGGGAAAATAATTTGTAATAATGTAATTAACACATTGTAATCATTACCTGCAAGAGGGGCAAACTCAAATGACTCCAGCCTTTAATTGCTGTCCTCTTCAACCTACCTAGTAGAGTTCTGGTGTGTGTAATTTCCTCGTGCTCACTTTTCCCCTTCCCTCATTTTCATGACATACTCTATCTGTCTGTGTCCCACCCCTGCCCTGGGATTTGAGAGTGAAGGATTAAGTCTAAGCTTTGGAAAATCTTGGGGGATAGGTGCTGTTTTAGTGTTTGTTTTCGCTTTTCAAATCTGCTTTAATTGGTGGCAAATTGAATTGACTTTACAGAAGTCAATGTTTTGCCCACGATAGAACAGTCTCCCTGTCCTTATCTTGGCCAGTGAGCTTTTCCATGCTTTTCCCACCCTTGCTCTGTTGAAGAGAGGAGTAGGAGAGCAGTTGGGTGTGTGCGTGGCTGCTGGCCAAGGCTGACACATCACACCTCCATTCTGTGTTTTGCTAACTCTGCCTTTACGCTGCTTCTGGGTTTATTCACTGAACTTTGGTAGTTTGGAGGCTCCCTGTGCAGTGCTATCATGCCTTGCTTTCCAACTTTTTAGCTTCTCTGATCTTTCTCTCTCAATTTCTTTCCCTAGTCTTTGGTTCCTACTCCCCTTGGGCTCCTTTTTCCATTTTGATATCCAGCTGGATCTCCTTCCAGCATGTCTGATCACTCATTTTCATTCATTCATTCATTCATTCATTCATTCATTCATTCATTCATTCATTCATTCATTCATTCATTCTCCCTGAATTTCCACTTTTATACATTCTCTCTGCCTCCTTCTAAGGTGGTTTTCCTCTGGATTTTCCCTAGTCTGCCTCTCTCCTCTTCTTCCTCTCACCCTGTTTGTTCTTCCATCAGTATGAAACCTGCTCAGTCATTTCCAACTTTTGCACCAAAACTTGTCAGGACTTCCTAAAGACAGGCACAAATTTCATTTTTCCTGTGTTTTATTTTCAGAAATGGATGGATGAAGTTTAGCCACATGGATCAAATATTAATCTCTGCCTCAGTGTGAAAATTCCACTTGCTTAATAAGCACTGTCCAAGATATTAAAAACTGGGAACAGCATCTACAAATAGGAAGTTGGCCATTGTAATAATATCACAATGAGCCTTACCTCTTAACTGTTCTATGGACTTTTCTTTTCTTTTTGTTACCATAATGTGTGGGGTTCTGACTCAAATAGTTCAGTCACAGTTCCATCTTTTTTCCTCTAAAGATAGAGTGCTACCTTTTGCTTATTATTCTAAGCTGTAAAATAATTGCATTCTAGTTTTGAACAATTTAACTTTAACTGTTGGTATATTATAGCTTACTATTCATGATAAATTATTTGACAGAAGATTTGAGTCACAGATTTACTGGTGATGATGTGTTTGTATTCAAAGAAAGTTCAGATTTGCATTGATAGAAAGTCAGTAGATAAAAAATTAGGTTGTTGTGTGATGATCATTCACCCTTTATTATTGACTGACAGAAATAAAGAGTCAAAGTCAAGTCATGGAGCACAATTCTAGGTAATTTGCATGGTGTGGAAGAGTGGTAGTCATTTAAACAGTGGATTGAGTTGTGCTCTAAAAAATTAACACAGAGCAAAACTGGGATGGAGTTGGGATGCCAGACCCTTCAGGAGTATGAATAGTCCTTAAATTCTATGGAGTTACTGATGTCAGTTGTATCAATGAAGCCCCATTTTCCAGATGATCATCTGGATTAATGGTACCAGTTTGCCTGGCTAAAGAGGATAAAACTTTCCTAAGAGAGTGGGTGAGAGTGAGATGGGCAGAAGCAAATGCCATGTGATGCATTTACTTAGCTATTCTTGTTGAAGACCTGAGGATGGTAATTCTTTTTCTTCCTAAAAAAGGGAAGGCCTGAATATTTGAAGTGTTAAAATGTTATGAGTTGTAGGGTTGTAGAAAGCCCTGAACAGGAAGCTGAAATTTTGTGATTGGAGACTGAAATCTGGAACTGGTCTAAAATGCTGAAAAACTCAACACAAAGATTGTGAGTGGTCATCTGCAGCTATTTAGTTCTCATTTCCCTGTTATTTCCTTTGGTAGATGATACTCTGAAGTGATTGTAGGCTTTTATCTTTTGGGAAAGCTTTTTATAGTAAAAGCAATGCATCCTTACATTTAGATTCTCCTGTTGGCTTTGGCAGTGGTAGAGGAACATATTTAGAACAATGTTGCATTTGTGCCAAACTAGATCTGATCCTTTAAAAATTTTTAGACCTGATCCTTTTTGAATTTTAGATTGATAAGATTTAATAACTGGCTATACAGTAGAACAGCATAGATGACAGTTTGTCTGTACTACTGAAAGCTATTGGTAGTTTTCCATCCTCCTCCTCCACTCCTTCTACTCCTACAACCCTCTCTCTCTCTAGCTACTATTTCAAAACCTGTGAAATCACTTGTTGCTGTGGAAAAAACCCAACTCAGAAAAGATTTTGTTTCGCTGAGCAAAACATGTTTATGTAGTGCCAGACCTTCAGGTCAGTTGCCATATTTTTATATGCAAATATGGCTCATTCTAAAGTAAAACCTCTTGTCATTTAATAGTGGCAGCTAATAATTCAACACCTTTCAGCGCAGCACTTCACCAGAAAGGAGATTCTTCTCTTCTCCTTCCACTGTAATACACAGTTTTCGTAAGATTTGAGTATCCATTTATTTAGCAGAGTTAAATTTGCAGATGTTATGTCTAGGCCAAAAAAACCCAAAAACCAACATGCTCTGTGCTTTGCCACTGAAATTCCCCTAATGCTGAACCAGTGGGATAAGACGGGACTGCATAGGATTTCTCCTCTCGTTTTTACCTTTACGACCACTAGAGGTTGCCCTTCTCTGCTGTTTGTGAACTTCATTCTCCTGTCATTTCCTTTTGAAGCTGAAATTTTAGGTGGCTATCTTATAAATAAACCATTACAGATTTATTCTTCTGGGTAAGTTTTGGAAGATGAAGACTAATCATACATGTTTATCTCTTTGTGTTAAGGAAGTGTGTAGCTGTAATAGTGACTGTCAGTATTTGATAATTTTTTAAGTAAAGAGATGGAGTTTCATATGATTGTATTTACAAAAGTGTTCATAAACACTTATTTGGAAGTGTTTGAGACAAAAACAGGTCTTGAGGATGAGTTCTGTAATTTCTGTTTTCACAGAGTGACGTTTACCTGTGTAGTCCTCTTGCTGTGTACAGGGGTATCACAAGAACATGATCTAATCACTGGGGATAACAGCCCAGGACCTCAAGTGATATTGACCCTAAAGCAATGAAAACATCTAAGCTGATGTGAATGTTTGAAACGCTTTTATTGATGGAATTTTATAAATATTGTGTACACTGTCTTGCTTTCTGCCCTAGCACTCCTGCACATCTTCTAAGCCTTTCCACATATAAATTCCTGCCTTTGACACTCACCTCTCACTATTCTCTATGCCCTTCTACTTATCCTCTCTTTCCACTCCACTCCTGGTTTGTTTTTTTCTCTAAGCCTAGAAGGGGCCAAGGAATGCTCAGGAGAGGCAACATCTTCAGAAGAAAGTGTGTTCCAGAGAGATTTGTTAACTTCAGTTAATCATAAGCATTTATAATGCAGCCAAATGCAGCCCATGTTCAAAAGGAATTTCAAGACTTACACAAAAGCAAGTCTTAGAAGTTTTCCTTGCATAGAATGAGTGGGCTTGGATTTTGACAAACAATTATGTAAAAACTGATTTAGTTAGAGTGATGAAGTGCTTAATAAAACATTCCTAAAAATGGTCAAATAATTGCTAAAACTTAAGGCTTTTGCACAGAAAAGAAAGGCTAGGTATTCTTTTCTAACACTTAAAATAATTTTGAAATATCTGAAATTAAAATTTAAAAATGGAAAGTGACAGACAAGTTGAACTGCAGGTGGCACAAGCAGATTTACCTGTAATTTAGGTATTTTTCCCAAACTTCCCTTTGCTTTTGACATCTTGCTTCCCTGATGTTTCTGTGAACATTGCTTCTTGATAGATCTCAGGCAGAGCAACCACAAGAAAGGCACTGAAACCTGTGTGAGAAACATGAACAAAATACATGAAGTACAAGGAAAGATAAACAGAATGGAAGAGTAAGGATATATAAATGAACTGATGATGATACTAAAGATGTAACTAATGGTTTTATTAGTCTATACTGGCATTTGGAGGAGCTGGAATCTGCAAGCCAGTTGTTAATTTTATAGTTAATTTTTCTGACTCTATATGAAGATAATTCAGTCTGGAAAGGGACTTATTTCCTAAAAATAAACTAAATAAGAAAACCAAAACCCCACAAAGGCCCCATTTCACTTCTTGAAGTCTTTACTTTGCTTGTTGAAAAACAAAGGAATATTTTAATTTATTAGATGAATATTTTAGATTATTATAGAATATGAAGCTCCATGTGGAAATCTCACAGAATGTTTTCTAAGAGAGAACTTAGTTCTTCTCTTTACAGTAATACTGAATGTCTGTCAGGATTTATTTTCTTTACAATTCACCTACAGATAGAAATACTCGGTTTCCCTGCTGTATATGGCTCAATATTATTTGGAGTACATCAGAATCTCATTTTAAAGGAAAGTTGGTAAATGAAGTTTTAAATTTGACAGCAGAGGGCACCAGTATCACACCAGACATCAGGTGCTCACCAAAGTTTTTCAACAGCTGGCTTTCATGGACACAGAATCTTTTCAGCCTTAGAAATAGTAGAAATAACTGTTCTGGCTGTAAATTCCCATTTCTCAGCAGATGTTTGATGTTTAGGCTAAATGATACCTCTGTGGGTTACTTAATTTGGCTTGCATGTTACAGTTTGTTATTTAGTGCACTGTAAATACTTTCCTTTCTGGCACTTACTGGTGAGATATTCTATCCTCCTCAAAATAATAGTTTGTTCCTGTGTCTGAGTGTATTTCAGCCTTGTGTAGGTTCTGTGGCAGAGATGCTTTCTTGCAGTCTGTGATTTTTAGGGTTGTTTTTGTTTGTTTGTTTCTTTGTTTGTTTTTACCTGCCAGGAGTTTCTACAAATGTGTAAGACAGGCTTTTATAAATGTAGTTATAGATCTAATCAGAAAAACTTACATTTGATGCCAACTCAGACTGTGTTCTGCAAATGTGAGCATTGGCAGAAAAGCACCAATCTCTTTTCAAACCTGAGAGGCAGAAATCCCTCAAGTTTTCTCTCATGCTTTGTGCTGTTAGGAGCTCATGGGTGTGTGACCTATCGTGAAGTTTCCTGTAAGCAGAGTTTCATAGTTCTAAGTTACTGTTTGCCAGGCAGAAAGCACACCATGTTTTCATGCCATGCCCTGTGTTTGGTGCTAGGCTGTGGAAAAGCAGGGCTGTGATGGAAAGAGGATTCCTGTGGGTAGAATGGAGCACTCCCCGCTGAGGTTTGCAGCTCGACAAAGTTCATGCTGAAATTCCACTCTTTGCACTGATACTCACATTTGCTGAGATGTCCAAGCCAATGGGTGGTGGTGGGAGATATCTCCTCTGCTATAACTTAGAGGAGGGTCAGTATAACTTAGGCCCCAGGGTCAGTGCTTGAGCCACAAATCTCTTGGTTAAGCCCCTGGGCCCCTCTGAGCAGAGCAAGGATGCGTGGGCAGATGCCTGCTAGGCACAAGCAGGGGAACAGCTTGGCTGCCCTATGTGTGAGTGAGGGTAAAACCCACCCAAGAGAAAGAGGTGATCTCCTCTGGCCACAGGGGCAGATGCTGTCAGGGGACATCACATCAGCCAAGTGTGATTGCAGTGTGGAATAAATACTCAAGAATGACAGAAAATGAGATAGGTGGTAAAAACTGAGAATTGATCTGTAAATCCCAATGACAGTGAAATTTTTCTTCATTGTCAGACTGTTGTCTGTGGATCCTGGGTGCTAACAGAAGAGTGCAAGAGAATTTCTGCTGTTTGGAGGCATGAGGTTTTAAATGGCTCAGAGAAAACTTGAGGAACTTTTTCTTATTAGGTGAAAGGGTTTATGTTGTAACAAGGAAAGCCAGACCTGATGGCATACGCAATGGATGACATCTGTGCAGTAAAGAAGCTACTAATTTTGTATAAACTGGGTGCTGTTCATCTGAGCTGATATGCACAGGATAAGTCCATGGGTCAGATGCATCTTTACAATGGCCTATAAGAGAGATCACAAAATCCATATATTAAAGTTGCTGTTCTTGTTTACCATGCAGCAGCTGAATGTGATTTCCAGAGATGTGGGCATCTAGCAACTTGAACATTGAACCAGCCTTTTACCATATGCAGCTGAATTCCTCTTAGCTTTAGTCCTTCCAGAGGGTAACAGATTTAAAAGAAAGAAAAAAAATAAATCTTGATGGGCCACTGAGCTTCTCTGACCTTTCAGTATCACTTCAACAATTAAGTTAAAATTAACCAGAATGAAATATTTGTGATTGTGTGTCAGTGCGGCTCTGTAGAACACAATTCCTTTTGTATTTTGATTTTTTAACTCTTTATTTCGTGATTTTGTGCTTTTTATAAATATTGGTTGAAGGAATTATCCTTTAAATCAGTTTCTTAATGAAGATAGTTGTTTCAAGAAGGGGAAAGAAAAGGTTGGTATTTTAGTATTTATACCTTTCCAGTATTTTCAATTATGAACTTGTAGCATAAAATATTAAACTCTGTGATTCGAAAAAGCATGCTTCTCTTGAAGAAAATCCACTGAAAATGTAAATGTGCTAATTTAAAGATAGTCACAATGGAGCATTGCATTTCTTGTTGGTTATTTTCTTTTATAGATATACTATTTATGTTTTCACTGAATAGTTTCCTTTGCCATGTGCATCCCAGTTATCAACTCGTGGGGGCAGGCAAGCTCCACAGATTAGAACATAATTGGTTGAATAGTTTGTGTCAAGTGTATCATAACAGAAGAATTTTTTTCCGACTCCTTTACTGGGAGATGGATGGATCTTGGAGGTCTTTCTCTGGATATTATGGACTGCACAAATCAGAATTTGCACACACACAAAAATGGAGGAAACATCCCCCACAAAACTCGTCAGATAAATGATATCTCAATTCTTTTGTTGTGTGGGCTTCATCTGTTTCACAAGACTCAGCTTGTATACATGATTCTAGACAAACCCTTGCTTGATATTAAGTGATGATAGTTTTGTGAAACTGTAAATTCAATTTAATGTTAATTGCAGCAAATATTTTATTTAAGTTTATGAAATTTTTCAGTGTATGCATGCATGCAAACAGATATATGTGTAACTTAACATGTGCATATGGCTTTTTCCTCCTCGTCTCATTCATCATGGGATTTTTTTGCCTGTTGTAATATTTAAAGGATTGTAAATAGCATAGCACACAAAATATTTAGATTTTCTTCAGTTTCAAAAAGTTACAAACATTCTTTTTGGATATAAGATTTCATTAACTGAGGCCTGAGAATAAATTCAAAGACAAGGGAAGAAAGGCACCTTATTTTTAAATAACTGATTTATTTCCCCAAATTAAAAACACCTTCATATCTGAATTCTGAATATTTTGGTAGTTAAATGTAGTCACTTTGTTACACAGCCCATACATAAAATCATAGAACAGTAGAGATATGTCTTCTTTTAAAATTTTCTCATTTAAAAAAATAATCTCCCTACATTTTGGTGTTTCTTTTTGACATTTGTCTGGAGGAGACTGAGGGTAGAGGAGAACACATGACAGCACTGCAACACATATCAGCATTTTGCAGAGCCAAACTCTAGTCAGAAGAGATTCATATTCCTGTAGAGGGAGGCAAAGAAAAATGGAAGTCAAGGGAAGTGAAATTCTCCTAGTGAATGGATCCAGTAGTTTTTTCAACTTTCTGGTTTTTCCTGGGGCTTTTTTGGTTGTTTAGTTTTGTTTGTTTTTCCCATTACCTCACTATTGAGGACAGATGAGGGTGTCCTATGGGATGGGCATAGGTTATTGTTGACTTAAGGCAGAATATGGACTCAGAGTTTTAGGAGGGATTGGTCCTGTATTCCAAACCTGTCCCTGACATCTACAGAGCCTGGCTGTTTGTACTCCAGCAGGGGAGAGATTTGACTGTAGAGCTGGTAATTTTCTGCTTGGGAATGTCCACCCAAAGGTAGCTCAAATATCACATATGTTGACATCTCCTTTGCTGTAGATTAGTTATGGTCTTATCCTCTGTGATTATTAGAAGCTTGACCTGGTCACAGGTAATAAAAGAAGTGTCTGTGGGTGAACCACAGAGCCCGTAAATGGTAGCTGGCTTTTTCACACAGTTCTGCAGGCCCGTATGCTTGGCTGCAAATGCCATTCCAGCTCTGCTTTCCAGAGCTCTGGGACAGAATTTTCCATTTTAAATTTGGACAGCTGTTGTATCTGGCTGCCAGGCAGCCAGTAGATTCACATGGATGATTCATTTTTGAACTGGGGTTTTCTCAGACACAAGGCTGACTTCTATCCACTGTATTTGAACTAAACACAGTCTGAGCCCTTCCTTTTGCACATGATGGAGGTTTTAGCCAGCGTGCTTGAAAAGGAAAATCACAAAACCTTTCTACAGAAATACCTAAAGAGAGAGCAAGATCTAGCCCAGCTTACCTCGTGATGCTTGGCATTGAATTTAGGTTCCTTTCCAAGCTCACTGTTCTCAAAGCAGCAGGGATTGTAAAGATGCAGGGATGCCCCCAGCCACTGATGTCATTGGCAGTAATGAAATTCCAAGAGAACTGTAATTCACTGCACAAATGGAGTGTCTATCTTCTTGTTCTGTGGTTGTGCCTAGCACAGTACATGAGCATCATATCCCTGACTGGAGATGATAGTTGCTGCAGCAGGAAGGATCTCATTCAGAATCTCAGTGATGACATAGGAGAGAGGCCACTGCAGCAATAAAGTGGCTCCTTCACATGTGGCCTCCCTGTAGATGCACATGATTATTTCTACTTGACTGACTTTGATTTTACTTTATTGCTTATAACCTAGGTCATTTTTCTTTAAAAGAAAATACAACTGCGAGTTGTTTTAATTAATGCACCTTAAATTTCAGAAGCAAATGTTATGTTAAAAATGTTTAGATAAAACTGCCCAGAGTGTAACTAAAACAATCAAATATATGCTCTAATAGTAGTCTTAGGTTTAGAAAACTCCAATTCAAGCAGCCCAACATTTGACGCAATTTGGTTTTGAACTTTTCATTTTACTTAATAAAAAGGTCTAGAGATACTTCTTTTTTCCCTTGTTTATAGGCAATATAACTAATTTGTTTGGAGCATATGCTAAAATATATATGTGCACTCGTTAATTATTTTGTATATTTTCCTTAAGTTTTGTAAAAAATGTCTGTTGAAGAGGTCTAAATTTCTCCAAATTTCTCCTGAATTACGGAGCCATTATGCTTAAATAATGAGTGGAAGTCACAATCTACCTTATTGAACAGGCATTAAGCTTTCCCAAACTTAGAAAAAAAAAAAGCTTGTAATGACAAAATTTGACTTAGGAACACTAAGTCTAACTAATTGTCAGGAGTCACAGAGATAAAATTACTGAGGTAGATTTGAGTCTTGCAGGTATGACTTCTGTCTAGTCTCAAACATTTAATCTGTGTTTATTTGCAGTATTTAAGTGTAGATGGTTTAATTTCTTTGACTTGCTTTTCCTGTTAGCACTGATCACACTGTCTTCTCACATAACTGTCTTCTTGCTAGCTTGATATTTCTCCTGCTGGGCAGGATGAGAATTCATGCCTTACAGATTCTATCTGTATAGAGAAGGCAAACTGCTTTAATGACTTTGGTAAAATGAAACCAGTCATCTCCCAACACATTCCAAAGCCATGAAAAAGCCCATATTTATAACAGTAGTTCTTTTGAGGTTGAGGCTACTGTGTGCCAGTTCTTCCCAGTGTATTTCATGAGCATTGTACTTCTAACAATACAAAAGTGGCTTGCTGGCCAGGACGTGGGTAATATATTCTATCATGATTTTGTAAGAGCTGGAGCTGTCTGAAAAGCTCTTGGTTGCTCTCCAGCAGCCCTGGCTGGAGGGACACCTGCTTCACATCCTTGCAGTTGAGCCTCTAGAAAGTCTCATGGGAAAGGTCCCTAATTCCCTGCAGTGAAAGCCATCTGGATCAGCTCACATCTCATCCGGCAGCAGTTTAATCTCAAGTGGATTGCCTTTGCCCGAAAAGTCAGGGTAGTCAGGAAATCTGGCTGTAAAATGATCTGGGAATCTCAGTAAATAAACTAGTGTGGCTTTTAGTTTTTTAACCCAGTCCCAACTATATCTGCAACAGGATGTTTGACTGCTTATTCCATTTTTCTCTAAGCTTAGTGGAGAGAGTGAGATATCTGAAAGGAATTTTTCATGCTGAAAAAATTTAATTGAAATGACCACATCCCATTAATTCATTCTATGTATCCCTGAAAGAGTACATGATGTGTTACTGCTTGATAATGACATTTGCCCAGTAAATATTACTTCAGTAGTAAGAAGTCGATAATCTGTGGAGTGCTAAACATGCATCTAATTTTCAAATCTGCCCTTATTAACTGAAATGAAACCTGAAAGGTGGCTCACAGTTTTCATGCATTGGACAAGATCATCTGAGTTACAGCAGTCATTTTGGATTCTTCTAGACTTTCAAATTATTGGGAGCCTGTAGAGCTTAAGATTTTGGAATCCAAAGCATTAGCTCCATGTAATATAGGCATGTGTAAAATACAAAGAATTATACAAGAGCTTTTTGTCTTGCTTTATAATGTGTAATTTATTCATGACTGAAAATGTGTAGTGCTTTTGACATGCCTGTTATGGTCTATTTAGTGATTTTTAGGCGATTTAATTGCACCTCCTTAAGATTCAGGGTTTTGTAATTTTTACCACTATAGCATCTTTACATGACTGGGACAGATTTCTGGTGACTTAGAACTCTATTGTTCTTTACATTATATTACATAGTAGCTCAATGAATTAAGGATATGCAGTAGTAAAATTATTTATTTTTTATCTTTTGTAGGGCAAATTATATGCAGATTGTATTTAAAATTTCTTTGCTATTGAGAGGGACAGATTTATATAGGTGAGGTCAAACTAGATCCAACAAGTCTGTTGCTTAACATGTTACCTGGATAGGAATGAGTTGCATTATTGGAGGATAACATTTGTAGTCTAATAACATGTAGCCCAAAGTTATCATGTCAATAACAACAAAAACAAAAAACAAAGCTCAAAGTTTCTACCTGCTAGTAGAAATGGACAAATATTTGCCAAAACACAAAGGTAAAAAGGGCTGGAAATTAGTTTAAGGAAAAACTACCATCATTGTATGCAGATATAATTTGTAATTTTCATCATGAAAATTATATCCAATGGAAATATACTCGAGTTCTTTATATGTGGTGGAGTAGTGGGGATATGATGTAAATGACTTGCACTGAAAATATCTTAAATTATTTTCTTCAGATTCCTTCAAATATAGCAGTTATTGAGCATTGGATACTTCTCATGTGTGTTAGAGTGTGGAGTTTTTCATGGTTTTGTTTGTTGATTTTTTTTTTTTAATTCAGGATTCCTCCAGACACATTTTCATTCTAGCACTTAGTTCTGTTGTAAATTAAAAAAAATAGGCTTTGGAAGAAAAAAAAAAAATCACATTTTCATATTTAAATAGTTATCAAGAGTAAAACAAATCTGCTAGTTCTTGCTTTCATTGATTACATAGAGGCTGAAAATTCCCAATTTATTCCCACTTGTTATATCTCATTAAGTGTGATGATGGAAGTGGTGTGCATCATCATCATCTCTTTGAACGTAGTGCTGTTAAATAAAAAGACAAAAATATTTCCTCATTAAGAATTTTAGCTGACTACCTCTTCACAAATGTCGGTTTCATGTAGTATTTTTCCTTATTTGTAATTCTTGTGTAAATGAACAGATGGAAACATTTTGCATGTAAAACTTCAGGTTTATTTAGGGAAGGGGTAAATGGTGAGTCTTTGTGCTCGTTGATACTTTTAGCATAAGTTTGTCGATTCATAATTCACTGTAAATCTCACTTTAAAAGTTCCTACTCTTCTAATCCTGAGTTCTGAGGAGCAAACATCCACATGTGTACTACAATGATTTCTTGATTTGATCTGGGGGAAGTTTTGCAGAGGTGCTGCAGAACCAGATAGGTAATTGCTTTCCTTCCGAGCCCACAGAAAAGTGATTTAGATTTAAAAGGAAGAAGAAAATGAGTAAGGGAGTAATTGAAGATGGGGGAAAGAAATTGCTGTCCCCTGTGTTACCTTGGTAGCCAAATTGTTCCTTTTTCTGTAGGAAAAAAAAAAAAAAAAAGGATATGACCAATTTTGAGAGAGTTTGTTTTATAAAGACACCATTAAAATTGGATTCCTGTGGCATTTGGAAGTTGTTCTATCATCAGTTCTTTTAGAGTCCTGACTCTTCCATGGAAACTTCTGATGTGTTTTTGCCATGTCACCTTCAGAAGTGAGGCATGCAGAATAGGGATTCACCTGAGCTGCTTTGGGATTCGGAAAACAGCTATTACTGGGTCTAGCACCTACTCCATACTGCTTTCAGGACAGACTAGCATGATTTGGCAACAGATTTACACGAATGCTCTACACAGAACCGGTGCAAAATCTGTGATAAGCTGCCAGTAGCTGTAAAAACAGAAATAAATTTGTATGCTAATGGCCTAGAAATGCAGGGAAATAAAGAGCTCCTGTGCTCCGGTGTGTTCACTTGGAAGATACTGTTACTAGGAATAATTTAAGGAATGAGTGGCCCTTATTCCATTAGCAGTTACAGGCAGTACACCACTGCTGTGAACAGACACCTCGGTGTGAGGACACGTACCTACCTCTGAAATCTATACACCCCTCAGAGATTGCTGCAGAAGCCAGGAGTAGGACAGTGAAGCCATTCAGGATAAGGAAGAAAGCTTTACACAGCCAGAGCTGCATTAGAATGCTAGGTTGTCTGAGTGTAATTACTGCACTGGGATTTAGCCAGAATGGCTGTCATATTGTGAAACATGCCACGTGATTTTTAAATTTATTTATTTTTTTATTTAATGGCATAAGCAGATGTGATTTTGAGTTTTCATCTTATCAAAACCAATGAATTTCTTTTTCTATCTTTTTCTATCTAGTATCTTATTGAGTTAGCTAACAAATCCTTGAATGTTCTGGTATTTTAACATGTATGGCATAAGAGCATAAGCTGTTAAATACTGCTTAGATGCTGAAGGTGAAAAATGTAAAGATATTACTCAGCCTAGTGGAAAAAAAAATAAAAAATTATCTGAAGAATTAGAGGTAACAAATCTGTTTAATTTGTATTTCTTACTCTTCACTTTTCATAAAGCAAAAAATGCCATCGATTTTGTATTAAATGGATGCAACAAATATGCCTGAAGCGCTGTGTTCCATATACTTAATGAATTATGTTGTAGGTGCGGTGTTTGCCTACTTTTAAATTATTCACTACAGCATTTTAGATAATCTAGCTTTGTATCTCATTTTTAAACCCACTCTTAATAACTTAATGTATCAACCACAAATATTCATCATGTTAAGAAAAGGATGATTTTAGGGGGAGGGAGAAAGAAGGAAGGGAACAAAGTGTCTGACATTCCTTTTGAATTTGAAGAATAATTGAAGGTAATGTATTGTCTCACACATGCCAGAACTGTCTTGTGGATCCTCAGCTATTATCTGCTTCTGTATTTCTAATTATTTAAATCAACAGAGCTGAAGATAAGGCCCTAGTTATCCTGGGACCCCACGTGACAGAAACTTTTGAAAAGCAGAAACAAACTGAAAATAGCTGGGTTTATAGGTTTGACTTGGAGATAAATTAAAAGTGATGGAAAGATGTTTCTTCTGATTGAACATAGAACTCATAGTGATGGTAAGAGACAAAATTAGTCATCCTTACTAAATGTTGTGAGATTTCTCATGTCCTTAATGTTTTTTTGTTGATTTAGAATGGGATAAAGGAAAGAACTGTTAAAGCAACAGTAGGTCAGGCTTCTTATTTGTGTCCTGTATTTATTTTACCATTGTAAATGCCAGAGAAATGAGTACTAGTATTTTCATAAGTGGAGAAATGTCTTGAAACTCTCTGTTCTTGTCAGGTATTTATCCAAGTGTACCCTACCTGTGCTATAGCATGGGAGCCAGAAGTGCATGTTTAGCTCTGTGCTGTAGTTCTACTTGTATACATTTTTGTAAAACTGGTGCTGTAGGGTTCTCTGTTGACTGGAGCTTCCTGTGGGTCCCAGTAGCTTTCCCGAGGAAATGTACCTCATAGACCTCATGACACAGTAAAATATCAAGAGGTGCTCCTCAGGACTTGTACTTTTTGGCCAAAATGGAGGTAGTTTTGAATGAAGAGAAGGATCTGTAATATATTAATGCTGCATTGGGGGGACCTTTGTGTGTCTGTGAGACTCAGCCTCCCTTTTTGAAATGCTTGAAAATTGTTGGATGGGAAGTTTTCTCCTCCCAGAAGCGGAAGTCTCTGCAGGGCTTGTGATGTGTGTGAAGCAGTTTTGTACTGATTTTAAATGTTCTGACTAATAAATACATCAGTGTGGAAGATGAAAGGTTGAGTTGGGGGAAATAGCCATGAAAGGCTATTGTCTGTCATTCAGATGAGCAGATGAAAGTGGAAAAAAAAAAGTCTAAAGGGGAGCTTCTGGAACTTACAACTCAGTAAAACATTGTTTTCCCTTCCTAAACTACAACTACTCTTCTGAAATACTAATTATATAGATATATTTATATATAAAATCTTGGGTTCCACGCATCCTCTTGATCCCCTACTTAGCCTGTGATTGTTTTGCTCGTACACCAGTAGCTCTAATCTGGAAATGTAGAACCAACAGGTTCTGCATGCCACCATCAGACTAATATATTTGTCTACTTTAGAAGTTGCAGCAGGCATCTTAATGTATAAATTTAGCTTTCTACTATTTTTAATCTTTTATGTGACTGTGAATTATTGACTGGCTAAAGCCAACGTATGATACATCTGAAGCTAAAATGAGCAAAAAAAGTAGAATCACTCATTTCTATCACTTAATGGCCTGACAGACTCAGCAGAAGGAAAAGTAGTAAAACTCATGCTTTTATCAGTGAAATGGGTGGATCATACCCTGAGCACACTGCAGGAACAGAGTAATTGAAGAAATCTGTGCTGATCTTTGCCAGTTTTCTGGTAGTAAATGCACTTTTAAAGACCCTGTCAGCTGGGTCTTGCAGAATAGAGATGACATTGCAGAGGAGCTAGGGATATCTTTCTGTGTCAGAATGATGAGTGGAGAAGGAGACATTGCAAAGGTGATACTGATAAAAAGAACATAGCAGAAGGGAGGCATTTTTCGATGGACATTCTTGGGACTTCTGAGCAGCTTCTTTTGTGTAGCCAGGCAAATTTTCATGTCTAAACCATGAACTACATGAAGCTTATTCAAAGGTACATTTTATTCCATCCAATCAAAAAATTAGCTGAATTAATGAATATTTTGGGCACCTGTAGTTTTTCATGTAGTGTGTGAAACTGAACATCTGAAATATGTATGTGCATGTGGAAGCTAATGGGTTCTAGTTATAGATGGTATGTTTATTCATTAATTCTATAGGTGAAATTCACAGGTTCAGCAGGTAACAAAAAATGAACCTGAATTCCACAAGATGAATCTGTTTCTTTCCATATAAAATTTTATCTGAGGCTCTTTGTGTTCAGGAGTCCCCAAGATCCAATAGATTTAATACATCTATTTAGTCTGGTGGGTTTTTTTCTGGTTTTTTTTTGTGGTTTATTTGGGATTGTCCCATAACAGTTGTATAAATAGGTGTTTTTGTGCCTGTTGGATCAATTATCTGTATTTTCATTTACTTCTAGTCTGTAGTACCACCAAGGAGTCTATCTGCCATGAACAACATGGGGGTCTGTGCTTTTAAAGCATTCAACCTTTGGGAAATTCCATTCCCTAGCTGCAGAGGTGAATTACTGACATGCCAACCTCATAGTGTCAACATTTGGTTTTAGAGTTTTTCAAGACACAGGTCACCTCCTTATTAAGGGTTTTTTGCTCAGCAAAAGGAGCTCTGTTGCTGAAAGTTTTCTGACATGGCATGCTAATATGGTGCTCATCAACACTAGGAAATGGACAGCTTTTGTAAAGGTGCTCATTGACTGATCTCGCTCTCTTTTTGCAGAATCATGTAAATCCAGCAATGGATTTCACACAGACCCCTCCTGGAATGCTGGCCCTCGACAACATGCTGTACTTTGCTAAACATCACCAGGATGCTTATATTCGGGTAAGGCTTCCTCTTGTCATGGAGATCTTTGCAGTCGCCTGTTTGCAATGATTAGGTCCTGTTTGCAGTTGACTTTGAAGGGGAGGTTCAAAATCCTGATGTCATTAACAACAAACTCCAGGAAGACAAACCACTAAAACATGACATAAGTCTGTAAAAGCTCTGGGTGAAAGCTGTACGGGTGACTTGTCTGTCATTGCTGAGTCAAATATTCTAGATACTACTTTTTGCAAGTACTTCTTTTTGCTTAGGCCTGCAAAGAGAAGAGTAATGAACCTGTGCCTTTGTCAGATGCATAATGGATGACCATAAAATCAGAAAGGGGTAATTATGCAGAATTCTCTGACCTGCTTCAAGACTACAGTTCCAAAAACTGACAGCATTTTTTTTGTGGAAAGGAGGCTTTGAAGATCAGATAACTTGAGAGGTGACTGAGTTGGCAGGGTACTGAGAGTTAAGACGCTTCCACTAAAACTACTGCTGTAGGAGAGGTCAAGCTTTGAGTAAAATACATACAAAGAATCCTGATTCACTTGTATAACTCTTTCCTACCCCCTGCCCACTCCACTTCCTACATTATTTCAAGGTTATTTCAAAGGTAGTTGGAACAGGTTATGTGTTACATCCCTACAAGAAGAGGCATGCAGCTGAATAATACCTGCCTCTGAAGAGAACCACTTCTCCTGAACTTTATTGAAATCAATTGCTTGCCAAGCATAAACTGAACAAGCACAGATAGGAGTGGAGGATAATCCCGAAAGTCAGTGTTTAGAGTTCATAAGGATGGTTTAATTCCCCAAGAAAAATGCTCATGCAAACCTGCTTAAAGAAGTTTGTTTACAGCAAGAAAACAGTAGACACAACAATCTTTTCCACTAGAAGTCGAGAATGATCTTTTAATATACATTATCATCTGTTTTCTGTTTGAAGTAAATTATGTCAAAGCTCTAATAGGTTTGCAAAGGGCCTGCTGATATCTATGGACATAATACCAGATGATGAGATTGGAGGATTTGCTCTTTAAATGGATCTTTCTCCTCTCTCTGAATCTAGCAATAACTCTTTGAAACGACACTGTGGTAGTGTCCATTATAACAGCATTTATCAATCCCTATAAATCCCTGAAGTGAAGGGCTATATCAGGTAATGAACAAAGAGCATGTTTTCTGGATAAACTATGCGGAATAGCATTTTTATTTATTAAAAGAGAATTACTTACTGTTTCTCATTAAAAATTGGTAAGATCTGGATTGTGATACTTCATACTTCTGAAAATTATAAGTTTAGAGAATTAGAGGCAGTCAGTGCTTCCAGATGGGTTAGAAGCATTTTAAAGAAGTCTGCAAAATTTGAAACTGGACAAAAATTCTGTTGCAATAGAGCTTTCATTGACATCTCTCATTTTTTCATATTTTTTCATGTTCATGTTGCAAATGCTGTCTTAAAAATTGGATTCAGTGAAGCACGTAATTAGCCACTTTTTGGAAAGGATTTTGCTGCTGGCTCATCCCTGTTTCTATAATGCAGTATTTTTTGATGAGAGTTTTTGTTGTTTTGAGCTTCCTGTTTTTATTCCTGTGTGGTTCCCGTTAGGAGAGTGCCTGTGTTCCTCATGTATTTCCCTCCTGAGAAAGAGCACACATCCACTAGAAGTGCCTTGCGGAGGCACTCTCAGATTCAATTGCTTGCCTAAAGCTGCTTTGGGGACTGTAAATGTGCTTTGGGAGTGTGTTAGTCTATCCACCACTCTGAGGAGTTCTACTTAGTGTTTATACAGCATTGCTGGCGCGGTAGGAACACCTCAGATGATGGTGTTGTGCAGCTCCTACAGTGTTGATAGTCTTTAATTGCAAAAGACACCTACTTTCTATCTCTTCATCTCCTTGACTTGCTAGCTGGTGTACAGTTGTTTCCTGTGGGCCCTGACATGTCTGTTCCTTTTTCGAGTTCCTTATTTCACGTCTAACATTACCTTTCCTTCATGGCCTTGGGCTCCCAAAGCTCCCACAATGCCAATTTGCTCTACTTGTACAGCCTGTTGACCTTGCTTATTTTTTCCGATGCATTTCTACTCCTGTACTCTAATAAAATTCCTCCTGCAGCCAAGCTAAAGTTTCCACAAGAAATTGTTAGCTATACAGTCAGCTGTACCTTGCATCCTGAAAAATTTGTTGGACAGGAGCTTTTCTCCTTTTATTGTTACTAGGAAATAGTTTGGTTCCTAGGAGGAGAGATTATTTTCAACTTGGCTCTTTGCAATGCAATTGATTCCTGTGCCCAGGGGTTAATTCCTAAGCCCCAGATACTATCTCTTCTATGCAGTAATTAGAAATTGAAGCTGAAAATCAGAGCTGGTTTGAAACTAACTTGGGATAGCTGAAGTTTTCCCTGATAGAATGCAATGTATTAAGCAGAGACACTATCAGGAAGGCATAATGGTTTCAGTGAGTGTATTGTCAGTGCTGCATTTTAATGGGCAGCACAATTCCCTGCAGTCTGACCTGTGACTCTTAGGATGCCCCAGCTGCATGACCCTTAGTTCTTCTATTAATGAAAATAATTGATAAGCAGAAGTTAGAAGAGAATACAGTCAATAAGTAATCTCTTCCCTTTTCTATTCCTGTTCTGCCTCTCTTAAGGAGATTCTGCTTAGAAGTAACTTGCATAATAAATAGAATAGTTAGGTAGGAAGGATGTCTGAAACTGAAGTGCCCTTTTGGGGGCTGGCAGTGGGGCTTCAAAGGCCAGTAGAGAACTAATGCACTTTAGCACACCAAAGTAGGAAGAGTAAATACAATTGCAATTTGTTAAAGAACATGGGTGTAAAGGCACTGCAGCAGATGGGTAACTCTGCATCTGGAAAGCAAAAGGAATTTCAGGGTGAAAACATGGGTGTTGCACAGTGAAGGAGGAAACAAACATAAACACACTTTCCCCCATTTTATTTTTTTATCTACCTCCCCACAATCATTTCTTTCATTCACCTTTTCCCCATTGTATACTATTTCCTGAAATTGCAGTAATATATATTTTTTTTTACTTGCTGTCTTCTTTCAGATAAACGCAGTGTTTATACAAACTTTGAGTTAACAGATTTTGAATCCTAGGGTTTCATTTGCCATACAAGATGACTGGAGCCTCCAGCAGAAAGGTTGTTTAGTGAATGGGAAAAAAACAAACATTTTCTTTAACTGTGTGGTGTTGTTAGTTATCATTTGTTTTTTTAAAAAATGTCCTATTGAATTAGTTTCCTGTTATCTTTTCTTTCTCTTTAATTAATTGTCTGGTGCTATCAGTGACTGATATACACTGGGGTTTTTTTCATGTTGCACTTAAATAATCAATCACTATCATCAGAGGCTTGGCTTTTAAAAGGTGATGACATAGTATGTGGAATGCATTGATGGAAGTAATGTTGAATTTCTGCAAGAAATTTTAAAATTTTCCACAGAAAATAATTGGCAGCTTCCCAAGCTCCATAATTATAGGACAGCTAGAGTGTATAATTAAATTTAACAGAGAAGAAAATGATTGGAATAAAGCTTTGTGACAGATAATTTTTTTGTTCTTTTGTAGCAGACAAGTCATGTGTTCCCTCACTTTCAATTTATTTCTTTCCAAAACTTCTTCAGCTTCACATTCTACTAATTTTAAAATTAAAATTATAAGTTACCACTGAAGACAGACTTTATTCAGTACAGACATCTTGAAATTTTTCTTACTGGTAACTTGTAGCAGTGTGCCTTTTAATTTTTCTGAGTGTAAAGAGGGTCTGTAGAAAAACCTTTCTCATTCTAATGAATTTGGTTTTGACAAATTGGTGGCTTATCTGTATTTTTCTTCTGTTTCTGATCAACTATATTCTAGCAGGATTCACTGCTGCTTTGGGGTCAGATTCTGCCTTGAGAAGACACATACTGTGTCTCATCATTTTGTTTAAGCACAAGGGATTGATGCTTCAGGCAGAAAATGTAAATAAAAACAGCAGCTTTAGGTCTGAATATTGGCTGGTCACCTGTTTTGGGTTCTGTCCAGTTGGCTGCCTAAGTTTATGTCAAGTTCTTTGCCCTTTATTAGATTATCAGGCTCTTCATCTGTAGGAAAAAATATCATTTTACTCTAGCCTGAAATTCAAGTCTCATCTGCAGAAAAGAAATTTTACCTGTTTTCCTACTAAATCCTAAGTAGCTTTTCTCTGTTTTGTTCAAATATTTGTTTGATATTTAATGTAAGATTTCCCTTATGAAAGATTATCGCTGGGGCAGGAAAGCAGTGTTTAAATCCATGCTGAAAATTGGTTCCATTTTATAATGGATCCAATACTACTAAATTTTTGTGAGTGATGTGCAAGATACTTAGTGGTATGCCCTTAGATTTTCTGGTTTTGCATTTAAAACAAATTTTAAAAGTTATTACAATGTTCCAAATTAAAAAAAAAAAAAAACAAACCAAAAACCCTACACGTGCACTTTGGTTGCACCAAGAATTACTTTGATTACCTGAAAATTAGAAGCTGACTTGGTTTATGGTTAGTATTAGAAAATCCCCCTTCCCCCGAATTTGCTGAGCTGGTAATTTGGTTATTCACACAGTTGTAATACAGGGACACTCCTTCCCCAGCAGCAACATTTGGGGAGGCTGAGGAGGGAGCTCTTTTGCATTTGAAGCTTTCAGAAGTCAGAGAGGAAGAGCAGGTGCTGTTTTCAAGTGCCAGTGATGCAGGCAGGAAGATTGCTGGCATCCTGCAGAGACCTTTCAGAACTTAAATGGGTTGAGTCACAGTCAGACTGTCTGCCATATACTTTCTAACCCATGCAGTTGTTGTATAGGAGGCTGCCTACACATCCTTCCGTCAATTCACAAAGTCTCCTCGTGCCTACTCACTCTCTCCTGATCAGCTATGAGGAGTCCAACATATAATTTCAGCATTTTCTGAAATAAAATTGAGCTTGATTTCTGCCATGCTTTCTTCCCCTCCCAGGAATGGTAGGAAAAGAGATGTAACTTATTTTTTTTTTCTGTAGAAGGTAGAGAGAAAAGTGAGGTTTTCTCACATGGGTCTTCCTGGTGAGTCTCATGAATGGATGCCATTTTTTAAGAGACCTAATTGCCTATGCCAGGTTCCCAGCTTATAAGACATGTTCTTGTCTTTTGTCTGCCAAGCTTTCCGTTCTCTGTTCTTACCTTCCACTCGCATATCTCTCTTTCTGCCTGTGTTTTGTTTTTTCCCAAACATCACACAGTGTTCCTCCTTTACATAACAACCCTGAGCGCCTCCATCACTGAGGGGGATTGAGATGGGTCCCTCTGCAGTTAACTGTGTGAAATCCTGGAGTGGCTGATTGCAGCATAACCACAAAATTAGCACTGAGGAAGAGAATCATAAGAGAGTCACGGCACTCTCAGCACAGCCCTGTGTGGAATGTGCAGGGGGATACACGTGGCATCTTATGGTCCTGCGTGGGTTCAGATCACTTTCCATCATTCATAGCACACCTAAACTTTCTCAGGTTTATGGAAGCTGTTGTCTAAATGACATCCTGATCCAAAGGGCCCAGAAATTGTTGCAGGCCTAGCAACTGTCTTCAAAAGGTTTTGAATCACACCATGGGTTGTAGCATACATGTAGCAGTAGCATACAAGGATTGGGTTAGTTTTTGTGGAGCCACAGTCCCTCCACCTGAACAGCTGAGTATGCATATGAGGAGAGAAAACTCACTCTTGATTGTCACAGCTTTTCCCATTTACTGCATGTCCAGAGCATTTGTGATGTGCCTCTGCCTGCCAGGCTCATTGATGTGCTATAAAAATTGATGTTTTTCTCACATAGCCACACCGCAATAACATTAGGGCACCCACAGGGCCTGTTTTACATTATGAAAGAAAAGAAAATTCAAAAGCTTGCTATATTCTGCAGATACTGCAGATTTCTGCCTTCCACCTCTGCCATTGGTGAGCCAGAAGAGAACTGCAGGAAAAGCATTGCCTTTTTACATGTGTGGGGGGCATGGAGGGAGAGGAATACCTGACTGGTAGCTATAAAACTGGACCAGTTCACTGCCAAATCCCTCTCACATACCTGTGACTGTGCAAAGTGAAGAGCACGTTCTGGTGCTGCTTCTGAAGATGACAGCACAACAGAGCCTCCTCATCTTGGGCCTTACCACCACACTTTATGATTATTTGGTTGGTTCTTCACAGAGAGAAGAAGATTCTTTTGCAAAGAAAGAAGATAAAAGACAAACCACTGCGTTTATCTTTAGATAGAAAATAAAAATTACAGTCATGCTTCATGCCTAAGGTGTTTGTGTGAGAATGAAAATTTATTGCTAGGTGAGCACCTCCAGAACCATGCATATTTGAGATAGTTTGGCACTACATTTGTTTGAAAAGTGTAACTTCATCATAATTTTCCAGAAAAAAACCCAACTTTTGGAACTATTCAGCCATCTCATATCAGTGTCTCCTTTCTTATTTTTCAATATCTGTAAAAGGTCTCAACTTTTCTTTCAGATCTTTGTTTAAATTGAAATTCTAGTGTCTTCCAGAGGCAGGCAGACATAACTGTTGCTTTCTTTTAGCTTTGCCATGAGAATTTTCTGTAATGACTCAGGAATGTCAAGGAAGAGTGAGATAAAGGAGAGAGGAAGCATAGGAAATTAAAAATACAGCATCAGAGGGGACAGTGCAGAGTGGAAGATGTTGGCAGAAGACTGATGCTAAAGCAAATGACAAGCTACCTTAGGAAAAAAGCAAAGCAGGTGATGAGGATGAACAGAAACTGAGTCTGTCTGCAGTAGAGTCTCTTTCCCTTCTCAGGAAGCCTATCTTAAAGATTTCCTTCTTAGAGTTACCTAAAGCACCTAAATGAAGAGGGAATGGTGAAGCCTACCCTGTGTGATAAGGAGGCTTAGGAAAAAGAAAAGCAGTGTCAAGAAAAGGAAGAGAATCTCTTCAATTTCTGTATATTTAAATGCTTCTTGACCTTTCATTTTGGGTCTAAGGAGGTTTTTATGATCTCTACTAACTAGCTCTCTGAACCTCTTGATATTAACCTGAAGCAGACTGCTAAAAAGCTTCTTCTCTATTAAGACAGAATCATTTTACAAAATTGGTCTGTGGAAATGCTCCTTTTTAATAGTGCAGCAATATTCGTTGAATTGCCTGCTCTGAGACTTATTAGAAGTATTAATGCAGCTACAGTGGATCTTGCCTTTCTTTCAGTTCTGTATTTATTTCCTAATCACAATGAATCTCTATTTCATTGCCAAGCTCTGATTTTGGCTCAGGAGTCTGAGAATTACATCTGCAGTTGCCATGGGCAATATGCTTTGAGACAATTTCATCTTTAATGTGAAGGATTAAGGGACTGGCTAAGTCGATATTTCTTCCCAGTGAAGAAGAAATGTTTCTGTCTGGTGGTTTCAGCCTCCTGGATTTTGACCAGGAAGCTTCTGAAGCTGACGAGGAAGCTGTCTTCAAAATTTTACCTTTTGTCTGTCATTAACTCTTAGTTGCAGGTATAAGCTGCACTACTGAAGCTGATGCAGACTTTAAAACCCACGGTAGTCAAGTGTGGAAAATCCTTCACTTAGTCCACTGTCTTCCTGAGGGTCTATTCTGGGCTCCTGAGGTAGTGACAGACTCAATGAATAATTCAATGGAAAATCACTGCCATACATTTAGAAAATCTTTTTGATTCTGAGATTGGTGTCTTGTAAGGATTTTTTTTGCTGCTGGGGAGTTTGCATTATTCCTCTGTGGTCTTGGCATGATAATTAAATTAATTTTATTTTAAATAAAAAAATAACTTTTTATGTTTTTATTTATTTATTCTGCATATTTAAATTTTAAATATTTATTGTATTTATTATAAGTTTGGATTTTTTAAAATTAGGTTTAGAACCAAATTTTTATATTTATTTTATGGCCAGGCCACTGGTAGGTATCTTGTTAAACCTCATACAGTTTTCCTCATCCCATCCACCCAGTCTGTCAAACCCTTCTGCAGAGCCTTCTCACCCTCCAGTAGATCAGCACTCCCATCCACTTTGGCATCACCTGTGAGCTGACTGAAGGGGCACCCAATCCCCTCATCCAAATCATTGACAGTGATGTTAAACAGGACTAGGCTCAATACTGATCCTTGGGGTACGCCACTTGTGACTGGACAGCAGCTGGATTTGCTTACATATATTGATGGGCATATATAGTAGAGAATTTAAAAAATAATAACTATACAGAACTGTATTCTACTACAAATACTGTCAAATCTCATGCCTTAACAGGCTATAGATTTGCATTTGTAGAACTGTCAAGAAAATGGATAACAGTGATTTCCTAAAAATTTCACCTCCCTACATTTTTAGAAAACATTTTTAAACTTCTTCCTTTCTCCTCTGTGCTAGTCAATTAATCTCATTCATTTTCTTCTCATTCTATGCTTCTCTCACTTTATCTTTTTTTTCCTTCAATTTTCTGAGCTGCTATTGTTTTGTTCTTGTTCATTTTTATAAACAACATCACTAAGGCTTTTCCTGTCTGCCCTCTCTTGGTAATTTTCTTTTGTTTTTCTTTTGAGATTTTTGTCTGGACTTTTTTGCTTTTCTCTAAAGAAAAAATATACGTTGTTGTTGAACACTACACATTATGGAGGATTCTTTTTCTCCTTCATGGTAATGGGCAGTATTGATCAGAGACACAAGAGAAGGAGAAGAACATCTGCAGAATTTAATACTCCTGTATTGTGAGCTCATTTTGGTTTTTAACTTTATAACATCCAGTGTATTATAAGCTACATTTCCTTATTTGTCCTACCCAATTCTGTAACTTCACAAGGACTGAAGACAAGAAAAACTGGCAGAAATAGATTTGTAGTATCAGAATAAAGGGCAGCCAAGTAAAAGAGTTTCAAGAAAGTACTGAAACAAGATGGGATATGCGCCAGCAGTGTACCCAGGTGGCCAAAAAGGCCAATAAAATCCTGGCTTGGATCAGCAACACTGTGGCCAGGACAGTGATTATCACCCTGTACTCAACAGTGGTGAGGGCACACCTTGAATCCTGTGTTTGGTTTGAGCCCTTCACTACAAGAAGGACATTGAGGTGCTGGAACGTGCCAAGAGAAGGGCAATGGAGCTGGGGAGGGGTCCGGAGCACAAGATCTATGAGGAGCAGCTGAGGGAGCTGGGGATGTTTAACCTGGAGAAAAGGAAGCTCAGGGGAGACCTTAACACTCTCTACAATTCCCTGAAAGGAGGTTGTAGCAAGGTAGGAATTGTTCTCCTCTCCCAAAGAAGAAACAACTGGACAAGAGGAAACGGCCTCAGGCTGTGTTGGAGGAGGTTTAAGTTGGATACTAGGAAAAATTTCTTCGTGGAAAAGGTTGTCAACAATTGGAACAGTCTGCCCTGGGGAGTGGGGAGTGATTGAGCTACCATCCCTGGTGGGATTTAAAAGACACATAGATATAGGCACTTAGAGACATGGCTTAGTTAATGGTGAACTTAGCAATGTTGGGTAAATGGTTGGATTGGATGATGTTAAATGTCTCTTCCAGCCTAAATGATTCTGCAATTCTATGGTGCCGGGAATTCTACTGCAATTTCCACAGGCTCTGCTTTGTTCTCCCCAAGCAAAATTTAAGCACTGTAGCTGCTGATTGTGAATGTCTGGTGGATCTGCAACTCACTGTGGATTTTTGATGGGGAGGAGGAGGAAGATAATAGGGTGGAGCACTTAATGAGCATTAATGATAGACCTCTCTTTAGAGGAAGGTTGTGTGGGCTTGCAACTTCCTCACTACTTTCCTTGCAGTGGTAAAATAACTGTTGTGATAAAAACGTGACTCAAGCCAGGAGTATGCTCTATAGATAAAAAAAAGTATTTTCTGTCTTGAGCTGTGTGTTATATTTCTTTTCATGCTATTGTTTTCACCAGTTTATGAAGTGAATGTGTCCATTCCCTGCTTATTTCTCCTCTGTAACCAGAGTGATAAAGGAAATAACATTAAAACCATGCCCTTATCAGCTCTATTTATAGCATTTTACTTTGGAACAGGATATGAGTCGTGAAGTCGTGAGAAGAGTATTACAAATATAATAATGAATGTTGTAAATCTGTTGCCAAGAGTAGGAATGATTTCTCTTTGCATATTTATAAGAACCATTTTTTTTCTTTCCCTTTTTACTGTTGCTGTTTCTTGCAGAAGATCCATATCTGTCAAATTTGCTTACAGATATTTAGATGCAGCAAAGGGCAGTCCATCTTCCTTTCTTAAAGAAATGTAACATGGCAGCCCTGCTTTATTTTGTACAGCAAGTGCTAAAAAACCTGATGCTTGTAGAGAGAGTGTGTCTAAGGATCATTTCAAGACTGCTTTACATATTGATTACTCAAATTGCCATTTAATTTGCTGTATAGCAATACACAGTGCCTTAACTATTTCTCTGGCATTCTTATTGATTGCTGTAATTCTGTCTTACATTATATGCATATATGGTGCCTCCATTAAATATTTATGTGCTCATGAAATGTTAATATGTCGGGTTAATGTGAGACTCAACAAAGTGCATTTGCCAGAAGTGAGCAGGAATGCATCCTGATGCTTCCCTCTCCCTCCCCCTTGCCCTTTCAATTTGCCTCTCCATTGATTTTATTACCAGTGTTTCTCTGCTGTATCTAAATCTGTGTTGAAGCAACCCCCCGCTCCAGTATGCAGATTTTATGTTTTATTATGTGAGAGATAAAACAGGATAATAAAAAGAATGAGACAAGTAATCTTAGGGAGGTATTGAGACACACAGCTTTCTATTGTGCTGGTGCTACTCTATCATTGCTTCTGCTTTTGGGTGTGTAGAACTGTAGCACTATCCTCCATGAGAGAGACTGAAGCAGTATGACTCATCCAGAATATAAAGTCATATTCACATGTTCCTTGAACAACGGCTGCAGCAACGTAAAACAAAAATAGCAGGGGTGTTTCTCTGATTTACTGTTACCCAGAGATGACATGGAGCAATTACATTCCATTTAAACCAGACTTTTAGAAAGAAAAAGTCCTCTTGGCAGATTCTGGAACATGACGTTGTACTATTGGAAAAGGCCAGCAAAGATTCGTGCTGATAAAGTATATATCACATCCCTAATGACTTTCTAAGCTTCTGTGGGAGGTGTAAGGAGTCAAAGGAAACATCAGCAGCACTGGAAAACAAAACCAAGAGATCATGCTTTCTCATAACACAGAGAGCATCCATCCTTTTACATCCCTGGGTGATGGGTTGGGAGCAGCTAGAGGCTGCTCTTTGTACTGCAGGATTAAAATAGATGCTTTTTGAAGATACTTTGGCACGCTGCATGAACCACATGACTTTCCTGCTTACCTTAGGGTTTGCACTCTTTTCCCACTTGTACCCGCTTCACAGGAAAGGCTTCTAGACCTAAAAAGTCAAAACCACCTTTCCTCCTGATTTTGGGTGAAATTCCAGCCTTGAGGCCCTTTGTGAAGCTGTAAAAATAGAAGGATTTAAAACAAACAAGTAAAGACCACAAACAAATCCACAAACAACAAAGAAAGCCAAACAAAAACCATGATGGAGGTGGGAGCTAAGAAGACAGGAGGAATGCAAAGCAGAGAGCAATGTCTAAACACCTGTTTGTGAGAAAAATTTAGAGATCCTCTGGGATTCTCTGGTGCTTGGCAAAATCTCTTACCTATGAAATTCATTTTCTTCTTCTGTCCCTCATCCCTAGGCTATGCAGCAGCTGTTTAGGATGAGGTTTTCTTTTTGTAAAGTGGCAAAGTTTGTTCTGCAAAGACAATTCTTACTGCAAATTTGTTTTGACCATTTCATTTTTTTCCAGACCCTGTTTTACTCTTTTTTCAGGCTCACTGCTTCAGTGAAATCTATAGTATTTTTATAACTTTTCATTTCTTATTTAGTTTTAGTGCCAAGGAAAACTTTATCTCAACTGTATCAATATGGCAGAACTTAATAGATATAAAAATGTGGAAGGATTTTTTTCCCATTTATTTTACAGTGTCACTCAATAGAGAATGCAAAGGCTCTCCTTCAGTCATGTCTGCAGCATTCATGGGCTTGATACAAGAGTGATAGCTCCCTGAAACGTTTTGCATATAAGCAAAAATTATTTTCATGATAGAGAAAATGTGGACATTTTCTTCCTTTGTGAGCTGTTTGATTTTATCACTTGAGCCTACTTTGAAGACTGAATCCAGCTATGAAAATTCTGTCCCAATTTGTTTTTATAGATCCTTCTAGGTGTGTTCATGCCTATCAATAATTTTCCTCATTTCCTTTGACCAGGACATTTAAAATGAAATGATTTCTTTCTCTTTGGCTTCTAATTCAGTTTTTCCAAGTCAGGGTGATGGAGAGCAGCAACGTTGCATAGCAATGGCAACATTTCCCAGCCAGTCACGGAGCAGCACTGCTTATAGATTGCTGACTGCCTCAGAATCATGGAATGGTTTGGAAGGGACCTCAGA
Organism: Poecile atricapillus; assembly: GCF_030490865.1. Lineage (NCBI taxonomy): Eukaryota > Metazoa > Chordata > Aves > Passeriformes > Paridae > Poecile > Poecile atricapillus. The sequence goes on along the minus strand of NC_081250.1, from coordinate 47,777,711 downwards.
AATCATCTGGTTCCAACCTCAGGGCAGGAAATGAGGGTGGAAACCTTCTACTTGACCAGGTTACACAAAGCCCTATCCAGCCTGGCCTTGAGCACTTCTAGGGATGGGGCATCCACAGCTTTTCTGAGCAACCTGTTCCAGTGCCTCACCACCCTCAGAGGAAAGAGTTTCTTCCTAATATCTCATCTAAACCTACTCTCTTTCAGTTTGGAACCATGACATAAATGGTATAGGTCATTTAGCTGTGGGGAGAGTAAGGTTTATGAAAATACATTTTGCTAAATTGCCCATACAGTTTCCTAGACTAAGCCTGGTATGTCTTGTAAATGTTGGATGTGGAGAACAGTGTCACAATTCATGGGTGCTTCAAACTGATTATTTTCCATTTTGATTCCACCTGTAGATTGTCCTGGAGAACAGCAGTCGAGAAGACAAGCATGAGTGCCCATTTGGCCGAAGCAGCATTGAGCTGACAAAGATGCTGTGTGAAATTCTGAAAGTAGGAGAGCTACGTAAGTTTATCTGTTTGATCTCTAGGAACTGTGGAGTGAGTTCAATGATACCTGAGTTTTTTCAATGCAAGGATTTTCTTCCAAGAAACGTTTCTTGGTATAGTTACACACAGAACTCTGGCGCTTGGAATGATTACTCCTGTTTACTCTCTCTCTCTTACTAGTTTGTGGCATCACAGGGATGAGGGTGGAACAGGGGAAATGGGCACCTGTTTTTTGACTGTCTTCTATGAGAAGCAGGGCAGTTGCATAATTTGTAGAGGAGAGTTCATTTCCCATCAGATGATTTGGTGTAGGAGGCTTGGTGGTTGTTATATTCCACAACCTTGTCCATAGGTTGATTTTTTGTAAGTATCATGGTCATTCTTTGTGGGATTGCTCATCTGAACTGACACATCCCATTTTCTCTTAGATATCTGAAGCTCCATCTAAATATCAGATGATAGACATATAAATTACTCTGAAAGTGTGATATTAAATCCTGTATTTTAATTCAGGGTAAACAAGCTGTCTTTGGCTTCAATTATAGTCCCCTGACAAATTGTTAGATACCATCAAAGAGAAGAGCATGTCTGTATCTTCATTAGTCTAGGGTGTTGGTGTTTATCAATATGTATAAATTTCAGTTACCCATCAATAATATTTTGGATCCAGCTGCAGTCAGTTTTGGCAAGCTTTACCAGCAAGTTTGATTTTCTCCTTGCAGAAGCAGGGGCCACAACTGAGATGCTTTGCTTCCCTCAGACACATCTTGCTTTTGAATCTTTTTTCCTTAATAAAGATCTTTTTCTTTTATCTTTACACCCAAGTCCATGAAATGTAATGAGAGAAGAGCAATGTAAAAGGCAGCAAGAGAGCCCGTAGATATTGTTGTTCCTACTAGCTCTGCAACAGGCATCAAAAGCTGTTTTAAAAATATTATTTAGCTGTTGATACACTTGAAGCTTTTAAATCTAATGTCTTGAGAGAATTTATTGACCAAAGAAAAAAATCTGTCTCTGTGCAATGGGCCAGGATAAAACCTGTGCATTTCTTGCAGCTTCCAAATTGATATTTGTGTTTGACAGACCCAGATAAATAAGACAATATTGGCTTTTGAATACTATCCTAAGTAAACCAGAGTTATTAAGGACCTCATTCACTATGTCTATAAATAAAGAGTTTAGCGACTATTTTAGATGTTTGGCAATGATAGTGTGTTGTATAAGGTTCAGACTGTAGCAGACACGACTCTTTAAAATAACCTTACTGCTGCAGTTGAGGTGTCTAATGCCAAATCACGCATGACAGATCTGTCTGAATTTTTCTGCTGGTAAATGTAGGAGGGACATATGATCGCAACAAAGCTGTAAGCCTGCTTGAAATAAGTGCTAAAGATCAATTTTATTTTTACAAATGCACAGGAGAATATCTGAAATGCAAAGAACAGCTTTGTACATGGTGTTTTAATGCATGTCCCATCACTCCATGGGACTTTCACTGGAATTTGTTGCTAAGAAAGATGATTGATCTTGAGGTTAGCCAGGTGTCTCAGATTTCCTCTTTGCAGTGTCATAACTCATTCGATAAATAAACTTCCTTTTTTTGCCACAGACAGGTTTGTCATCTGTATATGCAGGGGGCTGAATGTAGATGATTTGCTATGTATGATACTGTTTGTCCTGATTGCTTCTAAGTTTTGCAGATAGGTCCTTTGATGTTTTTACTCTTTCCTCATCTTTTTTTTTTTTTTTTTTTTTTTGAGTGAGGACTGTGAATAAAATAAGAGGATTTGGGGTCGGAGCTCAGTTACCATATATAATCCTACCTTAGTTTTGAAAACAAAATCAATTGCAATATTTTAAAATCTGGTTTTTGTTTTGTTTATGGGTTGGTTGTTTGGTCTTTGTTGTTTGGTGGGGGGTTGTTTGTAGGTTTTTGGTGATTTTTTTTTTGTTTTTTTTTTGTTTTGTTGGTTTGGCTGTTTGTTTTTTTTTGTTTGTTTTTTTTGTTTTGTTTTGCTTTTTTTGTTAGAGTAACTCTGGTTTAGAAGTGTGGGGTTAGAAAGAAAACTGAAAAGTTTTCTTTAATTGAAGAGTTATCCCTGAGGATATCTCTGGCTAAGGGATGTTACCTGCTAATGTTCTGAAGCCCCTTGTTTTGGTGTTACTGAGGCTGAAAGCGTGTGGCATGCTTGGTGTGCTGCAGTAGGCTCCCGTGGCAGTCATTTATAGGTGTGGGATGTTGTAATTGTTATGATGCTAAGGAGAAGTGCACTGGTGCTTCTGTTGATAGAAACCAGATGTAGCATGACTGACTTCTGTAAAGTCATGCTGATCTACACCCACAGAACATCTGTCTCTGGATGCAGCAGGAGGTCTGTGTTGTGGTCTTATATTCACAGGGGACAGAGCTAAGGTTACCACTAACTCATCTTGACAATTCACCTGTTCACCAGTGTGCTTCCCTAATGGTTTTGTTTATGTGGAACTCTAATTGTCATTTTAAAAGGCTGTAATAAAACATACCTTTAAAATAATGTGCAGAAAATAGATTTCTTTAAAATGTCTGTCACAGATGCACATCTTAAATGACCTGTGATCAGCAGTAACTTTTGATAAGAAATGCAGAGTAGAACTGACAGCTCAGGAGAGTGTACATTCAGGTTTATGCATCACTTGAGATTAAGCACTGTATTGCTGAATAGGATTGGACACCTTAAAAAATCAGTGGTTATAGTTCAGGGCAAAGATGCCCTGTTAGTTTGTATGTGGTAGGTTTCAAAATATATATTTAAGGTGGCCCACGTTTCTCCAGATTCTCAAAACTCACCATTATTGCATTGCAACGGAGAACTTTTTTCCCTAACAGTTTCTGAATTGTATAATTTAAAAGCCACAATAAATTACCTTTTGGTCATGAAATATTCAGCAGTAAAAACATTTTTTAAAGTGCAGAGTAGATAAAAGCTGCTAGATTGTCCATTATTTATGAAGAGCACTTTAATGCTGATTATATTCCCCTTGCTCCACCGTATTAAATACCTTTGGGCAACAAAAAGACATTTTGCCATTTCTTTTCAGTCCTCTCAAGCACACATTCATCCCAGCAAGGACTCACAACACAGTGTCAAAGGCATGCCATTCTACTTTTTCATGTCCACAAATCCAAGTTCTGGACTTCTTAATTCTTTGACTTTGATTCCAAAATGTCCATGACTCAAATATTCATCTCTTTTTCAGCGAAGTGTTTAAGTGTATGTTTAGATCCTGTGTAAATAGAGAAAGCTCAAGTGCAAGCTGTGAGTTGAGCATATGGTAACTGCTTTACAGAGGTGGACTTGCAGAGTAGAGGAGGTAAAACTTAAGAGGAAGGTTGGTGTAGTGTTTTAGTAACATGGAAGCTAGAATGCAACATATCCATAAGCCTCTGCACTAAGACTTCTGATTCAGAAAAGAGTGGGATATTTAACTATAAATCTTTTAATCTTGTGTGACTGTTGCTGTTAAAAAGGCATTGAAAAGAATGTCTTCAATGAGTACTTGCCCAGGCACTCATCTTAGCAAACATTGTAGTAATTCTGATTTCTGCAATAATAGCTGCCTTTGTATATCTTGTGGAACAAGAGGATTTTTTTTTTGTCTTCCATGTCTTGGAGATAACATCACACAGGAACATTTTGACCCAGTGATCAATCCTCCTCTTTCTGTGCATTTAGGTACTTAGACACTCCTTATTCCTAGTACACTGACAGGTTTACAAAGAGGAGAAAAAGTGAGGCGATTCATAGTTCCTCCTAAGTAGCTATGAAAGCTGAGGTAACCTCCACCTTCCCTCTCATTCAAGTTTTAGTACATGTCATATATGCTCAGAGAGGGAATACCCACAAGCAGTCTGCCAGTTTTGCTGGGAGAGAGTAACATTGCAGATAAATGTAAAAATTAAAGATGAGATCCAGAAAACCTTTGACCTTCCAGAACTGGAGTTAGTAAATTTAATGGGAAATTAGGAGTTCATTAAACCTAGTATTTGTCAAGAGTGAGAAGCTCACCGTTTTGCTTAAGTAACCCTAATGCTTTCTGTGCCTACAGTGTCCAGCTCTCTGCACCTCTGCTCAGCTCATGACACTGTTTCTACCCTCAACATCCCTTAAAATTCTCATTCCTAGTGGGAAATGGTAGTGGACCAAACTGTACCTGATTTGCACAAAACTAGTACAGCTTCTCGGATTTGTTGCCCTCCTTCCACACAGGTTCAAATGAAATGGTTTAGCATTGAAGCAGGTGAAGAGGCTTGTAGCTGGCAGAGGGATGATAAACTAATGCTGTGTGCACTGAGGAAAGAGTGCGATCTACAGGGCAGTAGTCTAAAGATGCTCATAAGACATTATCACTGCATGCCTGAAGCTCTTCTGTAGCTAAGGCATGTCATATTTCATGTCTTTTCCAGTGTATTTTTGAGCAGGACACAGATGTTCAGCTGCCAATGTTCTTATTGGATTGTTTTGATGGGGAGTGTTTTTTGGGGCCATTGCAAAAATCTGCACTCAAGTTTTAGGACAGACCACATGGGTATATGCCACATGTCAGATACCTATGTATGGATTGTCCTAAAGCTTCTGTCAGATAAATATCTCCACTGGTGCTTTTGGTTTTGGATTTGAGTTTGTATTTCTTTGCTTTGCTTTTCTGGCATGGGGAATATAATTATCATGGGATTAGAGTGAAATTAATTCACAGGATTTTTTTTCCTCAAAAGAGAAGATCTAAATGAAATGGTATTTTCACACCCTTGATGCTGTTGTGCATGTTTTTGCTAGATTTCTTGCTGCAGTTATTGCCCAGGTTGCACAATCCAGATGCTGTAGAAATTCTCACACTGATATCCCTTTCTCAGCTAGAATGTGCTGGGCATTAGAAGGTATACAGTGATATTCATGGTTGGGCCCACTGAGATGAAGGTAATCAAATCTCATGCTTCGAGGAGTAAGCTGATTGCTGCAAGGGTCAGGAAGCACTTTTTCTCTTTGCACAATTTTTCCTCTGCATTGCACAATCTATAGAGTGCAGTGTACTTTGTTTCTATTGGCCTTTCCCTGGAAGCATATTGGTCACTTCAGGATCAGAATTCCAGACCTGAGGGCTCATGTGGTTTGATTTTCCTTTTGCTACAGCAAAGTCATATTTTTATGACTGAATGTCATATTTGAAATTTTTTTCCCCTTGCTTGAAAGCTAATTGCCTTTTTACGCTCTTCTTCCACCTCCTTAAGTTTAAATAGAATAAAGCCCTAAAAATAGTAAATAAAATAAGAGGTTTTTCTTTTACCAGCATTGTTCTGAAATTTCTTCTTGTAATTTCATTTTCTGGAGAGCAAAGAATTTTATGAGTCAAGAAATGTTTGTTAAGAAGTTGAGAAACTTCTCTGGTCAAAGAGTTATTTAGTGAAATGTAACAATTTTCTCTTTCATCATGAGCTTTCATTATGAGTAGAATAAAATAATTAAAAAGCTATTCTAACCTTCTTTGTTGTAGCTTTTTGCTGCTTTTATTCTCAACTTTCTGTCATCTTGCCCAAACTGTCACCACAACAGATAACTCTTGTTCACAGAAAAACTGAAGCAGATCGTGACTGAAGGCTAGAAGATAAGCAATATTGGAAAACTGGTCCATAGCAGGGAAGAGGGTGGAGGCAATATTTGCTTTGGGAACATTGCTTGCAAATTAGCCATTCCTGACGTTATGGATATTAAATATGCTCGTCCTTTTTGATGAGAAACTAATAACTTGTTGAGTAGTCTACACTGTACTTTTCTTTTGTATGAAAGCAGAATCTTAATTTATTGAACAGTCTTCTCTGTTTACTAGCACAATCCAACAGGAGAGACAAAATGAAGCTTTCTTTTTCTGTAGAGATAATATCTATGCAATTAACCTCTTATTTCTCTAAAAAGACTCAATCTCTTTATGATTATAGCAAAGTATGAAGTCTCTAGAAAATTTCTACTGTAATCTGTGAGAATATGAGCAATGGAGCTGCAGACACCTTCTAAGCAAGATGCTTGACTTTTACCTCTGAATGACAGTGAGACAGATTTAGGAATGTTATTTTTTGCACATGGTACTGATGGCTTCAAAACTGGTACAGTGTTGGCTACTGGGTCTGTTAGCTGGAAATTCTGGCCTGCCCACTCTCCTCTAGTGCTTTTACCTACTGTCTGTCCTATGTCTACTCTTTGATCTCTTTGGAGCAGGGATCATAGCTTGCTTTGTAGGTGTGAAGTGCTTAATCTCACTCAGGTTTTGGTGCAGAATTCTTTAGTTTCTTTAAAATTGCACTTACTCAGTTTTCAATATCATTATTATTAATAATAAAGAGCATTGTGCAGGGAGAGCGACTGAAAAAACATTAAGCAGCAAGAAAGAGATGTTGGCGTGGAGACTTTTTTTTTAAGAAACTGATAAATGTATCCAAAAGACAGCAAAGGTAGTTTGATTAAGACTGAAGAACATTTTTTCTGGTATTGAAATGTGTAGCAGGAATCAAGATCTGAAAGTTAAAAACTAATAAATTCAAACTGGGAGTAAAGTGTAGATATTAGCTGCAAGGGTGCTGAACTAGAGAACCAGTGGAACAGAAAGCTGAGGAATGATGAGAGGAGAAAAAAGAAGTTATGATTATTTCCTGCAGCTACTGGAAGTTGTAGCTTTGGCAAATTTGCTAGCATGATAGAATAACAGCTGTAATTTGTTTCAATGTGATTATTGGAACCCAATTCTAGGATTTTTGAATTTTTTTAAATAGGCTATAGTGCATAATGTAGCAACTTAAGTCTGGGCAGATGTGACAATAAATAAGAAAAGTTAAAGTAAATTGGATTATTGTCATAGGAATAAGTTTCCATTGGTTAAAATATTTTTTTTATTTTTTTTTTTTCCATAGGAAAAAAATAAAAATAAAATCTCCAGAATATCTCCCATTTCAAAAATTCTGCTTCACTTCTGGGCTTGTAGAGCTTTATTAGCTGTTCATTTGGTATGTTCCATGGCACTTGGTTTCCCAAGAACATAAAAATACAGCAAACTTCTTTCTTGCAATGCCAATACTTGGAACAGGCTGCCCAGAAAGTGGTTGAGTCAACATTTCTGGAGGTATTTAAAATATGGGTAGGTGTGGCAATTTGGGACATGGTTTAGTCATGGACTTTGCAGAGTTTCACTTAAAGTTGGACTTGATTACCTTAGAGGTATTTCTGGCCTAAATGATTTGTGATTCTAATCCTGCCTTGAAGGAGGAAGCAGTAGACAAAATATTGTAATAAAATTCAAGTTTGCTTGAAAGGGAAAGGAAAGGAGTTTCAGAGAGCTGAGATGCTTGCTGCTTTTCTGGAGCAATTTCTGTGCATTTTAAGGGCTACTCATTGTTCATAGACATTTTAATTCTGAGCGGGTCGAAGTTAAGAGAAAACTAATCTTTGAATCTATTTTTTACGTCCTCATTTCATTTTATGGTAATATTTTGTAAATATAGATTTACTAAAAGTAGCCATAATCTCTTGAATTTGTAGCAAGCTATGCCTCAAATCTGAAGTTAGCCCTTATGGTTTCATAGCACTGCTGTTCATCAGACTGGAAACTTTGCTGCTGTTCCTTTTTGGAGAGTAAAGTTGCTTAATGAATTGTACACAGAATTAAACAATGTATAAAAGTCCAAACTTTTTTTAAAATGGCAAATTTTTGTGTATATTAATGTTGTTTTGTAAATTCCAGAAAGGTTTGTGTTGGAAAAGGTAAAGTGTTTTCAGTGTGAAGGATAAGATGTGTTACAGGTGAAGAGGTGCACCTCTTCCAAAGAAAGGCAGAATGTTTCTGGGGATTGAGGACAATTGCATCAGTAGGATAGCTGATGAAATGAGCATTAACTACTGACCCTTTTAATTCCCACGACAAGGCTGGACTTGCAAAGGCCAGTACATGTGTAGTATTCTGGGAAATGCACAAAGTCTTGCAAAGACTACTCCCTTCACTGAGCAGCTGAATATCCTTTAACAGTCCTCTACTGGATTGGCTTTGAGGTAGTCAATGTACCATTAATTGTCTCTGGTTATCCCTGCACACGTAGCTTCATGGATGCTTGCAAGGCACTGGAGGTACTTCTCGGCTGCTGTAAACTGTATAGTCAGGTCCTCTGTCAGAAAGCTTTAGACTGTCAGAAAGCTCTCTTAGACTTTTAAACTTTGTTTATTCTAAGAAAAACAGATAGCTTTTTAAACTCTCCATCTGCAAAAGGGAGCTTCTGAGCTCTGCAAGTATTTCAAATTCAAGTTGCCAGGCATCTGAGAGAGGAGCCTGGATAGAATGCAGTACTCACCAGGGGTAAGGCAGGCACTGAGTACAGCTTAGACTCATTTGTCTGAAGCTTTTCTCTGGTTAATACATGCTGCTTCTGGAGCCATGCTTTGTGCACTGTAAACACACTGCTTATGCTTTTTTAAGCTGCCACAAAAACCTTAGTTCTGTTGCTTGGTGGACCAAGCAGGTGAACGTGAGTGTTCTCAGGGGAAAAAAAGCCCAACCAAATACTAAACCAGAGACTAGTTAAGTTTTGTCATATAATTGTACTCTATGTTTTGTCACCACACAATAGTGTGGAATGCTACTTTAAACTTATTGATCATATACCCACTTGAAAATGGTAGTAGAATTGCTTTCATGAAGAGGTTATATTTAGCCATCAATCATTCCTAATCTCTTTAAAATGGCATGTGCTTGATTTTCTTCTTTGCAAGAATGTTTTCTCAGAGGTGATCAAACAATGAAAACAAAGTAATTAGAGCCTGAGATCTTAATATATTTTCTGTAAATTATTTACCATAGACCATGAATATTTAATTCTATCAAACGGCCCTTAATGTATTTCGTTGTAAATCTCTTACAGCCAAACTCTTCTTTGCAAGTAAAAATAACAGTAATGGTGAGTAACCCGAATGACTGGAGCTGTGCTGTGGAGGTGACACAGATTTTTAACACTGGGTTACTGATGTTACATACATGTTGAAATACCATCTGTCACCTCCACTTCTGTTGAAATGCTTGCTAATTTAAAGCTTAAGAAAATTAGCTTCTAACAATTAAACTTCACTTGCCCTTCTTGAAGAAGCATGGATTGGCTGGAACTGGGGCAGGAGGAAGCTATTGGCCCTCAGGCCTCTCACAGGCCTTAGAGAAGTTCACATTCAACAACAGCTTTAAATAGTGCTGGCTAAGTCACATGAAAACAGGAGTCTGTGAGGTTGTATTTTGTTCTGTTCCATGATGGGGCACTTAAAAAGCGAGTACATCCACTACTGAAACTGCCCTTTCAGCTCTGCTTCTTTACTGCACAAGTAATAGTCCATATTCCTTGTTTGGCAGAAACTTTGTATAAATGTTTAAATGTTGTGAATGAATTTTCATGGCATTTTCCTGTGTGTGTGGGAAGGAACTGAATTTCTTGTTTCATAACATTTCTGGTCTCTTTGTGCTGAAGTTCTGTCATGGCTATCTTTTGTAAAATGATACAGCTTCCGTGTAATTTTTAAATAGAAAGCTTTAATACCTGAAGGAAACAGAGAGAGAAGAATGCTTTTGATTTTGGGAGAGGAATTCCATGTAGCCAAAAAAACTGGCTTATGGCATTATAACAACTGTGACTGTGAAGTGGTGTTCTGGGATGGAGACAGGAGGTGAAACCATGACCTACTAGAAAACTTTGCATAAAGATCTCATCACTCTTGTAGGGCACTGGAAATGTAAGTGACAGCACGACTCTTTTCAGCTGACACAGCTGCACTTTCTATTTTGTTATTTCCTGAGAGTTTTGAAAAACGAAGGCCCTAGTTCTTCTCGAGGGCTTACAATTCCTCTCACATTTTCTTTCCTTAGCATGTCAGGAGGTCCATACATGCTCTCAGGGCACCTCTCAGAAACAGCAGCCTCCTGTAATTCCAGCTTAGCAGTTTTTGGACAACCTGGAGCTGCATTCTTTGTACAGTACACACTAGTTGTGTGCCTATGTATGCTGATGAGTCATTAGAGGAATATAATTACATGCTGCTTACTCCAGGATCCTACCACAGTGTGTATTTCGTTAATAGGGAGATGCGAATGCAAGCACCCATGCGGACGCTTGGTGTTTGTCTTCGAAGCCAGGTTGTTACACTAATCTAGGCTCCCGTGATTTTTTATTTCCTCTGTTGGGGATATTGTACCAGAATTGAGCTCTCTTTGAAGAATTACTAGATATGTAAATGTTTTCTGACAGAAGAGTTGTTAGCTGCCACTGAATGCCTTTAATGTACTATGTATATCCTGGTGGCACAGAGTGCTGAGGCTCTCTTCTGGATCATTCCAAGTATTTTACAAAGGAAAAAGTTGTGGTTCCAGTTAGACATATCCTATTTTTTTCCCTTATGCTTTGTTACTGAAGTTTGCACACACAGTTTATTCTTTCTCTTGCAGCTTCAAATGCTGTGCATTAACAGACTAAGGCCTCCAGCATTTCTAGGTTCCCAGTCTTCAGGACTAAGCATTCTGATTGTTTTTCCTGAGCCTTTGTGTTTTATATGTGCACAGCTTGCTAAGTTGCTTGCTAATAATTCCCCAAACTGACTAGTGGCCCTATTTTCTCCCCTAATTACCACTACAGAGCATCAGTTTAATTATTCTATCAAGCCTTTAAGAAAGGACTTAAAACAACCATCAGCTCTATCCACATTTGTTGTCTCTTCACATCAAAGACACGTTTGCTGACAGACACTTAAAAAACATAGCATAATGATGTTAGCTACAGGCATGTATGAAGTGACTGATAAGGAGCTAAGGAAAAGTGCTGGACTCTCTGTTCATCTGAAGTAGGTTATTGAGACACAGAAAATCATTGCTTGTTTGTGTTTATGTGAGGGGGAAGGAGGTTGTTGGTGCAACACTGACTCTCTTAAGCTTTTTGCAAAAAATTCCTCCAGGTGGATACTAAACCCTGTTTGATTGTGCTTTGACTGGCTGTGTTTCATTTTTATGTTTGAAACTTCTTAGCACAAATATTTGCATTGTAAAAATATGAAAGAAGGTCACTGATAATTAATTCCTTGGGCCTTTCCAAGCTCTGAATGACAATTAAGCACCGAACCTACCGAAACAGAAAGCACAGCAAATGCCTTTATAACCACAAGTCACACTTGTGTCCATCTTGACATTGGTAATACAATTTGTCCTTCACGCATTTAGGTCTCCACAGTTCTTGGTATCTGGCATGGAATAGAGTATGTTCATCCCAATCAGTAACAGGACATTGTTTAGTTGTACAAAATGGGACTGAACACCACAGAACTCAGCACAGGTTTGTCGCAAGATGTAGCAGAGCTTGCAGAACTGAAGCTCCCATTTTCCAGGTAGGCTGCAAGTATCCCTGTGAACAGCTCAGTTGTTAATCATTTGAGTTTTTTACAGGGCTAGCAAGCCTTACCTTAGAGATCAAAGAAACTTCAGGAGATATTCCTGAGCAGGAAAATTTACCTTAAGTCTTAAATAGGCAAAAAACTGACTGAGCCATAACACAGGAGTGTCCAGAAAAAAACCAGCAAAATATTGCTAGTTTTGCTTAAGACAGATGCTGATATCAAAACAAATGGAACCATTTTCTTAGAGGAAAAAGTAAGCAGAGCCAGTGCCAATGAAAAGAGACTATAAGGAAATGAATGGTTTTCCACAGAAACAGTTTTGAGTATGTCTGTCTAGGTCCCACATTTATTAGTTAATAAGGATGCAATTGCTTTTAAATTAGGCTTTGATTTTTATGCTTTGCAACACAAAAATAAGATTCTTAACTTGAAAAAAAAGTATTCAACACACAAACAAGAAATGCCTCCTTTTGGATTCTTAAGAAATCTTTGGTGAGACCTAATAAGTAAAAATGGAAAATGTCCAATCTCTTTCCCATTTTTTTTTAAACATTAAGCCTTGTGCTTTCAGAGGTAACAGTTTTGCATGTATCAAAGACAGTCTGTGTGGAGCTACGGTGCAAGCTGGCCATTGCCATGAAAAACAGTGGATCTTGTATTATAGAAAGACTTCAGACTGTAAGGACAGTGCAGCCCCCTCTTTTCTACTTTTATTGCCAGCTTTTCTTATATCACTTTTCTTCTAGATATGTTATTTCCAGATATGTTTGTGGTAAAACTAGAGCAGTTCCTACTATGAGCAGCTGCAGGGTGCTGTTAGAACTCATGGTCCTGATAGCAGCTAAGGGCTTAGAGGTTGGTAGTCTTTGCCTAAGTTAATGTCCCAGAGTCCAATGTATTTCCAGTTGGGAAAGTTCACTGCATTTTCATACATTATCAGGGTTGTTAAAAGGATGTCATCTGGAAAGTCCAGAGGACCACTGATCTATAAGAGTGTTTTGGTCGTGTGCTGTATTTAAGGCATTAAAAGTCTTGAGGATTATTTGTGTAGTATTCTTCAGCTTTATGGGCAGCTTGGAAACCTGTCCTGGAAATCTTCTCTTCCTTCAGCTTCCAACAGTGGAGACATCATCTACCCCTTTCTTGACCTAACTCTTCTAAATAGTGACAGGCAGCTGTAATATCTTCTAATAATTATTTCCTTGTGTTTCAACATTATGCATTTTTTGTTTTATGAATACCTAGGACAGCTACAGGATTTTCAATGTGGGTGGTCTAGAGCTCAGCCTCTTGTATTCTCTGGCTGTGCTTTGTTTGTGCAATGGTGAGGTTCCATTTGATTCACCCCCACCCCCACTGTTAAATAGCATATCTTCATGTTTTAGTAACATTTGAGTTTTCAATCTGCTTTTTCTAATAATTGCATATTAATAAGTCATTGAAAAACATTATGTAAATTTGATATCATGAAGAATTTCTTATCAAATGAAATGGCCTTTATGGGTAACTGTAGAAAGCTGCTACCAGCTAGGGAAATGAAATTTGCTTATAGTTAATTTTTCTATTTTCTGTACAGGAATTTCAGAAATGCCACTAAAATGGTGGAGAGGAGGCATACCTTCTTGAGCTTTTGGAGGAGTTGCTTTGGTTTGGTTGTTTTGTTTTGTTTGGTGGTATGTTTGGTTTTCTTGCTTTAGTGGTGGGATTTCTTTGGTGCTGTCTGGTGTTTTTGGTGGGAGGGTTTTTTTTTAATCTACTGGATTAGCTCCCTGGCTTGGAATTGTGGGGTTAGAAATAAAACTAAAAAAATTCTCTGAGGATAGCTCTGGCTAAGGAATGTTACCTGTTAATATTCTGAAGCCACTTGTTCTGGTGTTGTTGAAGCTGCAAGTCACTGGCGTGCTAGGTGTGCTGGTTTGCAGCAGGCTCCTGTGGTGGCCATTCATAGACAGACACAGAGTGGAGCAGCACGGAGAATAGTTGACACCTTAAAGGTCCATTTTGTTTGCTCAAGTGAAGACATAAAGCTGCTCCTATCTCTGCATCATGTTGTGTACGCAGAAAATGTTCTCTTTACCAGGCAATTGAGAGCAAGGAGAAGAGGTAGTGTCTTTCTATTTTTAAATTAGGAATGGACATCCCAAGACTGATTTAAAAAATCTCAAGATCTCTCTCCTTTTTGTCATCTGAGATTGTTTTCTCTGCATTTATCACAGTGAGCTGAGATAAAAACTATAAAAGTGCAATTCTTTCAATCTCAGTACCTAGAGTTTCAAGATGACACTAAATATGGTCCAACATTAGAGAAACTCCATTTTTGGAACTTCTGCTTTAGATAGGTGGAACCTCAGGTAATTATGGATGTCTTAGGCTGGAATTTTCAGGGATCTTCATGAGTTAGAATTTAAAATCTTATGGATTTTATATCCTTTAAACTTCCCAGTTAGCTGTGGTAGCAGCAGCATCTTGCACTACTTAGTTTTGAAAAAGGTGAGTTGGCCCTCAGACAGAAAAATTTGCACTAGAAGAGCTATTTCTGTCCCTGCTCACTGACAATGAACAAATAACTGAGCATTTCCATCATCAACAGTTCCTTTCCTTCTCTTTTCCACCCTCAGATTCCAGGGGTGGGTGGTGACAGCTTGAAGTGATTAGATATATTTTCAGATACCTATTCGTTTTGAATAAAAAAAAAAAAAAGAGGTTTTTTCCATGCCACTACTAAATTATGATTTTTTTTAAGTGTTTCTGTAGATGCTTTGGTAAAGCTGCTACAGTTATTTACTTCTGTTATTCACTCCAGTTTAAAACTTCTTCTGCAGTGTGTGTGTTCCTTTTTTTTCTCATTAAATGAACTTCTGCAAGGTCCAGATTACTGCACAAGTATTAATGGAAAACAAATCTTCCCATGCATGGACAGTCACACCACAAGTGGTGAGTTTTATTGAAGATTGGATTTCACTTAGTACAGCAGGGGACAATATTCACAAATATTGCTTGCCAGAGCATTGGCAGGAAGGCAGTTGTAAAGGCAGGAGCAAGGATCAGATGTCACCCCACCCTTCACAACACACATACATACACATAACAACCAATTTACTGGGAGACTAATTCTCACTTCCTTATAAAATTCAACGTTGCAGTGAACTTACCCAGCATTTTTTCCTGATTTATTGACCTCATGTTTACCCATTCACAAAGGAGATGCAGTGCTGTATGAGTTGCATAAGGAATTGAATTGCAGTGTGCATTTCTTGAAGAACTTCTGATCCCAAAATGATTAAGTGAAACCTATGTATTATTTTTGAAGAGTGAAAAAATCTAACTAAAAATAAAGAGCATCTTGTCCCCCTGAGAGGGCAGGGGGGAAAAATTACCATTCCAGCTCATTCTCATTCGGCTCAACTGCCCCAGTGGAGGAAACATTTGCATTTCATACAATGAATTCATATACCATTATTGTGCTGGGGTACAAAAGAATCTGGGTTAGAGACTGTTTCTACATCCTTTGTGTCCAAATTTTCTTGACCCTGCACAGCACAGAAAGCCTTTTACAGGCATGGCTATAATATTGTCAGGTTTTGTAGCTACATGAAAAGTTTGTACCTTAATTCTAGTGACCAACTGTGTGTAGATTTGCTATCCTGCATGCTCTTCCAGTATCAGTTCCACGGGAAAGTCACGGGTCAGCAAACAGATTAAATGTGAGGTGATGAAACTGCTTTTCTTCCAGCTGAACTAAAGATTAAGCAAAGGCAACATAGGCAGTGAGGTTTAAAACACAGACGCTACCTGAGAAGAGGTATGTTCCAAATACATTTTTGAGGTAAGTCAGTTAAGTCTTTGTACTTAACTGAACTGAGACATGATCTGGGGGCATTTCCAAGCTTTCAATATGAGTCTGTCCTCCCTATATCACCCTCTAGATCTGATTCACAGAATACTGTGAGCATTATATGCCTTTCAAGAGCCCCAAAATGCCTCAGAAGGCAGAAAAGGAGGCCAAAACTGCATCCCACTGACAGTTTCAGGGAACCCTATGACTTATCATGTCTAAGACAGCTAATCTTTTTTAAAAAACTTAAAAAATCTTCCTGGTATAGTTGTACTGGGGGAAAAAATAGCATGTAGAGCAAGCTTGGTTTATTTCCTTTTTATCAAGCATTCATTTTGAAGGGTAAGTCATCTCATTAGTGGGAGCCCATCTGTTCCCATTTCTTGCAAGGTAGTCTGATTTGTGTGTGTTGTGTGTATGCACAAAGGTTTTCAGTTTTAGTCTAGTGTTAATTCCCATTTGACTTAGGCAGGAGGGAAAAAAGTAATGCTTCAGGTAGAGAAAAGTAAGTTGCACGCACTCAAAAACTTGTCTGGAACGGCCTAACTTCTTCCCCTCACATAACAGCCATCTCTGGATAATGAGAAATTTACTCATTTAAGTTACAGAAATGATGGTTCTTATTGATTGCACCTGAGCCCTGATGTGAAGCAAAGCAAGATATTTTTGTCATGTGCTTATATATCACAGTTTTTCATCCTATTTTCCAGTTCTGCCCTGCTTAGTATTGAGTGACATCCTCTACACAGAGTGTTTCAGAGAACTATTTGTTCTGTTGTCTTGCAGTATTTCCATCCAGAAAAGTCTTGTTACAGGACCTGTTGTGGCAGTGTCCATTTTTATTGCAGTGGAAAGATCCTTCTGAGATTCTGAGGGAGAACGTGTTCATTTCTCATTCTTCCCACTTCTTTCTGAGAAACAGGAAGAATGATACAGCAATAGGATTTCTGTTTTCTGACTTCTGTTTTATTACTTAGACATTTCAGAGTTGATGTGAGCTATGATTTGAGAATTCCCAGGAGCAAGACTGCAGCATTTTCCCCTTTACCACCTGCATTTCTCAAAGTGCCACAGACTTTTATTACAGCCCTATTGGAAATCTCTGGAGTGCCATTCACTCAGAAGAGATTAATGGTGTTTTCAATCCTGTGGTCTTAAGAAAGTATAAAAGGTCTCATTTTGGTGCATATTATAAAAAGCTGATCGTGTTATTAAGATGCAAATGAACCTATTTAATGGCAAACCTTTAATGCTGATAAACAGCCCACTCCCATTTCTCACAGATGTGTTATCTTTTTTATTAAAACCCCTTTGCTCTCTCATACATTAAACTTTGAGTTTCTAAGGTCAGATCAAGGATGTTCATTGGTATTACTGTGCTTGGAAGAGAAAGAAAAAAAGTATGAGATGCATGGGACCTACTTCTATAAAAAATGAAGCTCTCTTCTGTGTCTCCTTTGTGTCTGAAATGAAAATGATGGCTGTCAGTTCTGTTCTAGTTGATACATGTTCATATTTTATAATCCTGTTTCCAGCAGCTCTGCAGTGGGTTACAGTCAACTTTCTTGAATATTTTATCTGCAGTTACATGTGCTGGAAGCTATAATTATTATTTTGTTTTTTTTAAATAGAAGCTGTAAAATTTATGTTTAGGGGACATCTTTTAAGTGCAGTAGACATGGATACACCACAGCAAAAATAGCTAGGAATTAGGCAATGGCTGAGGCTTTGTCCAGCGGTAACAAGTAGCTTTGAATGTTTCAGTCCTGGAGCACTTTGAGCCCTAAGTCCAGGGACTCAATTTTCAGAGTGTTGATTCACCTTGTCAGAAAACAGGGCCTTTGCTGCTGTTTACCACCCAGGTAGTGTGCCAGAAATTAACTGTTAAAAAACAAGATTAATGCACTCAGTAGAGATTTGGTAGAGATTTTTCTGCTCTGGAGAGATTGGCAGTCTCTTTGAAACACATTAGATTTGAGTGCAATTTTTTCCTCTAGGAAAAATGTAACAGTGGCAGTATTACATGTGATGAAGTCATTACTTATGGAGGTGAAATATCACTATTGCAACAAATTGAAATCTTTGTGCTAAGGGTTCACATTCAAGGAAAATGCATGAGCCTATCAGTATCTCATTTCACCTTGACTAGTGGGAAGTACAACCTCCACAGATGGGAGAAATGGGAAAATCCCAAAGAACTGTGGGAGTGTAGTGTTATAAGGAAGAAGGAGTAGAAGGAGAGTGGAAATGGAAGGGGGTGTTAAGTGTATGATACAAATGGATGCTGACTGCACATGACAATAAAAAGAAGTTAGTTTTCCATTAAATTTTAAAGGGTTTTTGGTCTTTCCCTTCCTGCCTCCTACTTTTAAAATCATTCTCTTTCATGGTGTGCATTGATCAGTTGCCTTTGAGATAACCGATTTCTGGCAAACCAGTTTAGGTTTTGCATTGAATGAAAATAAATTTGAGTAGATAGATGCATACGGCTAGAAAAGGAAAGAAATTGTGGATTTTGTGATGGTAGAAGCAGAAAACAAATGGATCTGTGCCTCTCAGAAGAACAGAGAGGGGCAGGTGTGATAGTAGCATAGCTGGATCAGTAACTACTCCAAATGCAGCTAAGATGGCAAAGGGGAAGAGCTATTTTGTGTAAAAATGTGTTGAGGCTTCCTAATGTTGAATTCTTGTAGACTCATGCTGATTTATTAAATGATGTAAATTTGCCAGCTTGAGCTCATAACTTCAGTTCTACTAATGAAATTTAATTTTTCAGTGTATGACTTCAAATTGGCAGGTTTATAACCTGCATGGTATTGGCACTCAGGGCAAGAGCCAGATGTTGCTGAGGCAGGTGTCAAAAAGGATTCTGTAAATCAAATCCTGGTAGTTAGGGACCTGTTTCTAATCCAGCTTTCACTGAATTGAGGCACATTTATGTGAGGTACAATGAAGGTTATGGTTGCCTAAATATTCTTGTAATGACTCCTAACATTTCTGCCTCTCTGGAAACCTTTAATGTTTGTTATGAAACACTTCAGGTTATTTCATTGGGGGTTTTGTCTTTTTTTCTTAGGGCTTTGAGTAAGGCATATCCTAATATCATCTAGTCCAGTTCCTCCAGAGTAACTCAGGGCCAGGGCAGTAATTCTCCCAGTATTTTGTGAATTGTTAATGCCAAGAGAGATGAGGCCAGGTGTGGGTACAAAGTTGGCCAGAGTCACTTAAACAAAGCTTAGCAGCCCCTGGAGTGGGATGCTAAGTGGGGTGTCTGTGGAAGTGCCTTGACAGTTTCAGGGAACTTTTGTCGAGCTCTGCCGCACTTGGATCAGGTCTTAAAGGCACAGCTGAGCTGGGGAAGTAGAAGAACATTCATGTAAAGAGTAGATGTGGTGTTGAGCAGAGGAGGTATGTATTTGGTAACTAGAGTTAGAAGCAGATCTCAGTACATGGAGCCGCCTCTGAGGATGGTGGCTCTGTGCAAAAGATTACAGGGATCTCTTGGGGATCTTCTGTTAGATTTTTGCCTTGAAAATGTGTGTGGCTTCTTTACCTTTGCTCCCTCTTCCCTCAATAACCAAAGACAAAAACAAAAAAAACATGCAAGTAAAAAATTTTGGGAGAACACTAAGCAAAAACCTACAAGATGGAGTCTAATAAGTAATTATTTAAAGATAGGGTCATTTAGTGAGACTAAACAATTATGTGAATGAGTTATGGCACAGGTTATTGAAAGATCGCAAGAATCTCAAGCTAGATTTAGAAGTTTGGTTTCTTTTAGGGCCTAGCACAATTCACAGCTGTGAGGAAGGACTGGTGAAACATAAAGGGGTACATTCTGCTTATGGTTTTTGTCTGTTTCCTTTCCCTTGGGCTAATCAAAATCAGAAGTGAATTCTACGGAAGATTTGGAAATAAAGCCATGAACTGTTATGGAAATTATTTGTTCAGCTACACTGCAATAATTAAAAATTAAAATTATTAATTTTGGTTTTTCTTTTTTTTTTTTTTTTCAATATCTTGAAAGGATTTTTTCCTATTTCAATGCTACCTGGCAAGTTTGAATGTAATGCTAACTTACATTGTGAAAACTGTAGGGATTGTAAAACAGTTACCTGCAGCACGCCAAAGTTAGGCACTTGCTTGACACCTAAACCTTATACACCTTCCAATTGCTTCATTAACCTGAATGAAGCATTTATAACCTAAATAGTTCACACAGGTTCTTAGGCTCTTTGAAATGCCTTCTGGAAGAGCTTTTATTTCTTTACCTCAGGCTCTTAGCTGGGCAAACACACATGCCCCTTCAGGAAACAAAACCTTTAGTTCCCTTTATTTTAAACATAGCAGAAACATGCACAATTATTTTAGGAGAATATGAATCTGATTAACTGTTGTGAACTTGAGTAATGCTGACAGTTTGGGATAGGAAAAATCGTCCATGATTTCATAATTAGGGGAAAATGGTTACAAATCTAGTGGTTCTCCAGACAATTTATAGAATATAGATTAATCTAATCCTCAGTTCCAATGAAATCACAGACCACTTGAGATTGCTCTCACATCTTCTTATTAGAAGTACTTTTAAGAGGGAGCATTACATCAAGGATAATTGCTTGTCATTGTTCAGGAAATGCTAGGCTGCAACAACAGACCATGAACTCATGAGTATTCTGCACTCAGGACACTTGTAAGATAGTCCTGTGGGCTGCATTTTAAAATTTGACTTCAGTTATTATTTAACATCATCTTACATTTTGTAGGAGAGGTTGACAAAGCATAATAATAACAACAACAATAATTTACTATTTTCAGTCTTGTGTCTGGCTATTACTCTTCATTGTATTTTGCATCAGGTTCATATATTACACAGAGTATTTAATCACTTGTTTGCTAATATTCATTTAGTGAATGAAGGATCAAGATAACTCAAGTGGAACTGGCTGTTTTGCTTTGATTTTTAGAGCTCACTATTGGCAGCAATAAATGCCCTTCTACTGTATTATGTTAAATCTTATATTTCAAGGGAACAAAAGGAAGTGAACAAAATAATATCTGTCTTAAACCAAAAGCCAGCATAAATCAATACAGGCCAGGTTCTTTCACTTGTTACCTGACAACTGATGTACAGCAGACCCAATGGGTGCTATCTTCATCATGGCCTACATTTAGTAGTGACATGGACAGAAAACGATGCTCATTATTACACTTAATGGCAAAGGAATCAATGCAGCATGTACTTCATATGCAGGAAAGGTGGTATAGAGCTTAAGGTCCTGCAGAGCCTCTTCCCAAACGCAGTCAGGAGCACTGCTCTCTGGCCACTGTAGGGAAAGACATGTTGGGTCTTCAATACTACACTGCAGATCAGCAAATCAGCTCTGGGAGACAGTGCTTCTCCAGCAGTCAGAATGGCACTGGGATGCCCCAAAGGCAGACTTAGAAGAAAACTGGCAGGGTTCAAATGAATGTACTTTTTTTACGTATATGGACGTTTGAACATAAGCCTTTGTTAGTCCCCCACATAGCTCAGAGCCATCAAAATTTGGCATCTTTCCCACAGAATGAGTATGTTCTCTCTATAAAGTGCATAATGTCCTGTGTCAGAGACTATCATCATTTGCACACAAACAGAAGTGAAGGGAGAAGCGTGTGAATGCAGACACAGTGTAGAATGTAGAGGCACAGCCTGTGTTTCCTACAATTGCTGAGGGGTTTGTATTGGGTGAGTAATGTAGAAACCTGGATGCCAGGCTCTGAATACTGTTTCTAAGGAAGATTTGAAATAGCAACAGACATTAACATAATCACTGTACTAGACAGGCATATTAGTTCACTGAACTTCTATCTTCATTAAGTTGTAGTTCATTACTTACGCTTCTGACATGGAAGTGTGGATGTAGGCAGCCTACTTTTGCTAAGTGTTTTTGTGTATTAATTTTTGCCAAATAACTACTACTATTTTTAAATGTTTATTTAAAAAGTAATTCATGTCTTTTTCAGGCTTGTTCAAATGAGTCAGCTCAGACATTCTAGAGCTGCTCCCAAATTATTTCAATTGTCCACGTATGAGTAATTAAGTCAGAAACTGAATTGCTTAAATTTGTAGGGAACAAAAATATAGAAAGCCTGATCAGGTTGTTGGTAATTTATCTGGAATTCTGTGCAACTTCTGCTTGTTTTAATGAATTGATCCTTTTCTCTTTTGATATGAGGGTCTGAGAAAATCAAAGACCAAATGTGTATGTAATGATTTTACAGCACATAGCAATAAAATGAGATTCAAGATACATCCCAAGATTCTGGAAAAACACAGTGAATGCTTTAAAAGCAGCTTGGCTGAACATTATAACATATGAGCTGTCTTTTAAAACAATGGTATATGAAATGTGCCTTAGGGGGTCTGTTTTGAGTTGTTCCTTATATTGCAGAAGGAAAACAAATGTCGTAAAAACTGCTGGGGTTTATTTTGCAGGACTGGGATAGAGGTACCATACAGAATTTCAGCTGTTGCAGTCCTGGAAAACTCAACGACTGTCTTTCTGGTTTAGGGTTTGATTTAGTGTTTGTTTCTGAGATGTCTAGGATAGAATATATGAATTATGCAGAAGACAACCCCATTTAATACTATAAAATGCAGTTTCCCCATTTAAATTTGCACATAAAGTTCTTCCGTTGTCTCAATGGAGACTGCAGTCTGCTTGTGCTTATGTTTCTGGAAGTCAGAAGGAGAAACAAGAAATATTCTTCTTTCCTGTTTATCTAAGCTATGGTCTGCTGATAAAGATCAGGGAAGAGCCTGCAATACACTGAATTGCTTACTTCCACTAGTCTCTTTAGAATCTTACTTGCAACTAACCAATATAAGGTTTAAAACAGTTTTTATACCTTGGGTTTACTGTGTTTTCAACAACTGGTGAAACTTAAAAATAATTTGGGTAGACTGAGCATCCCTACTATTCCAGGTGTATTTTAATAGCTCAGTGAGGATATCTATCAAGTCATCTCTGGTTTTACCTGTCAGACTTGTAGCTTTCTCTACCATCTCTAAATTAAAAAAACAACAACCTTTTTGGAGGAAAGAGACACAGATTTACTAAAGGTATAGAATAGGAGGTGGCAAGAACTGTGGGAGTATCAGCATGCAGAAGAGTAGGTCTCTTGTAGATAAAAAAAGCACCGACCATATGGGGCAGTCGTTTTCTTCAGTGAAAATACAGTGAAAATACACTTCTACTGTTTTTCATTGTGAGAATTCACTGATGTTGTTGCGTTTACCAGCTTCTCTTTGACAACCCATAGAAACAGCTCCAAGATTGATGATTTTCATCATCTGAGTCTGCTTCGTTGGCATATCATAATGAACTTCACTCCATGTGGTGCTGCTTTAGATATCCAACACAACACAAACTCAAGTCTCATGCTACTTTTTGTGTTTGCTTGAAGATATGAGGTTGTTTTAACACCATGACTCCTGCATATAATTCTTCATGTTGTCATTAGGGTCCTTTTTTTTCTTTAAATTTTTTGCCTTTACGTATTTCAGCTTTTTGAGTTCATATTTTTAAGTTTTATTTCACACTTAAAAAGGAAAAGCTTTTTTTAGCCTATTTTATTAAGGAAATTATCCAGATGTTACTTTTTGTCTATCTGTGACTGTTTTTCCTAATAATTTGGGTGCATGAGTCAATTTCAACCCAATATGAGAAAGGAAACTGTGAAGTTATAAAAATATAGCGAAAATAGCTTTCTGAAAAGAATAGTTTTTTTCCTTCAGTGTGAGGAACATCTTTGTGGTGATCTGACACTTAGTTGGACACCAGTAGACACATATGGGATCTTGGGGATTTAAATGGAGGTCTAAATCCACAAGAGGACAATTCTCATTGATCCTTCTGAAAACCAAAATAAAATCTTCCACAATGTTATTGATTTTTTTTTTATTTATATATTTGACTTCAGGTGAAAGCTTAATATGGCTGCCACCACAGACCAGAAATCACTGCTGACATTTATAATGTAAATATTGAGAGCAGGTGACACAAACAACTCCACAGTAGAAAGTGCACATGAAGGCTGGACATTCCATTGATGTCCCACTGGAATTCCTGGCATTTATCATACAACTGTCTATGAGCTCTCTTTCATGAACCTCCAGGTCCGATGCATGTAAGTTTTCAGCAAAAGAGAAGATGAATAGGAAATTTCATGAGACACAATTGTGACTACAAATCCTTTGTGTGGGAAGTGAAGGAGTTGGGAGATATCCTGAAGTGGTGGCTGTCAGGAGACGTAAGGTCACCACAGTGAGGATTAAAGGGGAATACCAAAGTTATTAAATGCTGACATAGGATAATGGTCTCCCACTGGCATATCAGTGTGGAGATATTTGTGGGTAATTAATGTCAAAGCCAGGCAGAGATGTTTGTGTTTGAAGGAGATATTGATCCCCTGGCACAGTACCAGCATATAATGACTCTATTTCCCTTTTACCAATTGATTGGAGCACTATCAATTATTTTATCTGATGGATGTTGGTGCAGAAGAGTGGCAGTTGCTATAACATTATTGAGTTGCTTAATATAACA
Organism: Poecile atricapillus; assembly: GCF_030490865.1. Classification (NCBI taxonomy): domain Eukaryota; kingdom Metazoa; phylum Chordata; class Aves; order Passeriformes; family Paridae; genus Poecile; species Poecile atricapillus. The sequence goes on along the minus strand of NC_081250.1, from coordinate 47,753,360 downwards.
TTGATCCCTTCAGTTGGTTTATACTTCCTCTAGATTATAGCCAACCATGGAGTGGTTATATATGGCTAAATATGCAATTTTTATTTTGTGAAGATTAAAGTAATAACTGTAGGAAAAAAGAATAGGTATCTGAACACTTGATGGCAGGGAACACTTGTGCTTCCAGAACTTCCTCATATTTGCTTCTGTTTCTATGCAGAGGGACATAGAAAATGAAATTTTACCCTTACATTTGGTGCAATGCAGAGGAAAGTGTGGATTCCCTTAGGAAAAGCAGAGTTCAGCCTAAGTTGTATTCGTAGAAAATTTTCGACATAGGGTCATGGGAGTCCAACACCACTGTAAATCTGAGCTGCTAAAGTGATTGATGAGAACTCTTACAGATATAACAGTAAGCCTGAGCAACACTGGATAAAGTAAAGTTAGGAGAACTGACCTGTCAGCCACTCTCCTTGGATGGTGAGGTACAGGTTGAACACTATTTAGATTTCAAAGATGTGTCCTCCTGAGTTCATCAGGAGATGGATGGGCTTTTAAGGAGATGTGAAGTGCATCAGTTCTTTTTATGTGAGAACACCTTCTGGGAATGAGCTCTAGAGAGCATGTCTCTCACTTAGATGTTTATGACAGATCCTGAATATACAGAGATTTGGAGGGGAGTGTTGTGGGGTTTCTTCTGTTTGTTTGTATGCAAGGGGTTATATGTTTGTTTATTGTATGGTAGGGGTACTTTTGGAAGGCTTCTAGGTCAAGTCAACCTGTAATTAATAAGGTCTTCACACAACTCAATCTTATGGCTACATATTGGCAGATTATCAGCTTTTGTATTGTTATTTTTTTCTCAGACACAGGCTAGGTCAGTCACTCACAGTAGCCAGAGACTTTCCCATCCTTTCTTCCATCACTGAGCCTGTTGGGCTCTTTCTAATGCTCCTCTCTCCTGTGTTGTTAAAAAAGCCCAACACCGCCAAAAAGAGATACCTGAAGAAAAACAGAAAACGAGCAAAATCAATAGTGACATGATAAACCTTAAGCAGATCGTATCTATGTTACATGGATTAACAGAAAGCGTGAAGTGATTTATGCTCAGGAAAATCTGCTTTGCTTCCCCTCACCCCCAAAATGATCCAAAAAGTTGTGAAAAGGTTTGAGAAAAGAAAAATCAGATCAATACTCTTTTATATAAAATAGGAAAAAAAAAAATCATGGAAAATTAAAAAGTAAAATACCAGTTCTACTGAGATCACAGCCTGGGATGTTCTCAGAAGTTATTCTTTAATCTTCTTTCATGTTAACTAAGATACTACTTACTGAGTCTCTATATAATTTCACCCTTTTCCTACAGACCAGATCATGGAACTTCCCATGTATCAGTTTTAGCAAAAGTTTTTCCTCCATATGAATAACTGAATCCTGAATCTAAGCCTGTATAATTTCACTTGGATTGCTACCAATTAGTCCTACACACTTAAGAAAGACCTCCAAAAGTACTATAATAAATGCAGGGCTCAAAATATATCCAACTGTTGTCTGAGAAAGAGTGCTTCATCTTCTTCAGACTTTATAACAGGCTTAATCAAAACTGAATATGCAGGGGGGAAAAAGCCAGCACATAAAGCAATGTACTAACTCTGTTCTTCAAGCACTGTTGCCAAAGACTTCATGACACTTGTCTGTTTCAATATATGTACAATAACAAAGTTTTTATGTGAACAGTCTCTTTGACTTTAGATACTTGCTCTTCAAATTAATTAGAAGACATTCCAGTGGGAATGTTTGCAAGCTATACTCTGTCTTGAGATAGATTAATGCTAGTAGAACAGAAGTGTTTCTCACATTCTTTTTTTCTTGTTTTCCTTGTTTTATCATTAAAATGTTTTGTTTTGGTGTTTCAGGCCCCTGACCACAAGTGCCTACACACGCCATGTGATGTTTCTCCTTTTTAACTGTGTCAAGAGATGCTCTACCTTTTTCTGTGAATACTTCTGTTGTGCCTTCTAGTAGAACAGTATAATTTTATTTTTTTTTTTCTATCTCTTAAGCAGGAGTGTTTGAGTCATAAGAACGGCTTGTATCCAGTAAATACACAAATAACTATTTTCTAAAGTGAAGGAAGAAAGTTTAAAAAGTAAAAGCAACCAAACACACACACATATCACCTCCCTCTGACTGCTTCCTTTATCCACCCCCATTGAATTCCCATCACAAAATCTGTGCTCAGGACTCTCTGGGTTTCTTTTTGTTCCTGTTTAATCTTGTGTTTATTAGTAGTGGGCTAAGCCCAAGTACTCTCATGTGATTAGACAGCACTTGGGCTACTTCAATAAAAAGCCACCCCTCCTATATGCCAGTGCTGCTGCACTTTTGGACCAGACCAACCTCTGTGCATGTAGGATTTAATGGAGTTTGACCTGCACATAACTGAGACTTTCTGTTTTGGCTGTGATAGCAGCTGACTCTCACTAATGTTACCTGTTACCCACTGCTGCTTTCAGGGCACTTGCAGAATTGCTGGTACCACTGCTCATGTGATTCAAGAGCCTGTGGGCTCTTCTGCACTTGGCTTTAGATGATGCTCATGCTAAAATAGAATTGCTTTAATCTTTTTGAAGAGATTCCAGCCCAAGCACTGAGGCTTGGGATCAAGGTCAGGAGCCCTGCCAGCAGGTTCCTCCTGTGGAAATAGGCAGAGTGCAATGGAGATCCAGTGTCTCGAGGTACTGGTGGTGAGGCCTGATTTGTTGTGAAAATAAATCACTGAAAATTTTCATGGTTTTACCTATGTCTTTAGTATTATAAATAGATTAATACTGCTGCCCTTGAGGAGTAGATATTATAATTGCATTTTGGATCCCTTCTTCAATTTCATTAAATCTCATTGAAAGGAAGCTGCCATTATCTGGCAGGAAGTTTGTGTTCTGTGGAGTCTTTGCAGTTTATTTTAAATTGTGTGACCTGTATAGCTTTTCTTGGGAGATTTCTTCCACCCATGAACTTTTTAAGTCCTTTGAGAGCTTAGTGTCCATTTCTAGACATCCTGATAGGATTGCTAAAGTAAATATTTATCTTTGGAACAATATTTGGTCATGTGCTTTTATTTGAAATTAGGAAAAATGGAAGAAAGATCATCCACAAGTGTCTCCATCTCTCTCTGAAGGAATTCTAGCTCTTCTCAGTCAAGTCCAGGAAGGGCTCATTCCAAGATTGTGACAGCCATTTACTTTTATAGTATTATGCACAGGTAAAATGCCATTCTTGTGTTATTCTGAAAAAGACAAAGTTTGTTAAGAGAAGTAATTTTTTTTAGGCTAATGGATACAATGAGGGGAAAAGTTTTTACAAAGTAATATGACAAGTTTTTAGCAAAAAACTTGCTGCATTTCTCTGATTGTATCAGAAACAGAAAGGAAATGCTCCCAAATGTGGAAGCCCTTCCTTAACCCTGGAAGTTGGTTGCTTATCTTTGACAAACACAAGTTGGTCTAGAACAATTGTCCCACTGCTCTTGCTCTGCATATCAGACATCTGACAGCTCTGTTACTGCAGGCTGGGAGATGCCACTTGGAGAGATCCATAATGAGAGAGAAGGGCACACACACATAGACACACCCACCTGCAGTGCTGCATCAGCTCTGGGGGACCAGCACAGGGAGGACATGGACCTGTTGAAGCAAGTCCAGAGGAGACCACCAAGACAGCTGGAACACCTCTTCTATGAGGAAAGACTAAGAGAGCTGGGATTGTTCAGCCTGGAAAAGAGAAGGCTTCAGGGTGACCTAATTGCAGCCTTCCCATACCTGAAGGGAACCTACAAGAAAGATGGAGAGGAACTATTTACAAGGGGGAAAGGATTCAAACTGAAAGACAGTAGGTTAAATTAGGTATTCATTTACATCACCCTTTACTGTGAGGGTGATGAGGCACTGGCACAAGTTGCCCAGAGAATCTGTGGATTCCTCATCCCTGAAAGTGTTCAAGGCCAGGTTTGATGGGGCTCAAAGCAGCCTGGTCTAGTGAAATATATCCCTGCCTTTGTCAGGGGATTTGAACTAGATCATTTTTAAGTTCCCTTCCAAACCAAACCATTATATGCTCGGATTATTTTGATGAAGCCCAACTCATTATTATCAGCAAAGTTTACCAAATTGCAGGCAACTTCTCCCCATGAGTCATGCAAAGTGGGAACCAGAACCATTTATAATAGAAAAAATGTCTCAGAAGATGCTTCAAAAAAATAAACTTCTCTTGTGATATAAATAGTCCGTTTTTATTTCCACCAGTATACCTATCATAGCTAAAATACTTCTTATTGAGATATACAATGAAATAAGGAGATTTATTACATAAGCATGCATTGGACTACTCTGCTTAGTTCTGTCATTAGATCAGAGTTTACCTCATGGCTTCTCTGGACATGTTCATATTAAGCAGGTGTGTTTTTACACTCTGTTAAAATGCAGTTTTCTTATTTCTATGGATGTTAAATATGAGCAAAAGCAGGGAGCACAGTGTCTGTGGAAAAGCAGGCCGCATAACTTTCTCAATCTCTTTCTCAGTCTGAGAAAGTGCCCTAGGAAATCATAAGGAGGAATTAAAACAATCCTCGGAGATAGAAGACATCTTTGCAGGTGCTGTTTGTCAGTTTCTTGTTTTCTTGCAAGAGAAGGTTGAGGGGTGGTGAACCCCACTGACCAATGATGGTGATGTGTTAGTTTACTAACCAATAAGAGTTTTACTTTTCTGTACTTTCACATATCAGTCTATAAAAGAAGATCTGAGGTAATAAACCTTAGGCTCTCTCCTGTTCAACGCACAAGAGAGTCTGTGTCCTGCTTCTCGCTGTTCCCAATAGAGTGACACGATTTCCAGCTTTTTTTTACAAACAGTGAAATTCGAGTAACTCCTAGCTTAGTTTGGCAAGAGTTTTAGGGCAACTAGAGACCCGTAGTGACCCTCAGTAGCAATGTTGTTCAGCATTCAGTGTTGTTCAGGTTTGTAGGCAATGAACAATATATTCAGAGCACAACTAAAGAATCTTTTTTGTAGCAGATTCAGCACTAGATGTGGCAGCACCATCATTGTGGGGTGCATGGCTGGGGTTTACATTTCCCTGCATTTATGTAATTTAGAGATTTACTAAAAAATAATGCACTGACTTTCAAATACTGGTGTTTAAATGAGGGGTGACTATTAAGACTCTCTGTGATAATTTATCAGAGAGATAATCTCTTTAACAGAAAAATATCAGACAACTATTCAGTAATAGTAAGAAATCTATTTAATAATAAGAACTATTGTGGCTCATTTCTGTCTACCTGTTCTTTTTGTATCAGTGGAAGATTAGGGTGGAGCTGACTTTTACACCATCTTTCTGGAGTGTTGGAGAGCTGATTTGTTAGAATAGCTGACATAAAGCCAAGACCTAATTGAATGATGAGTGCCCAGGACAAAGTTCTTTCTGAGATAGTGGTAGAGATACCATGAGAAGTGATACGTATTAGACCATCTGAACAATCACTCTCAGAGGAAGAAAGGGAACATTAACCCTATTCTATACTCCAAGAAATGGCATTGTGGTGCATGATTCTTATCTTAGTGAGAAAAACTCAAATAATTTCAGTCCCAGTTGATATATTCTGGTCCACATCTGATAAGCAAAACCTACTGTAGACAATGCTATTTTTGGTCCACTTCTACACTGCAGAGGAGGTGTGAGCTTTGTTGACAAAGGTTAGAGGTTGTTGTAGTGCTTGCTTGAAATTCCAGCCACTTCAACTGAAAGCACAAAGTTAGAAAATCTTAACATACTGACACTTTGAAAGATGATGATGTGAGAAAAGTACTTGAAACTGAGAAAGGAGAAAAAGTAACAATAGAATATTTGTAATAGTTATGAAACTGTCAGAAACAGTGTGTGAGTGCAGGGCAGATTCCTTAGTTTACTTTCCATTTTTGTACATTTAATAGTGCACACAATTATTGTTCGTTAAGATGGAAATGTCATAATGATTGTTGAAATGTTCTGAATTGTCCCT